>NC_091639.1:17227309-17537140 GCF_027580195.1 Bos mutus
AGTTGTAGGTTACCAGGCTTCAGATTATAAGAGGTAATGGTAACTGTACATGCAGAAAAAGGTGGAGGAACCATAAGCAATTGAAGGAAATTATATTATGCAGTTGATGAAGCATGAGCAAAATCAAGGGATGACTAAAGATCTGTAGTAGCAAGATAAATAACAGATCCATAAATTGTCCATGCAGACAACTTTAGTTCAACCAATGGATTAGACACAGGATTGCAGCTATTGTACTGTACAAAAACAGGAAATGAATGGGAACTTCCATGAGTAAAATATAAGATTGCAAAATTCATGAATATGTAAGAAACACACTCCAGTTTTGAGTGCTCCCTGTTACTAGTGAGTGCTACTTGGGAATGCTATATTGCACCACCCGAGCTCTCGCATCTGCCTTTCAAGGCTCTCCTGATACTGCTTCTACTTCTCTGACACCTCCTTCATTCGTCATTCTCAATGAATCCTCCATCACCTTTTATTCTTAATTTGTAAGTCTCCCCTACAATGGCCTATAACATATTGCCTTGCTTTTCATGGCCACAATTGCATCTGTTCTGAGCACAGCACAGTTTACATATCAAGCCTCAATCATATGGCAGCTCCAAATTTTTACCCTTATGATCCCTCCTTTCTGATTTCCTGCATTATCCTTCGTCCTAACACTATTTAAAATATTTTCACATGCATCCCCCCTTAAAATACTAACTTCTCTCTCTACAACTTTCTTAATGATACCAGCATTCTTTTCCTCTGTTAAGCTTATTAATAAAGAAGATGATCAAGTAAAGGAAAAAGTCAAAGAGAAAAAAGAGGAGGGATTTTTCAATAATCTTAAATTTAAAGTTTATTGAGAGTTCACTACATGGTCTTACATTTTACTCAGCACCTTAGGTGCATAACTATATTTAATCCTATTCAGTTCTCTGTTCTTTACCAGTAAAACAGTTCATGGCTGTAAAGAAATCAAGCATATTAACTAGAAATTTTCAGCCCCCAGGATTTTCATGCTGAATTCTGGTAATAGTAGTGAAGTAGGGGGAAAAACCCTCCATTGTGAATCCCACTGATGCTGTTACTAAAGACAACGCTATGCCATTTTCTGCCCGGACACATGTCAACAAAACAGACTGTTCTGATATCAGCAGGGGGCTGGTGTTGGGATCAGCTGAGGAGAGAAGCCTGTTTAGGAATGTCATGTCTTCTTCCTTGTCTCTTTGTTGTAATATCATAAAACAATTACCAATAAAAAATCAATATGGAGGACCCACCTGATTCATTAATACGAATGAATCACTGGGTGTCAATGATGTGGGCACAGGTGGAATCCCTCTTTCCTGGGTCAGGCACTGCAGCACATACTGACTTGCGTAAATACTTAGATTTCTCTCGAGAAAATACACAACATAAAAGAACTCACCGAGTGGTGGTAGAATTTCAGGGGACAAAAGAAAATTCTTCATGGTATACATTAGAATGCATCAGAAGAATTAGTTCCTAGCATAGCCTAGATTTTTAATAATTCAGCAAAGTGTGAACTAATAGCTTACATTTTATACTTTTCTAACTTTCACTACCCTCTAAAATCTCTGCATACACATAGGAATAACCAAAAGTTTTTTAGGTCAGCTGCTCTAAGCAAAGATCACATGTTACCAAAACCACTTAATTATGATTATTTTAATGAGAATGTTTCTTCTGGTTGCTTAGAATGAAGACCTTAGTAAGTGGATACTCATGTTACTGTACTCCTGGCATAGACCTCTGAATCATCTAGTCACTGACATGCGGGGTATGATCGAAGTCTCAGACACTATCCTATCAAATGCCAAAGAGAACGTGAAAAAAGTAGAAGAACTTCAAGCATTCATAGAGAGGCAATTCTGCCAGGTGAGCATCCTGCAGAGGGCTTTCTTGCTTTGTTCATGAATGAAAGAGGTCACCTCTGTAATGCATAAGGTGTTTTAAAATATCTCATTTTGCAAGAAAAAGTTCATGACTAGTATATTCTAGACTGCTACTACATAAAGCAGGAGCCTAGTCATTCATAGTGATAGATTCTACTGTAAAGGAATCAGAATTTCACTGCAATTTTTGACATGTGCAGTCTTCCCTGAATTGCACACAATTCCATCAAAAGCTTGCCTCTTCCTGGGCACTGGTGGTTGAAATATTTTCAAGAGTATGAGAACTAGAGAACAGAATTTCCAAGATCAGAATTTTCTTCAAAGTAATCCAGGAGATATGCTATTGAAGTTCCACTTGTCTTCTTTCTCTGTTCTCATCAAATCAAAGGATGAGAGTAAGAAGGAAGAAAAGAGAAAGGTAAAACTAAACTCGAGTTATGTTTCTACTTTTTAGATTCATAGTAGTTTTCTCATAGGCTGGCTCCAAAATCCATATCTAGATAGTTTTATATTCATATGTCTTCCCCAGATCTTAATTTGATAATTAGAAGGAACAAAACGAATCCTCATAAAGCACATAAGAACTCATTATCTTTTGGGTATTCAGATTATTATTCCAGTAATGCGGAAGATGTTGGAGAATAATATTTACTGGTCGGGACTCCCATCCCTGTTGTCCAGCGATGAAGATGTGCGTCATTCTGCATTTTATAGCCTGTTCCACTGCCTGCACAGGGACACACTTGAAATTGACATTTACACCAAGATCCTGGCACGCCGAATGATCAACACCTAGTGCTAAATCCACATCCATGCCATCCAGGTCTGAGATTATCAGAATCATCTATCCCATAGCAAGCTTATTTGAAATTTACAGCGTTTTAATGCATGTTCTGTGAAATGGGTCTCCTCTTAAAAAAATAAACACAGACTCTGTAGAGATGTCAAACTCTATGAGGGCAATTTGTCAACATTTCTTATTTTCACTTAATAGAAAATCAAAAGAAAATCTACCCCTACAATTCAGAGAATGAAGCTCCTACTAAAATTAGGCACAAATAACAGAAGCTGGCATTACAAAGAAGATCATTAAGAGATTACGTAAGAATCACAGCCAGTTATGCTGGGTCATGTTATTAGAATCAAAGAATTAGACAATTGTTCATGGTTCTGGTCATGCTACCAAGAAGACTGAATTCTCAGGATTCTTTATGAAACCCAGCCATGAACTGTCAGCCAACTATCACAGTGTTACACCAGAAAATATAAGTGCTTTGCACCTTTGTATAAATAGCATGAGCTTTACTGAACTGTCTAAAGATTGTTAGGATGCTGTATTAGTTCTTCTGGGTTGCCATAACAAAATATCAGAGGCTTAAAAACAATGGAAATGGATTTCCACAGCGTGGTCATGCAGGGTCCATTCTGGTCACTCACTTCTTAGGGTATCCTCACACAGGGGAGGGCTCAGGAGCTCTGTGTGTCTCTTATATATAAAAGCACTCATCTCATTGAAGAGACTCCATCCTTACAACTCCATCACCACACAAAGGCCCAACCTAGGATTACCATAACCATGAGAATCAGGATTTCATCATATGAAATTTCTGGGGGACACAAAGACTGAGACCATAGCAGATACAAAGGTGAACTGGCTCATCCTCCTGCAGTGGCTGTCGTCACCCACACTCCACTGCATCCTCATTTCTAGCATCACCTTGCAGCCATTCCATACATTCTATCACTCTGGGTTTCACAAGTCCAGGTCAGTCAAGGGTCAGCTCCATCTCATATTCAGCCTATTCAATGTTTCCCTCTCCCCTGCTGAGGCCCAGGGAACCTACCAGGAAATGCGGATGTGTCCATTTTGGCAAGGTTCCTTCTCTCTCCCTCTCTGGATCTTCTTCCTTGGGCCATATTCAAACAAGGTAGATGGTAATGAAATGGGAAGGTTCTGACATCACTGACTTACATGGTGCTGTTGAAGCCTTCTCTTGGTTCAGACAGACTGATCTGAAATCCCCCTGACTGACAAGCGTTTCCCTTGTGGGGTATCCTTGTGATTTTCCAGGACATTCAGAGTTGGGGATCCCCAAATTCATAGTTTCCTTTGTAATCAGGGGAAATGTTCTGGAACCACAGCTCCCCACCTGCAGTAGTCACCACAGCCTCACTGATTCCCTCATTCTGCAAGCACCATCTGGAGAAAATTAAGCAGCCCACAGTGAGCTGCCTACTAGCTGACCCACAGGAAACCCATGTATCATAAACACTCTGAACATGAATGGAAGAAATACTGGTATGCATCTGCCCACTACTGAGGCCTCTGGACGATTGTCCAACTGGTCACATAGACACAGAGTAGATCAGAAAGCTGGATTCAAAAACACATTTATCTGATAAGTGAGATACCATTCTCTCTTCCTTTTAGAGTAACTATCCTTGTCATTAATTATTTGGCCTTACAAACATGCCCTGCTGCTGCTGCATCTGCTAAGTCGCTTCAGTCGTGTCCGACTCTGTGTGACCCCATAGATGGCAGCCTACCAGGCTCCCCCATCCCTGTGATTCTCCAGGCAAGAGTACTGGAGTGGGTTGCCATTTCCTTCTCCAAAAACAGGCCTTAGTAGGTCCCTAAATTATAAAATTCTCCAAATAGACTGAGTCTCTACTGAGACTGGAGCAATGTGACTGGATTAGGGATGCTCAGCTTGTTCAACAGCCTCCAAACAACCTGGGATGAAGGCCAATCTCTTTACTGGCTCTCCTAGGAAGCCAGTGAAGTTGCTGGGCTGGTGTTGCAGCATCTTTCGGGCTTTAGCAGTAATTCCTGGTAAAGAAAATGGGAAATCAAAAGGTAGAAGGAAAAGGGGCATGAAAAAAAGAGAAGGAAGAGAAAGACAGAAGGAAGGAAAAGCAGCAAAGGGAAAGTGAGTCTAGTACTTGGGTAGTGAAGGATGAAATGCTGTTAGAACATTTTATTTTTAAGGACACAAATATATAAGTTTTTTTTTTAATATCCTAAGAGCAAATATCTCATATTCCCTTTTATTTCCATTTTCTCCTCTCTCCTCTTTTTTCTGAAATTGTCCTTTATATAATCAATCTGATTTCGGTGTTGACCATCTGGTGATGTCCATGTGTAGAGTCTTCTCTTGTGCTGTTGGAAAAGGTTGTTTGCTATGACCAGTGCATTTTCTTGGCAAAACTCTATTAATCTTTGCCCTGCTTCATTCTGTATTCCAAGGCCAAATTTGCCTGTTACTCCAGGTGTTTCTTGACTTCCTACTTTTGCATTCCAGTCACCTATAATGAAAAGGACATCTTTTTTGGGTGTTAGTTCTAAAACGTCTTGTAGGTCTTCATAGAACCATTCAACTTCAGCTTCTTCAGCATTACTAGTTGGAGCATAGACTTGGATTACTGTGATATTGAATGGTTTTCCTGTCGTTTTTGAGACTGCATCCAAGTACTGCCTTTTGGACTCTTTTGTTGACCATGATGGCTACTCCATTTCTTCTGAGGGATTCCTGCCCGCAGCAGTAGATATAATGGTCGTCTGAGTTAAATTCACCCATTCCAGTCCATTTTAGTTTGCTGATTCCTAGAATGTCAACCTTCACTCTTGCCATCTCCTGTTTGACCACTTCCAATTTGCCTTGATTCATTGACCTGACATTCCAGGTTCCTATGTAATATTGCTCTTTACAGCATCGGATCTTACTTCTATCACCAGTCACATCCACAACTGGGTATTGTTTTTGCTTTGGCTCCATCCCTTCATTCTTTCTGGAGTTATTTCTCCACTGATCTCCAGTAGCATATTGGGCCCCTACTGACCTGGGGAGTTCCTCTTTCAGTATCCTATCATTTTGCCATTTCATACAGTTCATCGGGTTCTCAAGGCAAGAATACTGAAGTGGTTTGCCATTCCCTTCTCCAGTGGACCACATTCTGTCAAATCGCTCCACCATGACCTGTCTGTCTTGGGTTGCCCCACGGGCATGGCTTAGTTTCACTGAGTTAAACAAGGCTGTGGTCTTAGTGTGATTAGATTGACTAGTTTTCTGTAAGTATGGTTTCAGTGTGTCCGCCCTCTGATGCCTTCTTACAACACCTACTGTCTTACTTGGTTTTCTCTTAATTGGGCGTGGGGTATCTCTTTAAGCCTGCTCCAGCAAAGTGCAGCCGCTGCTCCTTACCTTGGATGATGGGTATCTCCTCACTGCTGCCCCTTCTGACCTTGAACATGGAATAGATTCTCTAGGCCCTCCTGCACCTGCGCACCCACTGCTCCTCACCGCAGCCACAAGAGAAGAATCTACACATGGACATCACTGGATGGTCAACACTGAAATCAGATTGATTATATTCTTTGCAGCCAAAGATGGAAAAGCTCTATACAGTCAGCAAAAACAATTCCAGGAGCAAACTGTGGCTCAGATCATGAACTCCTTATTGCCAAATTCAGACTGAAATTGAAGAAAGTAGGGAAAACCACTAGGTCATTCAGGTATGACCTAAATGAAATCCCTTATGATTATACAGTGGAAGTGAGAAATAGATTTAAGGGACTAGATCTGATAGATAGAAGGCTTGATAAACTATGGACTGAGTTTGTGACATTGTACAGGAGACAGGGATCAAGACCATCGCCATGGAAAAGAAATGCAAAAAAGCAAAATGGCTGTCTGGGGGGGCCTTACAAATAGCTGTGAAAAGAAGAGAAGTGAAAATCAAAGGAGAAAAGGAAACATATAAACATCTGAATGCAGAGTTCCAAAGAATAGCAAGAAGAGATAAGAAAGCCTTCCTCAGCAATCAATTCAAGGAAATCAAGGAAAACAACAGAATGGGAAAGACTAGAAGTCTTTTCAAGAAAATTAGAAATACCAAGGGAACATTTCATGCAAAGATGGGCTTGATAAAGGACAGAAATGGTATAGACCTAACAGAAGCAGAAGATATTAAGAAGAGGTGGCAAAAATACACAGAAGAACTGTATAAAAAAGATCTTCATGACCCAGATAATCATGATGGTGTGATCACTCACCTAGAGCCAGACATCCTGGAATGTAAAGTCAAGTGGGCCTTAGAAAGCATCACTACGAACAAAGCTAGTGGAGGTGATGGAATTCCAGTTGAGCTATTTCAAATCCTGAAAGATGATGCTGTGAAAGTGCTGCAGTCAGTATGCCAGCAAATTTGGAAAACTCAGCAGTGGCCACAGGACTGGAAAAGGTCAGCCTTCATTCCAATCCCAGAGAAAGGCAATGCCAAAGAATGTTCAAACTACCACAGAATTGCACTCATCTCACATGCTGGTAAAGTAATGCTCAACATTCTCCAAGCCAGGCTTCAGCAATACGTGAACCGTGAACTTCCAGATGTTCAAGCTGGTTTTATAAAAGGCAGAGGAACCAGAGATCAAATTTCCAACATCCACTGGATCATGGAAAAAGCAGAGAGTTCCAGAAAAACATCTATTTCTGCTTTATTGACTATGCCAAAGCCTTTGACTGTGTGGATCACAGTAAACTGTGGAAAATTCTGAAAGAGATGGGAATACCAGACCACCTCACCTGCTTCTTGAGAAATTTATATACAGGTCAGGAAGCAACAGTTAGAACTGGACATGGAACAACAGACTGGTTCCAAATAGGAAAAGGACTATGGCAAGGCTGTATATTGTCGTCCTGCTTATTTAACTTACATGCAGAGTACATCATGAGAAATGCTGGGCTGGAAGAAGCACAAGCTGGCATCAAGATTGTCGGGAGAAATATCAATAACCTCAGATATGCGGATGACTCCACACTTATGGCAGAAAATGAAGAGGAACTCAAAAGCCTCTTGATGATGGTGAAAGAAGAGAGTGAAAAAATTGGCTTAAAACTCAACATTCAGAAAACGAAGATCATGGCATCCGGTCCCATCACTTCATGGGAAATAGATGGGGAAACAGTGGAAACAGTGTCAGACTTTATTTTTGGGGGGTCCAAAATCACTGCAGATGGTGATTGCAGCCATGAAATTAAAAGACGCTTACTCCTTGGAAGGAAAGTTATGACCAACCTAAATAGCATATTGAAAAGCAGAGACATTACTTTGCCAACAAAGGTCCATCTAGTCAAGGCTATGGTTTTCCAGTGGTCATGTATGGATGTGAGAGTTGGACCGTGAAGAAGGCTGAGCATGGAAGCATTGATGCTTTTGAACTGTGGTGTTGGAGAAAACTCTTGAGAGCCCCTTGGACTGCAAGGGGACCCATCCAGTCCATTCTGAAGGAGATCAGCCCTGGGATTTCTTTGGACGGGATGATGCTAAAGCTGAAACTCCGGTACTTTGGCCACCTCATGCGAAGAATTGACTCATTGGAAAAGACTCTGAGGCTGTGAGGGATTTGGGGCAGGAGGAGAAGGGGACAACAGAGGATGAGATGGCTGGATGGCATCACTGACTCGATGGATGTGAGTCTGAGTGAACTCCGGGAGTTGGCGATGGACCGGGAGGCATGGCATGCTGCGATTCATGGGGTCGCAAAGAGTCAGACAGGACTGAGCGACTGAACTGAACTGAACTGAACTGTCCTTTATATTAAGAGTATTCTTTTGTTGTTACTAAAGGCCAAAGTTCTAGAGATGAACAATGCTTGGCAATCTTTAGGGCACAATCCAGCCAAATCATCTTCTTTTAGGCAAAGACACCTTTCAACCACATACAGGAACACTGTCCAGAAAAACCAACTTCTTCCCTCATAGCCAGGGTTATTCTTGTCTGAGTCCTGCCCCTGACTCTACCTGGGATGACCCAAACCTTTCAGAACATGACAGAATACTCGCCCCCAAAGCAATCTATCAATCCCTCCTTTGGCTCCTTCATGCATGTAAAGTGTCAGCTTTCTTGTTTTTTCACTTTCTGCTTTCAAAAGTTGAAAGACCATCAAACACCCTGTAAGTACTTTGTAAGTCATTTACTGCCAAAAACATCTAATTCTATTTTGTTACTTGCTTAACTTTCTTTCCTTCAATGTCTAGATATTTCCAGCAGAGAACATGGTATTAATTAGAGGGAAAATTTCGCAATAAGGGGAACAATGTAATTGGAGGAAACATACACTCACCAATAGACCACACACATCTTCATGTATTTGTCTCTTATAAAATGTATTTCAAACATAAATTTAGGACTTTACATCAAGAACAGAGGTGGTGACATTAAGAGCACTCTCCTTGCTTGACTGTGACATATAAAGTGAATACTGTAGATTTCAGACAATATTGAACAGGGCCATAGATATATTATAGAGTCAGTCAGGAATAGCCAAAGCAGGGATATTTGGACAGGATTTGAGTCACCCCCTTGCTATCGAGAAAGTGTTGATTTTCCCCTCTTTTACAGATTTCCAATTAAGATTACATTTGAAGAAATGGCCCTGGTATATCAAGAATAGTAGCAGTGCTTACCAAATGGAAACCAACAAATGAAAAATCTTCGAAGTTCACTGACATTTATAGATTAGTAAATCACATGTCATGGATACATGGATACTTAAACAGAGGCTTTAACAAATCTCTATTTTCCAGAAGCAGGCCCTCAAGTTGTGGAGAAAGAGAGGTTGATATAAACACACAAACTGCTATATTACATGATAGATTGAAGAAGAATAAATGTGACATCAACATGGTGCTACAGTATATTAAAGTAAAGCTAGGAACCATCTAAGTGTGTCATAGGAGTGACGCTAATGGGATGGCTTTATGATGGAGTTTTGAAAAGTTGATGGGATATTGATGTGCAAAAATAAGAAAACAGTATATCTGTCAATTCATTTAGGATCATCTTAGGAAGTAACAATCTCCAACATCCTAGATCAAAGCAACTGAGATATTAATACACATAGCATTATAAGGTATCAGTGAATAATCAAGTCTGACAAAAACACAAGAAATGTTCATTTTTTACCATTCATGTTGTATCTCTCATGATTATGCTCCCGTGATATACTGCATATATTATTGTAGGGTTAGAATGGAGAAATACTTGTATGCATTTTTATGCATTAGATATTGCATTTTTTGCAATATCATATATTGCAAAATGGAGAGTTTGCCTTTATTCTACAATGCAGCAGGAAACCAAGAAAATTCAGTCCAAGAGAGCAGTATGTCCAGAATTAGAAAAGAGAAACTTTAATGTGGATTGAGGAGTTGTGGCTGGTAGAGAAAAGAAAGATGAGAAAGACGTGGGAATATTATGACACTAAAAATCAAAGAGGGCTCTGCCAAATGAAAAGACACAAAGCATGTGAGAGATACAGGAAATGAAATAGACCTTGACCACATGCAAGGAATGAGGCAGACAGAAGAGCCAAAAAAGGCATCCAGCAATATGGGGCTAGTTGAGTCAATAAATGACTGAAAAGTCAGATAGAAGGGGGAGATAAATTAAGGTTTTATCCAAAAGCACCTGAGCTCTATTTTCCTGTATTTCATATCTTAGTACCAGAAATCACCAAAAAATGTTAAGGTTCTGCAGAAAATGATAGAAATAAGTACTCTAAGGTGCCTCTGCTAGACCCTATGGAATACCAGAACCAAAGCAGGACTACCCAGTGATAACAAGCAGTAAGTCACTAGTCACTTTCAACAAGTAAATAAGACATACACTGTAAAGCATAGAG
Source organism: Bos mutus (assembly GCF_027580195.1). Taxonomy (NCBI): domain Eukaryota; kingdom Metazoa; phylum Chordata; class Mammalia; order Artiodactyla; family Bovidae; genus Bos; species Bos mutus. The sequence goes on from NC_091639.1 coordinate 17,237,900, forward strand.
GATGAATGGAAATCAAATGGAAACAACCCATACCTTTACAGAGTCAGTCTAAACAAAACCTAAAACCTAAACCAAATAGAGGTAATGGTCTCCTTAATCATGTGTCCACTTTCTCCCAGAGTTTCTCATTCCTTTTGCCTGAATTCTCCCTAGTTTCCTAATGCTTCATTGCCTTACTCTCAGTAGACGGTCAGCTAATCACTAATCAAGTAAATAATTAAACAGTGTTCACTCCTGAGATATAGTTGTATTGATGGACTCTACAAACTGAAAAGCTTCCTAATCCCCTGAAAGTAAAATGCTAATACTGGAAGGACTCCTTCCCAGCCTCTTTCCAAAATGCCCAGTGGGCAGCAATTGTGAGTCTAGCTACTTAGACATCTTCTGCTGTAATTATAACCTGTTTGGATAGTCAAGATAGGAGACAGATGAAGCACTGAATGATGTTGAGAAAGAAATGCATGGACAAGTGGAAAAGATACCATAAGCCTTAAATACCGATCTATGCCTGCACACCATGCCATGTGTGATGGGAGCCAGGTGGGCCTAATGAGGGATGGATTTTTCAAGAAAGCTGTATATGAGTTGGCACTGAGACGTTTGATTCAACTCAACTGTTTCAACATGATTTTTTGATTCTAAACTAGAGCCACTTGTCTCATTTAACTGCACTAATTCAAAAAGGGAATATACTTATTGCCTATTTGAACACTGACAAGAGATCATAAAAGTTTTCATCACAAGGAGAAAATTTTAACTATTTCTAATGAGGGATGTTCACCAGACTTATTGTGGTGATCATTTTGCAATATATGTGAAATAATTATGTTGTACACCTGAAACCAAAATAACATTATAAGTCAATATGATCTATGTAAAATGATACCTGAACCTAAAATAGCATATTTGTCAATGTGACTTATGTATACTGATCATATAATCATTATGTTATATACATAACATATATCATACCTTCAATTAACTTCAGTCACTCAGTCATATACAACTCTTTGAGACCCCACGGACTGCAGCACATTAGGGTCCCATTTCCTTCACCACCTCCTGGAGCTTGCTCAAACTCACGCCCATCGACTCAGTGATGCCATCCAACCATCTCATCCTCTGCCTTCTCATTCTCCTCCTGTCATCAATCTTTCCTAGCACCAGGGTCTTTTCCAATGAGTCAATTCTTTGCATCAGGTGGCCAAAGTATTGGAGCTTCAGCTTCTGTATCAGTCCTTTCAATGAATATTCAGGGCTGATTTCCTTTAGTATTGACTGGTTTGATCTCCTTGCAGTCCAGGAGGCTCTCAAGAGTCTTCTCCAACACTGCAGTTCAGAAGCATCAATTTCTCAGTTCTCAGTTTCCTTATGGTCCAGCTCTCACGTCCATACTGACTACTGGGAAAACCATACCTTTGACTAGATGGAATTTTATTTATATATATAAACATATATGTATACACATCTATGTAAGTAAAAGGTTTTGAAAAGGAATATAATTATATTTCCGATAAAGAAAACAAATAAACTAGTATAATTGTTTTTTCAAATGTGCATTTTGACTATCATGTTTAGTCTAAAGACTTTTCTTCAAATATAGTTTATGTTTATGATGATAAAAGAACATAAATGTATCTTAATCTTGTAACAGTAACTGTGGAACAGTTTATTTACAATAGCTAACCAAAATCATAAAATTTTGAAACCTATAGTCCTGCCCAGTACTCTGCTATTGGTCATTTAACCAAATGACCATTGACTTAATTCTTCCTTGACTCAGAAACTCTTATAGGTGCTTGAAGTGAAACTGAAAGTAAAGTCACTCAGTCTTTTCTAACTCTTTGCGACCCCGTGGACTGTAGCCCACCAGGCTCCTCTGTCCGTGGGAATCTCCAGGCAAGAATACTACAGTGGGCTGCCATTTCCTTCTCCAGGGGATCTTCCCGACCCAGGGATTGAACCCAGGTCTCCTGCATTGCAGGCAGACACTTTAACCTCTGAGCCACCAGGGAAGCCCTCATAGGTGCTTAGTTTACATCAATAAACAAAGCAGGCAGACACGTATCCTCATGGAACTGATATTCTAGCTGGGGGAAGACAGATAATCTGCAATAAACATGAATCCAAGTATATTATATGGTATGTTAACAGGTGATCTGTACTATTGGAAAATAACTAGTAAAGCAGAGGATGGGGTTTAGGGAATAAAAGTGAAAAAAGGGAAGTGATTTAAAGAAAAACAACTTAGACCACACTGAGGGGAGCAAACATGCTCTCTTGCATTCAAGAGTCAACCCAGTCAGGTCTCGGTCTTTTACCCAACTTCAAAATTGTTTCCATCTCTGAGGCTTTATGCAAACTCATGCAAACATGGATGTTGTGAACATTTTTCCTCTCTTCAGTTGAACTGGTTTCATAAAAAATTGTTGGTAAACTCCCCCAAATTAAATAACATTTTATGCAGCAAATTTTGATAATTTTCTGTTTCCTGAAGAACTAATCCCCAAATTATTTTCCATTTTACAACACACTGTCAGTAACCTAATTGTATTATGTAAAAATATTATATATGCATTGCTATTCTATATATTATGACATTTAAAAATATACACAAAATATAAACTAAATGACACTGAGATAAAAATAGAAATGGAAATGCTAACATTTTCTTTCCCAGGGGATGAGGACACTCATTTTTATGGCCACTGGACTAATGGATTCTGAAGGTACACACATAATTATACCAGTTATTTAACTATCATAAAAAAGTAACTTCCTTTACATATAGCTTCATTCAAAGTTCTCAGAATAACACAAGGGGCCAAGAATACAATTATATGTGAATAACTCTCTTCATATGCATATGTAAAATTTTGTGAGCTCAATTAAGTAATCATCTTTAGTTCTTTTGTTATTCCATCAATTCATCTACTGGTAAATAATCCAAACTCTACAATAGATATCTCATTTTCAGGGTTTAAATCTCAAGTCATAATAAAAGCAGAGCAATGGCCTAGAATGAATAAAATGTCATATGGATATCATCATATATATGCATTTGTAAAGAAAATTAATGAAAAAATACAGAAGACTTACAGTTTGCTGAAACATAAAGTGTACTCACTCAGAGCTGAATATACACTCACCTAGAAAAAATACTTTCTCAGCTTCTGATGACTTCTAAAGAAAGGGACTCCATGACTTTCATCTCCAGCCTACTGTGGACTCCTTTCCACTTTCCTCCTCAACTTCCCTCCATGAAATCTCTTCCCTAGGTTATAAAACACACCTTGGGCTTCTGGTTCAGACAAGATGACATTGATCTCTTTGTGCCCACTCCTCTGTCTGTTCTGGAAAAAAGAAGAGACCACTAAAGGAGACCTTTTATATTTGGCAAGAAGAAGGTGAACTAGATTAGGGCCTGAAGAATGGAAGAGAAACACAGCAGCACCTGAGAAGACAAGCCAGGCCCAGCATTCCTGACCTCCAACCTAGTGTCAAAAGGCAGCCTGAGTAGGGCTGTTCCTCCCAAGGAACAAATGTGAAGAAACACCAGGTGGTGGTTTAGTTGCTAAGCTGTGCCTGAGTCTTTGTGACCCCATGGAATAGAGGCCACCAGATTCCTCTGTCCACGGAATTCTCCAGGCAAGAATATGGATTCCCATGTCCTCCTCCAGGGGATCTTCACAACCCAGGGGTTGAATCCAGGTCTTCACAAGGCAAGTGGATTCCTTACTGTCTGAGCCACCAGGAAAGCCCAAGAAACTCAATAATCACATGGATATTTGGAAAATAAAAGGATAAAAGCATATGTTAATATTAAATAAAGTAGACTTTAGAGCAAAAAAATTTCCAAAGACAAAGGAAAAGGACATTACATATAGAAAAAAGAGTTTAATCCCTGGGTCAGAAGATCCCCTGCAGGAGGCCATGGCAACCCACCTTAACATTCTTTCCTGGGGAATCTCCATGGACAGAGGAGCCTGGCAGGCTATATAGTCCATGCGGTCACAAAGTGTTGGACATGACCGAAGTCACTTAGTACACATGTTAAGAGAGGAAAACTTAAAGTCCTCACCAAAAAGATCTAGAAAGGTAAATATGTGAGGTGATATTAATAGATATGTTAATTAAATCAATGAGGGGATCCATTAATAATGCAGGATATAAAATTAACACACAGAAATCCCTTGCATTCCTATACACTAATAATGAGAAAACAGAAAGAGAAATTAAGGAAACAATTCCATTCACCATTGCAACGGAAAGAATAAAATACTTAGGAATATATCTACCTAAAGAAACTAAAGACCTATATATAGAAAACTATAAAACGCTGGTGAAAGAAATCAAAGAGGACACTAATAGATGGAGAGATATACCATGTTCATGGATTGGAAGAATCAATATAGTGAAAATGAGTATACTACCCAAAGCAATTTATAGATTCAATGCAATCCCTATCAAGCTACCAACAGTATTCTTCACAGAGCTAGAACAAATAATTTCACAATTTGTATGGAAATACAAAAATCCTCAAATAGCCAAAGCGATCTTGAGAAAGAAGAATGGAACTGGAGGAATCAACCTGCCTGACTTCAGGCTCTACTACAAAGCCACAGTTATCAAGACAGTATGGAACTGGCACAAAGACAGAAACATAGATCAATGGAACAAAATAGAAAGCCCAGAGATAAATCCACGCACATATGGACACCTTATCTTTGACAAAGGAGGCAAGAATATACAATGGATTAAAGACAACCTCTTTAAATTGTCATGTATTCTTTATATATCTTGCCATTTTGACTGGAAAATATATTTTAAAAAAACTTTAAAAAGAAAAATAGCAAGAATTTCAATGCTTTTTATGTAATTTTGTAGGTATTTCAGACATTACACTTGGTAAGTAAAAGGTTTTTTTTTTTTTTATTCCAGATAATAACCAGTGGGATTCACTGGATATTCAGAAAGAGAAGAAACCTTGGAAATTATCTAGACAATCTTCCCATATTAAGAATTTATAAGTAAATCCAAGAATGATTATGTCACTTATCTAAACTTATAAAACTCGATGCAAAGTAGCAATAGAAACCAGGTTTCCTAGGTTTAAGTGAATCTTTACTGAATTACCTGTCAAATGAAAATATCTCCTATGCTCTGCAAAACCTGATTCTTATCTCTTTCATAGAACTGATCATATTCCACCTTGTATTCATTGTCCAGTTAGCATAAGTTTTACCAAGTAAATTAAATTCCTTGAAGGTTCAATGTGGACATACGGCATTCTGTGCTTTTCCCTCTCGGCACGTGTCCCAATTGTGGTGCAACATTTAACTTTGAAATTTACCTCTTTCTGTTTTTCTATTAAAATTTAAGTCTAATTCACAAAGTCCACATGTATGTTCTTCACTGTTGTCCATTCTTTGCATCCAGCAGGCCTTCATTGTGTGTTTGTTCAATGAAACATTTTTATTTGTACAGAGTAAAATTCCAATGAATTATTGATGTTGCTCTCACAGCATACAGTGAACTAAAACCATTGAGGTCTTTTCTCCCCAACCAAACCCTCATAACATGATTATTTGGACATAATTATAGAACTAGAACTGGGGGGGCTTCCCTTGTGGCTCAGCTGGTAAAAAATCTGCCTGCAATGTGGGATACCTGGGTTTGATCCCTGGGTTGGGAAGATTCCCTGGAGAAGGGAAAGACTACCCATTCCAGTATTCTGGCCTGGAGAATTCCATGGACTGTATAGTCCATGGGATCACAAAGAGTCAGACACAACTGAGTGACTTTTACTTTCACAGAACTGTGGATGCATTTGCTTTTAATTGCTACCCTATTAGATGGAAAGCACTGGATGTTCAGTCTTTTATTCCACATACACTAGCCCTCACAGTTTCATGTCCTAAGATAATGTGATAATCCAATCACTGACTAAAAGGCTGAATAGGACATAACTAGAGACAGTGCTCTGAACCTGCCACTTGAGTCTACTTTTTACCATAGGATTCTCAGCTTCACTAGAGGAGTTCAGTTTCTTAGCTGTGCTCTCTGATCATGACAGATGAAAATACTTTAAGGAGAGTCTACAAATCAAATGTTCCTACATTGTACACAAACACCTACTCTCTCTTCGAAGGTAGAAAAGAAATTCACCTCTTTGATGAATTGTTTCCTACATTTCCCAGATGAAAGTACCATCTTCCTCCTTATGGTTTCCTAATTTCATTCTCACCAATTTTATCTCACTGACCACATTCTTTCTTATAGTTAATTATCTGAACAACACCAATTCCCACTGCTTTAATTCAGTTCCCTTGGGTTTACAAAGGTTGCACCAACTACCCTGAACTTACTATTCACCACTTACTGTTTATCAACCATGCCAGAAACTGGTATTTTTCACAGACCAGCTTATTTGTTCCTTTTGAGGTAAATATTACCATTAAAAGCAAATACTCAGGCTCTTGTATTTTAAATAAACTCACAACTGGACAAAATCTTAACTGCTATTCCAGATAAAACTTCCTTTTGTGTTATTTATTTATTTTTTTCTTTCAGAAAGAACTTCCATTATGGACAGCTTTCAGGTGAATGGAAATGGGACTGATATGTTAACTGGAAAAAAAGCCACCATTGCAGGAAACAAAAGTAGACAAATCACACATCTTCTGTATACATCAAGACTCATTTTATTGGGAGCTGTTGGCTCAGACAGTAAAGAGTCCCCCTGCAGTACAGGAGACCTGAATTCCATCTCTAGTTAGGAAGATCACTTGAACAGGGCATGTCAAACCACTCTAGTATTCTTGCCTAGAGAATCCCCATGGACAGAGTAGCCTGGTGGGTTGCAGTCCATGGGGTTGTCAGATCATGGAGTCGTAAAGCATTAGACTCAACTGAGCAACTACGCATAGGAAAATTCCTCAAGTGACATACTGACATTTGGAAACAGTTTCTCTCACACTTGTGCTTAACTACAACTCCTGCTTTTCAATGAAAGACAAAAGATAAAAGTACTATTCCATAATAATCAAGTAATTATTTATATCAAGGAATTTTTCTTAAAGCTAAGCTAGAGAATACACTGTGAGATAGAGCAGATAATTAGAAGTAGAAGAGATCCAAACACAGAAGCTGCACAACCAATGGATAATTTTCTTTTCAGGAAAAAGAGTAAAACCTCACTTTGGGATCATATTTTATACAGAGATTTGCATAATCTTAGAAATGTAAAGGATTCTCTACTCTAATTTCCTTGTTTAGTTGAGAAAACCAAAGCCTAGAGAAGTGAAGATAAGTTTACTAAGTCAAAGAGCAGTTAAGTTAGGATTCTGATGAGAGCCCAGTGACACGCATTAGGGTTCATTTGCTTCATCTTTGGGCTGATATGCTGGAGATTGGGGTACCAGTAATGGTGCAGTCTTCAGGCTGAATTGCTTTAGTTTGGGAAACCCCTATCTTTGCTCTTAACACCCTCAACTGATCCCATAAAATCCAAAATCTATATGTTTAAATGTTATTTACATCTAAGAAAATATCTTCCCATGGGAACATGTCAAAGAACTACAATTTGAAAGAAATGTACAATTCTATGGAGTATGTTACCACGTACCACTGAAATTTAATATCTTTGCTACATGTTCCACACTTATGACCTAGGAAGGGAAAACAAGATTGACAATTTTTTTTTTCCCCCACTTAATCATGTCCAGAGTTTTAGTGCATGCAGGCTGTGATTACAAAATGCCAGAGGTTGAGTGGTTTATAAACCATGTTATTTATCACAGTTCTGGAGGCTAGAAGTCTTCAGAGAGGGTGTGGAGAAAAGGGAAACCTCTTACACTGTTGGTGGGAATGCAAACTAGTACAGCCACTATGGAGAACAGTGTGGAGATTCCTTAAAAAACTGGAAATAGAACTGCCTTATGATCCAGCAATCCCACTGCCGGGCATACACACTGAGGAAACCAGAAGGGAAAGACATGTGTACCCCAATGTTCATCGCAGCACTGTTTATAATAGCCAGGACATGGAAGCAACCTAGATGTCCATCAGCAGATGAATGGATAAGAAAGCTGTGGTACATATACACAATGGAGTATTACTCAGCCTTCAAAAAGAATACATTTGAATCAGTTCTAATGAGGTGGATGAAACTGGAGCCTATTATACACAGTGAAGTAAGCCAGAAAGAAAAACACCAATACAGTATACTAACGCATATATATGGAATTTAGAAAGATTGTAACAATAACCCTGTGTACGAGATAGCAAAAGAGACACTGATGTATAGAACAGTCTTATGGACTCTGTGGGAGAGGGAGAGGGTGGGAAGATTTGGGAGAGTGGCATTGAAACATGTAAAATATCATGTATGAAACGAGTTGCCAGTCCAGGTTCGATGCATGATACTGGATGCTTGGGGCTAGTGCACTGGGACGACCCAGAGGGATGGTATGGGGAGGGAGGAGGGAGGAGGGTTCAGGATGGGGAACACATGTATACCTGTGGCGGATTCATTTTGATATTTGGCAAAACTAATACAATTATGTAAAGTTTAAAAATAAAACAAAATTTAAAAAAAAAAAAAAAACAGAACCAAAATGCTCAGAAGTGGGAAAGAGGGAGTGAAAAGATAAGATGAATTATGAAGTTCTTGACTGGCAGAAATTTCAGAAAGGAAACCTTTATTGGATATAACTATCCAAAAAACTATTCAAAAATTTCCCACAAATGATAAATATGCATTTCTATATTGAAAAGACTCATTAAAATATTGTCTCTAAAATTTTGGTGGAAATAAAAACAGCAACAAGATGCATCATCATAGAATTCGCAGAATTTCTGGTATTGAGGAAAAAATTTGAAAAGCCATCAGCAAGAATAACACAAGTCACATGGCAAAGACTAGGAATCAAAATAGTCATATTTCTCAATGATAATTAGGAGCTCAAAAGAAATGAAGATACAGTTCACAATTCTGAGGAGAAAATTATTTCTAATTTAGAATTCTATACACAGTTAAAATACCAAAGAAGTGGATCGAATAAAGTCATTTGAAGAACCTATGTGATATAAAAAAATTTACATTCAATGCACTCTTTCTAGGCAAACTATGGAAAGGATGGTATAAAGCAAGAAAAACATGGGATTCAGGAAGGAAAGAATTCAGCCTAGGAGAGAAGTACAAGGGAATATGACGATGATGCCTGTGCAGCAGATATAGAAAGAAGCATGTCCAGATTAAAGCAAGAATATTAAAATGCCTAGGAGCAATATCTTTAAGAAAACAAAGGGAACTGACCACCTGATGTAAGACCAAGGGTTATCAAACTATGGCTGAGGCCAAATCTGGCTCCCTGCTTGTTTTTTTAAATAAAGTTTTATTGAACTATCAAAAAGAAAAAAGAAAATATCTTCCCATGGGAGCATGTCAAAGAACTACAATTTGAAAGAAATGTACAGTTCTATGGAGTATGTTACCACGTGCCACTGGAATTTAATATCTTTGCTACCTGTTCCACACTTATGACCTAGGAAGGGAAAACAGGATTGACAATTTTTTTTTTCCCCACTTAATCATGTCCAGAGTTTTAGTGCATGCAGGCTGTGATTACAAAATGCCAGAGGTTGAGTGGTTTATAAACCATGTTATTTATCACAGTTCTGGAGGCTAGAAGTCCAAGATCAGGATGCCAGCATGGTCGCCTGAGTGAGGGCCTCTTCCAGGACATATCCCTAAATAGAAGGGATGAGCAATTATTTCAGGCCTCTTTCACAAGAGCCCTAATCCCATTCATATGGGCTCTGCCCTCATGTGGGTTCCAAACTCATGACCTAATTATTTTCAAATGGTCCCACCATCTAAAATTGTCACTTTAGGGATTAGGTTTTCAACATATGAATTTTGGGAGAACACAAGCATTAGACCATGGCACCCAACGAGGAGACTGACTTGTCTAAGGTAACCCAAAGCCTCATCCATACTGAATGCTCTGGTGCTGATATGAAGCCAAGGACTAAGGAATTAGAGATTTCTCCTGGTATATACCAAGGGGATTGCAGAGTTTTGAAAGAAACAGATAAAAAACTGCCCAGATAAAACACTGTTTTATTTGGGGGAAAATTTTTCTATTCCGTAAAAAATAGCAGCATTTTGTATGCTGTATATGAATACATAAAACTCAGTTACCTGTCCATACACCAAAATACATTACAGAAATACAAATAATCCCATTTACAATTGCATCAATAAAATAAAATATTTAGAAATAATGTTAAGCAAGGTGTTGAAAGATCTATGTATGAAAACATTCAAGACACTCATGAAAGAAATATTTAAAAGACACAAGGGAAACATATTTCATATTTATTGACTAGAAGAATTAATATTATTAATACATTCATACTACCCACAGCTATCTACATATTCACTGCAGTCTCTTTCAAAATTCCAAGGCATTTTTCATAAAACAGAAAGAAAAAAATTGTACAACTCATTTAAAACTGTTGTTGTTGTTCAGTTGCCAGGTCATGTCTGACTCTTTGTGACTCCACAGCCTGCAACACACCAGACTTCCCTCTCCCTTACATTTCCTAGAATTTGCCCAAGTTCGTGCCCATTGAATTGGTGATGTCATCCAACCATCTCATCCTCTATCACCCTCTTTTTCTTCTGTCTTCAATCTTTCCAAGCATCAGGGTCTTTTCCAATGAGTCAACTATTCACATTAGGTGGCCAAAGTATTGGATATTCAGCTTCAGCATCAGTCCTTCTGAAGAGTATATGGGGTTGATTTCCTTTAAGGTTGACTGGTTTTCAACTCCTTGGTGCCCAAGGGACTCTCAAGAGTCTTCCACAGCACCACAGTTCGAAAACATCAATTCTTCACCGCTCTGTTTTCTTTATTGTCTGCCCAGCTCTTACATGTGGACATGACTACTGGAAAGAGCCTAGCCTTGACTATACAGACCTCTGTCAGCAAAGTGATGTTTTTGCTTTTAACACACTGTCTAGGTTTGTCATAGCTTTCCTGCCAAGAAGCAATCGTCTTCTAATTTTGTGGCTGCAGTCACCATCCACAGTGATTTTATTTTATTTATTTTTTTTAATTTAATGTTATTTTTTAACTTTATAATACTGTATTGGTTTTGCCATATATCAAAATGAATCTGCCTCAGGTATACATGTGTTCCCCATCCTGAACCCTCCTCCCTCCTCCCTCCCCATACCATCCCTCTGGGTCATCCCATTGCACCAGCCCCAAGCATCCAGTATTGTGCATCGAACCTGGACTGGCAACTCATTTCATATATGATATTACACATGTTTCAATGCCCTTCTCCCAAATCATCCCACCCTCTTCCTCTCCCACAGAGTCCAAAAGACTGTTCTATACATCAGTGTCTCTTTTGCTGTCTCGTATACAAGGTTATTGTTACCATCTTACTATACTGTATTGGTGTTTTTCTTTCTGGCTTACTGCACTCTGTATAGTAGGCTCCAGTTTCATCCACCTCATTAGAATGGATTCAAATGTATTCTTTTTGAAGGCTGAGTAATACTCCATTGTGTATATGTACCACTGCTTTCTTATCCATTCATCTGCTGATGGACATCTAGGTTGCTTCCATGTCCTGGCTATTATAAACAACGATGAACTTTGGGGTACACATGTCTCTTTCAATTCTGGTTTCCTCAGTGTGTATGCCCAGCAGTGGGATTGCTGGATCATAAGGCAGTTCTATTTCCAGTTTTTTAAGGAATCTCCACACTGTTCTCCATAGTGTCTGTACTTGTTAGCATTCCCACCAACAGTGTAAGAGGGTTCCCTTTTCTGCACACCCTCTCCAGCAGTTATTATTTGTAGACTTTTGGATCGCAGCCATTCTGACTGGTGTGAAATGGTACCTCATAGTGGTTTTGATTTGCATTTCTCTGATAATGAGTGATGTTGAACATATTTTCATGTGCTTGTTAGCCATCTGTATGTCTTCTTTGGAGAAATGTCTATTTAGTTCTTTGGCCCATTTTTTGATTGGGTCATTTATTTTTCTGGAATTGAGCTGTAGGAGTTGCTTGTATATTTTTGAGATTAGTTGTTTGTCAGTTGCTTCATTTGTTATTATTTTCTCCCATTCTGTCTTTTCACCTTGCTTATAGTTTCCTTTGTTGTACAGAAGCTTTTAAGTTAAATAGGTCCCATTTGTTTATTTTTGCTTTTATTTCCAATATTCTGGGAGGTGGATCATAGAGGATCCTGCTGTGCTGTATGTCGGAGAGTGTTTTGCCTATGTTCTCCTCTAGGAGTTTTATAGTTTCTGGTCTTACGTTGAGATCTTTAATCCATTTTGAGTTTATTTTTGTGTATGATGTTAGAAAGTGTTCTAGTTTCATTCTTTTACAAGTGGTTGACCAGTTTTCCCAGCACCACTTGTTAAAGAGATTGTCTTTAATTCATTGTATATTCTTGCCTCCTTTGTCAAAGATAAGGTGTCCATATGTGTGTGGATTTATCTCTGGGCTTTCTATTTTGTTTCATTGATCTATATTTCTGTCTTTGTGCCAGTACCATACTGTCTTGATGACTGTGGCTTTGTAGTAGAGCCTGAAGTCAGGCAGGTTGATTCCTCCAGTTCCAGTCTTCTTTCTCAAGATCGCTTTGGCTATTCGAGGTTTTTTGTATTTCCATACAAATCGTGATTTTTTCTATTTGTTCTAGCTCTGTGAAGAATACCATTGGTAGCTTGATAGGGATTGCATTGAATCTATAAATTGCTTTGGGTAGTATACTCATTTTCACTATATTGATTCTTCCAATCCATGAACATGATATATTTCTCCATCTATTAGTGTCCTCTTTGATTTCTTTCACCAGCGTTTTATAGTTTTCTATATATAGATCTTTAGTTTCTTTAGGTAGATATATTCCTAAGTATTTTATTCTTTTCATTGCAATGGTGAATGGAATTGTTTCCTTAATTTGTCTTTCTATTTTCTCATTCTTAGTGTATAGGAGTGCAAGGGATTTCTGTATGTTGATTTTATATCCTGCAACTTTACTATAATCATTGATTAGTTCTAGTAATTTTCTGGTGGAATCTTTAGGGTTTTCTATGTAGAGGATCATGTCATCTGCAAATAGTGAGAGTTTTACTTCTTCTTTTCCAATTTGGATTACTTTTATTTCTTTTTCTGCTCTGATTGCTGTGGCCAAAACTTCCCAAACTATGTTGAATAGAAATGATGAAAGTGGGCACCCTTGTCTTGTTCCTGACTTCAGAGGAAATGCTTTCAATTTTTCACCATTGAGGATAATGTTTGCTGTAGGTTTGTCATATATAGCTTTTATTATGTTGAGGTATGTTCCTTCTATTCCTGCTTTCTGGAGAGTTTTTATCATAAATGGGTGTTGAATTTTGTCAAAGGCTTTCTCTGCATCTATTGAGATAATCATATGGTTTTTATTTTTCAATTTGTTAATGTGGTGTATTACATTGATTGATTTGTGGATATTGAAGAATCCTTGCATCCCTGGGATAAAGCCCACTTGGTCATGGTGTATGATCTTTTTAATGTGTTGTTGGATTCTGATTGATAGAATTTTGTTAAGGATTTTTGCATCTATGTTCATCAGTGATATTGGCCTGAAGTTTTCTTTTTTTTGTGGCATCTTTGTCAGATTTTGGTATTAGGGTGATGGTGGCCTCATAGAATGAGTTTGGAAGTTTACCTTCCTCTGCAATTTTCTGGAAGAGTTTGAGTAGGATAGGTGTTAGCTCTTCTCTAAATTTTTGGTAGAATTCAGCTGTGAAGCCTTCTGGACCTGGGCTTTTGTTTGCTGGAAGATTTTTGATTACAGTTTCAATTTCCGTGCTTGTGATGGGTCTGTTAAGATTTTCTATTTCTTCCTGGTCCAGTTTTGGAAAGTTGTACTTTTGTAAGAATTTGTCCATTTCTTCCTCGTTGTCCATTTTATTGGCATATAATTGTTGATAGTAGTCTCTTATGATCCTTTGTATTTCTATGTTGTCTGTTGTGATCTCTCCATTTTCATTTCTAATTTTATTGATTTGATTTTTCTCCCTTTGTTTCTTGATGAGTCTGGCTAATGGTTTGTCAATTTTATTTATCCTTTCAAAGAACCAGCTTTTGGCTTTGTTGATTTTTGCTATGGTCTCTTTTGTTTCTTTTGCATTTATTTCTGCCCTAATTTTTAAGATTTCTTTCCTTCTACTAACCCTGGGCTTCTTCATTTCTTCATTTTCTAGTTGCTTTAGGTGTAGAGTTAGGTTATTTATTTGACTTTTTTCTTGTTTCTTGAGATATGCCTGTATTGCTATGAACTTTCCCCTTAGGACTGCTTAGAGCCCGGGAAGCAGAAGTCTGTCACTGCTTCCACCTTTTCCCCTTCTATTTGCCATGTAAGTGATGGGACAAGATGCCATGATCTTAGCTTTTTTGATATTGAATTTTAAGCCAGCTTTTTCACTCTCCTCTTTCAAACTCATCAGGGGCTTTTTAGTTCCCCTTTGCTTCCTGCCATTATTGCAGTATCATTCACATATCTGAGGTTGTTGATATTTCTCCCAGAAATCTTGATTCTAGCCTTTAGGATTCATCCAGTCCAACATTTCACATGACATGCTCTGCATATAAGTTAAATCAGCAGGGTGACAATGTTCATCCTTGACAGACTCCTTCACCAATTTTTACCCAGTTTATTGTCCCTTTTCTGCTTCTAACTGTTGCTGTTTGAACTGCATACAGGTTTCTCAGAGGACAAGTAAGGTTCGTCTGGTATTCCCATCTCCTTAAAAAGTTTCCACTTTGTTGTGGTCCACACAGTCTGGTGAGGTTAATGAAGCAGATGTTTTTCTGGAATTCACTTGCTTTCTCTATGTTCCAGCAAATGTTGCCAATTTGATCTCTGGTTCCTCTGCCTTTTCTAAACCCAGCTTGAACATCTGGAAGTTCTAGGTTCACATAATGCTGAAGCCTAGCCTGAAGGATTTTGAGCATAACCTTACTAGCACTGGAGATGATTGAAATTGTTCAGTGGCTTGAACATTCTTTAATACTGTCTTTCTTGGGAACTGGGATGAGGATTGACCTTTTCCTGTCCTCTGGTCACTGCTGGCTTTTCCAAATTTTCTGACATATTGAGTGGAACACTTTAATACCATCATCTTTCAGGTTTTAAATAGCTTTGCTGGAATTCTATCACCTCCACTAGCTTTGTTGGCAGCAGTGCTTTTTAAGACCCACTGGATTTCACATTCCAGGATTTCTGCCTCTGAATGAGAAACTACACCATCATGATTATCTGGGTCATTAAGATATTTTTTTTGTATAGTTCTTCTGTGTGTTTTTTCCATCTCTTCTTTGTCTATTCTGCTCTATTAAATCACAAAACACCAAAGATAAAAGTGATCTTGAGAAAGAAGAACAAAGTTCAAGACTAGGGTTGCTGATTTCAAATTGTATTAGAAAGCTATAGTAATCAAAACAATGATTTGCTTCTGGCACTAAAATAGATACATAGATCAACAGAGCAGAACAGCGAAGCTGGAAAGAAACGCACACCCATATATTGTCGGTTAGCTTATGAAAAAGAAGCCAAGAATATCCAGTGGGGAAAAGACAAGCTTTCCAAAACTAATACTGGGAAAACCTGATAGTTATGAAAAAACAAAACTGTGCCCCTGTCTTTTACTATACACAAAAATCAACTAAAAATGGATTAAATATTTGAACATAAGACTTTAAACAATTAAACTCCTAGAAGAAGACATTGAGATAATCTTCTTGCCATCAGCCTTTGCAATTGTTTTTTGGGTTTCACACCAAAAGCAAAGGCAACAACTGCAAAAACAAACTAGTGGGACCACATCAAACTACAAACAAAGGAACATCAGCAAAATCAATGGCAACTTACAGATTGACAGAAAATATTTCCAAATCATATATTTGAAAAGGGCTTAATATCCAAAACTCGGAGAAGGCAATGGCACCCCACTCCAGTACTCTTGCCTGGAAAATCCCATGGACGGAGGAGCCTGGTAGGCTGCAGTCCATGGGGTCATAGAGAGTCGGACACGACTGAGCGACTTTACTTTCACTTTTCATTTTCACCCATTGGAGAAGGAAATGACAACCCACTCCAGTGTTCTTGCCTGGAGAATCCCAGGGATGGGGGAGCATGTTGGGCTGCCGTCCATGGGGTCTCACAGAGTTGGACATGACTGAAGTGACTTCACTTCATTTAATAGCCAAAACTACATGAGACATACAACTTAAGGGCAAGAAAACCAAATAATCCAAAAATTTAATGCAGCATAATAAAAGTAAGAGTTTCAATAAATCTGAAGATTAGACTTTAGATGAGAGACACAGCAAGGTTTTCCTTCTACAACACCAAAAGCCTGTGCCTTCCTGGCATTACTTTCTTCATCTCCACTCACTTGTTTGACAATTACAGTTCAAGGTGTAATTCTTCAGTCAATAGCAATCACCTCACCCCATAAAGTATGTTGAACATGCAAAGAAAAAATAAACAGCCCTATCCCTAAAATGTTGTGTAATCTAAAGATAAAATTATACATGTATGAAACGAGTAGCCAGTCCAGGTTTGATGCACGATACTGGATGCTTGGGGCTGGTGCACTGGGACGACCCAGAGGGAGGGTCGGAGGGAGGAGGGTTCAGGATGGGGAACACAGGTATACCTGTGGTGGATTCATTTCGATATTTGGCAAAACAAATACAATACTGTAAAGTTTAAAAATAAAATGAAATTTAAAAAAAAGTTATACTGTACCTAGGAGAATGACATATACGCTAAAATGGGTACTCAACAAATACTATAACAACAATAGTAAAAAGTCCTATGAATACGACTAATTTTCTGGGGCTAAAGGTACCTAAAGCACTAATCCACATTATCTCTGTTTCTCATTTTATATTCTTCCCTAAAATGCTATTCCTTTAATAAAGTGTAACTAATTTGCATTCCAAAAGTGTGAGGTGGATAAAAGTTTGTCAACCTTAATCTAAGTGTACAAGATTATCACAGGTACAGGCAATTAATAAGCAGATTGCCCTACACCCCGAGTCCTTGGGGACCCAAAGCTAGCAGTAAAGGGATAGTAGAGATTTCAGCTCAGTTACAAATAGAATTAGGCAGAGAATATTTATACACCCTGTTCTCATTTTCTCCATTTTCTTTTGAAATTGAGAACATGCTTCAGTCACTCTGAAGTGATATTATTGACTTGCATAACATTTTTTTTCTTTGCTCTGCAATGTGAATGTACATTTTTCAAATATCAAGCCTTTGATCTGAGTTGCTCCACCAGAACACTCTATAGAGAATGGAAACCATTTCTATATAAGGCTTTGCTTTGCTGAGAGGAAGAATACTTCAGCTTGGAAGAGGTTGGAAATATTCCATCTGAAAGATCTTTTCAAGCCCTCCTCAGCATAAACACTTTACTGAGAGGGGTCAAAGGTCACCAACTGCTAGAACAAAACCCAAATGACAAAGTGCTTCCATAAGGAAGCTAAGTTAACTGGAAACTCAGAGGTCACCAACTGGAATCCTTAATGCAACAAGGGTCAAACAGTAAAAATGTCCTTAAAAAGTAACAGGTACATTCTTCTAAATCCTACTGATTTTTACAAGTTGTCCAATAAGTTTAAAAGACTAGCTTCTTAGGTATCAATGTAGAAACTAAATTGAACTATTCAAGAAGGAGGAGGGAGTGGTAGTAGTAGTGGTGTGGTCAGCCCAAACTTTGAACTCTCAAAGCAACCAGCCTGCAAACTATGAAGCGCCAGATGGTTTTATAAACTCGTAGGTCCATAAATCTTTCCTTAAAATTTCCAATTTAAAAGAAAAAGGGTTGCTTTCTTTGTGGCATTGGGGTAAATTTTTGCCATTGGGTATCTGACCCCCCGAAACCCTAATAGCTTTTTAAGTTTTCTTGCTCTACATGCAGGAGACAAGCAGAACAGAGGCCAAGAGAACAAGCTCAGAGCACAGCGTCATCTGGCAGCTGTCTTGCTGGGGAGAGAAGGCTGAGCTTCTATTTCTCAACCTTGACTGTCTCACTGTAGTCATCACAACTTAATGAAGTTCTGAGATTTTAAACATTCATGGACTGAGTTCACAGATTGCTGTTTCAATTGGAAAAGTAATATGTATTTCTGATTTTCAATTACAACTCCAAATCTCCAGTTTTCAAATCATATTCAGCAGTGGCCAGAAAGAGAGAATGATGGGGAAAGACTTCCCTGATTTTGTTATTTAGTCACTAATTTGTGTCTGATTCTTTTGCAATCCTGTGGACCATAACCAACCAGACTCCTCTTGTCCATGGGATTTCCCTGGCATGAATACTGGAGTGGGTTGCCATTTCCTTGTCCAGGAGATCTTCACCACTCAGGAAATCGAACCCGGGTCAACTGCATGGCAGGCGAGTTCTTTACTGCTGAACCAGCAGTGTAACTTTAATTTGTAATGGAGTCAACTTTATCCCTACAACTTTTAATGTGTGTGTTTGAGCTACCCATTTCCCACATCCTACCCGGTAGAACATGCAGGAAGAGTACAGAAAATTGAAGGGAAAGGGGGGCAGACCAAAGAGCCATTGGTAGGCACAATGCAAATTGGCTCATTTCACTTGTCAAGGTCTGTGTACACACCTGTGTGCAGAGGTGTGTGCCAACTTTGTCAGGACGGGATTCAATCAGGCAAGAGTCTGCAAAAAATATGAGGCTTTGATTTTGCTACAAAAATTAGTGAATCAGAAAAGGGCAACTGTTCTTGGTAGACCCATCGATCTTACTTAGTTTGGCCACTGAAATACGTACACATGCCATTATTTCATGTTCTTACGTGTTCTTTCATGTTCTTACATTTCCTGATCTACTCAACCCTTCATTACACATCACCTTAACTTCCTTCCTTGCTTCCCAGATTTCTTTCTTCCTTAAGTGCATGAAACGCTTGTCTCCTTGTTTATCACAATGAGACTAAGACCAACATGGATATAAAAATTGCTTTGGAAATTATGAAGCTTTGAAACAATGTCAATCATGAATATTTATTCATATGCCAAAGTATACAAAAGATAGAGTGCAAAGGAAGACATGAGAAATGCTAAATGCTTAAGATGGCTTACCTTTAGAAAATAGGTTCAAGATCATTTAATAATCACATCAAAGTGTATTAGGAATTATTAGACTAGAGAGGTTTCAAATTCCATGGAAAATGGAAAAGAAAACATGGAATGACTTCAAGCTTCAAGGTATATATAATAGGAAATTTCAGCAATCTGGGTTGTTGAGTCCTGGGGTGGATCATTAAAGGAGACTGTGGCCTGACTTCCCAGGAATTGTATAAGGAGCAGAATGGTCACCATCTGATGTGGTTCCCACTCTGGAACCAAGCAAAAGGACTGAGAGAAATCCTGTCACCCCAATCCTATTTTCTAGTTCCAAAATTTGATCAAAGCATTAATTTTTTAAAACTCTTATGCAAAGTCCCTATAACTTTAATACAAACACTCACATTTAAAAATGTAAAATTTCCTACAGAATGGCAAAGTAGTTGAAAATTCCAGCTATTATGGTAACAAATAATAAAAGTATCTTTCCAAATGCAATGCATGGACATTTTAACAGCAGCCATTTCAGATGAGACTTCTGTTTATAAGACACCCCCAAAGGTTCAAAAATCAGAGGTGGTGATAGCAAAACAAGAGCAAGTTTCTTGGTTTTTGCGTGTAGCCCCACAAAGGCTTTATGATCTGAAGTGTCCAGAAGAAAAAGAATATTCAGCCCCATGAAAAATGTCAAACCTTTCAGTGACTGGTTATCATAACACTGTCAGAGACCTTCCACACCAAAGTTAATGACATCCTGGTTAGAAGATCCTTCAGCTACCCTTTATGTATATCTGTATGAATATATGATGTCTATGTATTTATATTTTTTTGAATATTTTTATTTTAAGAAAATGAAGGAGGAATGTTAGAATTCTCTTCTGATTTGAAGGTTTAGTGTGGGATTTTCACTGTTTTCATTCACATTTTACTTTTAAAAGAAGAGAACTGATTCATCTGCTGTATAGCAGAAACTAGCACAACTTTGTAAATCAACTATACTCCAATAAAATTTTAGCAAAAAAAATAAAAATAAAAATAAAAGAAGAGAATTGGGGCAACAAGATCAGTCTAAATTTTTTATCTTCAATCACTGGAAAATGGGAAGCTGAGTTTCCTTTCATGCCAGTCTTTTATTATGTGGGGACTGTGTGTGTGTGAGATGGGCATATGTATGCAAGCACAAGACAGCCACAGCTGCTCAAGCAGCCTGAAAACTTTTGTACACCACCAATCTAGTCCTGACAAGAGGAGTCCAGCTTGGAAAACAAAACCTCTCTCTCAGTGCTACCCTCAGCTTTTTGGATCTCCTTAAAAACACGAATGATACGGGGCAGGCTTTTATTTCACACAAGCAGTTTCAACTGATAAGGTTCTTTGTCACCTCTGGGGACAAAGCACCCAGTTATAACATTTGTATGGAAGCTGACTTGTTAAATTTGCCCTCAAAGATAAATAACCTACCAAAGCACAAGAAAGAGGAGAAGCAGGGTCCAGTTAAAGGTGATGCCAGAGGCTGAGGGGCTATTCATCCACTGATAACTACTTAATTATTAATGCTTTTGCTTAAGTGATATTTAAACATTGAAAAAGTTTCCATTTTGCCTTTCTTAGTAGATACTGCAGTTCTTTTTTTTTTTCTTTTTCCTATGTAGACACCAACATATATAAATCAAATGTCATGAATAGTGACTAATAAGCAGAGTATTTTTTCAGACAGAATTGGCAAAGAAAACTGTCAGATATTTAAAGTGTCAGTTCAGTTCAGTCACTCAGTCGTGTCCGACTCTGTGACCCCATGAATCGCAGCATGCCAGGCCTCCCTGTCCATCACCAACTTTCGGAGTTCACTCAAACTCATGTCCATTGAGTCAGTGATGCCATCCAGTCATCTCATCCTCTGTCGTCCCCTTCTCCTCCTGCCCCCAGTCTCTCCCAGCATCAGGGTTTTTCCAATGAGTCAACTCTTCGCATGAAGTGGCCAGGTATTGGAGTTTCAGCTTTAGCATCAGTCCTTCAATGAACACCCAGACTGATCTCCTTTAAATGGACTGGGTGGATCTCCTTCCAGTCCAAGGGACTCCAAAGAGTCTTTTCCAACACCACAGTTCAAAAGCATCATTTCTTCAGTGCTCAGCTTTCTTCACAGTCCAACTCTCACAT
The DNA here is from genome assembly GCF_027580195.1 of Bos mutus. Lineage (NCBI taxonomy): Eukaryota > Metazoa > Chordata > Mammalia > Artiodactyla > Bovidae > Bos > Bos mutus. The sequence goes on from NC_091639.1 coordinate 17,259,245, forward strand.
CCATACATGACCACTGGGAAAAAACATAGCCTTGACTAGATGGAACTTTGTTGGCAAAGTAATGTCTCCGCTTTTCAATATGCTATCTAGGTTGGTCATAACTTTCCTTCCAAAGACAGGATAATTTGATATATGTATATATTATTTTTTTAATTTATTTTAATTGGAATATAATTGCTTTACAATGTGTTGGTTTCTGCTGTACAATGGCATGAATCAGCCATAAGTACATATATCCCCTCCCTCTTGAATCCCCCCACCTGCACCCCATCCCACTTCTCCAGGTTGTCACAGAGCACTGGGTAAGCTTCCTGTGTCACAGCCACTTCCCACTGGCATCTATTAATATTTTACATATGGTAATGTACTATGTGTCAATGCTACTCTCTCAATTCAACTTGCCCTCTCCTTCCCCTGTTGTGTCCATAAACACGTTCTCTGTCTATGTTTTTCTTTCTGCCCTGAAAATAGGTTAGCCAGTGCCATTTTTCTAGATTCCATATATACACATTAATATACAGTACTTGGTTTTCCCTTTTTGACTTACTTCACTCTACATAACAGGCTGTAGGTTCATCCACACCAGCTCAAGTGACCCAAATTCACTTCTTTTAAAGCTTAATTAAAATTCCCTTGTATAGATGTACCACGCCTTCTTTATCCATTGCTCTCTCAATGCACATACAGATTGCTTCCATGTCCTGGTTATTTTAAACACTGTTGCAATGAATTTTGGGGTACACGTGTCTTTGAATTATGGTTTTCTCAGGGTATATGCCCAATAGTAGAATTTCTAGGACATACGGTAATTTTGTTAGAACTTCCCTGATGTCTCAGCAGGTAAAGAATCTGCCTGCAATGGAGGCAACACAGGGAATGGTTCAATCTCCAGATCAGGAAGCTCCTCTGGAGGAGGAAATGGCAACCCAGTCCAGTATACTTGCTATTTCCACCTACCCCTCTGACATAGTGCTGATCTTTATTTACATATATTTTAGAAAAGATTTTCCCTTTCTATTAAGTAATGTATGAAAGCTGAGCGCCGAAGAATTGATGCTTTTGAACTGTGGTGTTGGAGAAGACTCTTGAGAGTCCCTTGGACTGCAAGGAGATCCAACCAGTCCATTCTGAAGGAGATCAGCCCTGGCATTTCTTTGGAAGGAATGATCCTAAGCTGAAACTCCAGTACGTTGGCCACCTCATGCGAAGAGTTGACTCATTGGCAAAGACTCTGATGCTGGGACGGATTGGGGGCAGGAGGAGAAGGGGACGACAGAGGATGAGATGGCTGGATGGCATCACCGACTTGATGGACTTGAGTCTGGGTGAACTCCGAAAGTTGGTGATGGACAGGGAGGCCTGGCCTGCTGCAATTCACTGGGTGTCAAAGAGTCGGACGCCACTGAGCGACTGAACTGAACTTAACATAGGTATCATCTGATATGTTTACTTTTATTTTTTGAAGCGAATACAGGTAAGTTTCACTCTCTTAGACAGCATCAATTATACAACACAATTTTAACAGTTATAATCATCATGCTGTACATTAGATCCTCAGACCTTATAATTTAAATATGTTAAAATGTATCAGATCAGAGCAGAGCAGATCAGTCGCTCAGTCATGTCCGACTCTTTGTGATCCCATGAATCCCAGCACGCCAGGCCTCCCTGTCCATCACCAAATCCAGGAGTTCACTGAGACTCACGTCCATCGAGTCAGTGATGCCATCCAGCCATCTCATCCTCTGTCGTCCCCTTCTCCTCCTGCCCCCAATCCCTCCCAGCATCAGAGTCTTTGCCAATGAGTCAACTCTCCACATGAGGTGGCCAAAGTACTGGAGTTTCAGCTTAGGATCATTCCTTCCAAAGAAATGCCAGGGCTGATCTCCTTCAGAATGGACTGGTTGAATCTCCTTGCAGTCCAAGGGACTCTCAAGAGTCTTCTCCAACACCACAGTTCAAAAGCATCAATTCTTCAGTGCTCAGCCTTCTTCACAGTCCAACTCTCACATCCATATATGACCACAGGAAAAACCATAGCCTTGACTAGACAGACCTTTGTTGGCAAAGTAATGCCTCTGCTTTTGAATATGCTATCTAGGTTGGTCATAACTTTCCTTCCAAGGAGTAAGTGTCTTTTAATTTCATGGCTGCAGTCACCATCTGCAGTGATTTTGGAGCCCAGAAAAATAAAGTCTGACACTGTTTCCACTGTTTCCCCATCTATTTCCCATGAAGTGGTGGGACCGGATGCCATGATCTTCGTTTTCTGAATGTTGAGCTTTAAGCCAACTTTTTCACTCTCCACTTTCACTTTCATCAAGAGGCTTTTGAGTTCCTCTTCACTTTCTGCCATAAGGGTGGTGTCATCTGCATATCTGAGGTTATTGTGTTTCTTCCAGTCCAGCGTTTCTCATGATGTACTCCTCTGCTGCTGTTGCTGCTAAGTCACTTCAGTCATGTCCGACTCTGTGCAACCCCATAGACGGCAGCCCACCAGGCTCCCCCATCCCTGGGATTCTCCAGGCAAGAACACTGGAGTGGGTTGCAATTTCCTTCTCCAATGCATGAAAGTGAAAAGTGAAAGGTAAGTCGCTCAGTCGTGTCCAACTCTAGTGACCTCATGGACTGCAGCCAACCAGGCTCCTCTATCCATGGGATTCTCCAGGCAAAAGTACTGGAGTGGGGTACCACTGCCCTGCATAAAAGTTAAATAAACAGGGTGACAATGTACAGCCTTAACGAACTCCTTTTCCTATTTGGAACCAGTCTCTTGCTCCATGTCCAGTTCTAACTATTGCTTCCTAACCTGCATACAAATTTCTCAAGAGGCAAATCAGGTGGTCTGGTATTCCCATCTCTTTCAGAATTTTCCACAATTTATTGTGATCCACACAGTCAAAGGCTTTGGCATAGTCAATAAAGCAGAAATGGATGTTTTTCTGGAATTCTCTTGCTTTTTCTATGATCCAGCGGATGTTGGCAATTTGATCTCCGGTTTCTCTGCCTTTTCTAAAACCAGCTTGAACATCAGAAAGTTCACGGTTCACATACTGCTGAAGCCTGGCTTGGAGAATTTTGAGCATTACTTTACTAGCGTGCGAGATGAGTGCAATTGTGTGGTAGGTTGAGCATTCTTTGGCATTGCCTTTCTTTGGGATTGGAATGAAAACTGACCTTTTCCAGTCCTGTGGCCACTGCTGAGTTTTCCAAATTTGCTGGCATATTGAGTGCAGCACTTTCACAGCATCATCTTTCAGGATTTGAAATAGCTCAACTAGAATTCCATCACCTCCACTAGCTTTGTTCATAGTGATGCTTTCTAAGGCCCACTTGACTTCACATTCCAGGATGTCTGGCTCTAGGTCAGTGATCACACCATCGTGATTATCTGGGTCATGAAGATCTTTTCTGTACAGTTCTTCTGTGTATTCTTGCCACCTCTTCTTAATATCTTCTGCTTCTGTTAGGTCCATACCATTTTTGTCCTTTATTGAGTTCATCTTTGCATGAAATGTTCCTTTGGTATCTCTGATTTTCTTGAAGTGATCCCTGGTCTTTCCCATTCTGTTGTTTTCCTCTATTTCTTTGCTTTGATCACTGAAGAAGGCTTTCTTATTTCTTCTTGCTATTCTTTGGAACTCTGCATTCAGATGCTTATATCTTTTCTTTTCTCCTTTGCTTTTCCCTTCTCTTCTTTTCACAGCTATTTGTAAGGCCTCCCCAGACAGCCATTTTGCTTTTTTGCATTTCTTTCCTATGGGAATGGTCTTGATCCCTGTCTCCTGTACAATGTCACAAACCTCATTCCATAGTTCATCAGGCACTCTATCTATCAGATCTAGGCCCTTAAATCTATTTCTCACTTCCACTGTATAATCATAAGGGATTTCATTTAGGTCATACCTGAATGGTCTCGTGGTTTTCCCTACTTTCTTCAGTTTAAGTCTGAATGTGGCAATAAGGAGTTCATGGTCTGAGCCACAGTCAGCTCCTGGTCTTGTTTTTGCTGACTGTATAGAGCTTCTCCATCTTTGGCTACAAAGAATATAATCAATCTCATTTCAGTGTTGACCATCTGGTGATGTCCATGTATAGAGTCTTCTCTTGTGTTGTTGAAAGAGGGCGTTTGTTATGACCAGTGCATTCTTGGCAAAACTCTATTAGTCTTTGCCCTGCTTCATTCTGTATTCCAAGACCAAATTTGCCTGTTACTCCAGGTGTTTCTTGACTTCCTACTTTTGCATTCCAGTCCCCTATAATGAAAAGGACATCTCTTTTGGGTGTTAGTTCTAAAAGGTCTTGTAGGTCTTCATAGAACCGTTCAACTTCAGCTTCTTCAGTGTTACTGGTTGGGGCATAGACTTGGATTACTGTGATTTTGAATGGTTTGCCTTGGAAACTAACAGAGATCATTCTGTTGTTTTTGAGATTGCATCCAAGTACTGCATTTCAGACTCTTTTGTTGACCATGATGGCTACTCCATTTCTTCTGAGGGATTCCTGCCCGCAGTAGTAGATATAATGGTCGTCTGAGTTAAATTCACCCATTCCAGTCCATTTTAGTTTGCTGATTCCTAGAATGTTGACATTCACTCTTGCCATCTCTTGTTTGACCACTTCCAATTTGCCTTGATTCATGGACCTGACATTCCAGGTTCCTATGCAATATTGCTCTTTACAGCATCGGACCTTGCTTCTATCACCAGTCACATCCACAGCTGGATATTGTTTTTCTTTGGCTCCATCCCTTCATTATTTCTGGAGTTATTTCTCCACTGATCTCCAGTAGCATACTGGGCACCTACTGACCTGGGGAGTTTCTCTTTCAGTATCCTATCATTTTGCCTTTTCATAGTGTTTGTGGGGTTCTCAAGGCAAGAATACTGAAGTGGTTTGCCATTCCCTTCTCCAGTGGACCACATTCTGTCAAATCTCTCCATCATGACCCACCCATCTTGGGTTGCCCCACAGGCATGGCTTAGTTTCATTGAGTTAGACAAGGCTGTGGTCCTAGTGTGATTAGATTGACTAGTTTTCTGTGAGTATGGTTTCAGTGTGTTTGCCCTCTGATGCCCTCTTGCAATACCTACCGTCTTACTTGGGTTTCTCTTACCTTGGGCATGGGGTATCTCTTCACGGCTGCTCCAGCAAAGCACAGCCATTGCTCCTTACCTTGGACGAGGGGTATCTCCTCACCACCGCCATTCCTGACCTTCAATGTGGGATAGCTCTAGGCCCTCCTGCGCCCGCGCAGCCACGGCTCCGGGTAACTCCTCTCGTCGCCACCCCTAATGTATATAACCTTTTACAAACCCATCCCTATTTCCCCCACCATCCAAGCTTTGGCAATCACTTTCCTACTCTGTTTCTGAGTTCCAGTTTTGTTGTGTTTTTTTTTTTTAGATTCCTTACAATTGAGATCATACAGTATCTGTCTTTCTCTAACTTATTTAACTTAGCATATAGCCTTCCAAATTCATCCATGCTGCCACAAATGGAAGAATGTCTTTCTTTTTTAATGGATAAATAAAATTCACACACATACACACACACACACACACACACACACACACACATATATATATATATATATATTACATCACATTGTTTTAATCTCTTCACCTCCTGACAGATACTTAGATTGTTCCTATAATAGGTTTCTAGGCTACTGTGAATATTGATGCAATGAACATGGCAGTACAGATTTCTCTTTGAGATGATTATTTCATTTCCTTTGAATATATATTCAGAAATGAGTATATATCCAGAAGTGGGATTAATGGGCGCATAACAGTTCTTTGTGAAATTTCTTGAGAAATTTCCTGAAGGTATGCCATGGGAGTTGCACCAATATAGATTCCTACAAATAATCCATTAGACCTCCATTTCCTACACATCCTCAATCACACTTATTTCTTAATTCTTGGTAAAAGCCATTTCAACAGGAACGAGGTGGTGTATGTTGTACTTTTGATTTCACTTCCCTGATAGTGATGTTGAGCATCTTGTCATATACTTCCCGGGCATTCTGTATGTCTTATTTGGGGGGGAAATTGTCTATTCTGTAAAACATAGCATGCATTTTGTATGCTGTATATGAATACATAAAACTCAGTTACCTATCCATACACCAAAACAAATTATAGAAATACAAATAATCCCATTTACAATTGCATCCAAAAAAAATACTTAGAAATAAATTTAAGCTGGGTGTTGAAAGATTTATGTATGAAAACATTCAAGACACTCATGAAAGAAATATTTAAAAGACACAAGGGAAACATATTTCATATTTATTGACTGGAAGAATTAATATTATTAATACATCCATACTACCCACAGCTATCTACATATTCTCTGCAGTCTCTTTCAAAATTCCAACAAAACAGAAAGAAAAAAATTCTACAACTTGTAGAAAACCACTGTTGTTGTTCAGTTGCCAGGTTCTGTCTGTCTCTTTGTGACTCCACAACCTGCAAAACACCAGACTTCCCTGTCCCTTACCATCTCTTAGAATTTGCCCATTGAATAGGTGATGGCATCCAACCATCTCATCCTCTGTCACCCTCTTTTTCTTCTGTATTCAATCTTTCCCAGCTTCAGGGTCTTTTCCAATAAGTCAGCTATTCACATTAGGTGGCCAATGTATTGGAGCTTCAGCTTCAGCATCAGTCCTTCCAAAGAGTATATGGGGTTGATTTCCTATAAGGTTGACTGGTTTTGAACTCCTTGGTGCCCAGGGACTCTCAAGAGTCTTCTACACCAGCATGGTTTGAAAACATCAGTTCTTCAGCACTCTGTCTTCTTTATTGTCTTCCCAGCTCTTACATGTGTACATGACTACTGGAAAGAGCCTAGCCTTGACTATACAGATCTCTGTCGGCAAAATGATATTTTTGCTTTTAACACACTGTCTAGGTTTATCACAGCTTTCCTGCCAAGAAGAAATCATCTTCTAATTTCGTGGCTGCAGTCACCATCCACAGTGATTTTAGAGCCCAGGAAGTGGAAATCTGTCACCGCTTCCACCTTTTCCCCTTCTATTTGCCATGTAAGTGATGGGGCCAGATACCATGATCTTAGCTTTTTTGATATTGAGTTTTAAGCCAGCTTTTTCACTCTCCTCTTTCACCCTCATCAAGAGGCTATTTAGTTCCTCTTGCTTTTTGCCATTAGAGTGGTATCATTCACATGTCTGAGGTTTTTGGTATTTCTACCAGGAATCTTTATTCTAGGCTTTAGGACTCATCCAGTCCAACATTTTGCATGACATGCTCTGCATATATGTTAAATCAGCAGGGTGACAATATTCTGCCTTGATGGACTCCTTCACCAATTTTGAACCAGTTTATTGTTCCTTGTCTGCTTATAACTGTTGCTTTTTGAACTGCATACAGGTTTCTCAGAAGAGGGGTAAGGTTGGTTTGGTATGCCCATCTCCTTAACAATTTTCCACTTTGTTGTGATCCACACAGTTTGGTAAAGTCAATGAAGCAAATGTTTTTCTAGAATTCCCTTAATTTCTCTATGTTCCAGCATATGTTGCCAATTTGATCTCTGGTTCCTCTGCCTTTTCTAAACCCAGCTTGAACATCTGGAAGTTCTAGGTTCACATAATGCTGAAGCCTAGCCTGGAGGATTTGGGGCATAACCTTACTAGCACTGGAGATGAGTGCACCTGCAGTGGCTTGAACATTCTTTAATACTGCCCTTCTTGGGAAATGGGACAAGGATTGACCTATTCCTGTCTTCTGGCCCCTTCTGGCTTTTCCAAATTTTCTGACATTGAGTGGAGCACTTTAATAGCATCATGTTTTAGGATTTTAAATAGCTTTGCTGGAATTCTATCACCTCCAATAGCTTTATGGGCAGCAGTGCTTCTTTAAGACCCACTTGAATTCAGATTCTAGAATGTCTGGCTCTAAGTGAGAAACCACACCATTGTGATTATCTGGGTCATTAAGATTTTTTTTTGTATAGTTCTTCTGTGTACTTTTCCCATCTTTTTTGGTCTATTCTGTTGTATTAAATCACAAAACACCAAAGATAGAAGTGATCTTGAGAAAAAAGAACAAAGTTTGAGACTAGATTGCTGATTTCAAATTGTATTAGAAAGCTATAGTAATCAAAACAGAATGACTTGCGTCTGGCACATAAATAGACACATAGTTCAACAGAGCAGAACAGCAAAGCTGGAAAGAAATGCACACCCATATATTGTTAGTTAGGTTATGAAAAAAAGAGGTTTTTTCCAGTGGGGAAAGGACAAGCTTTTCAAAAATGGCACTAGGAAAACTGGATAGTCCTATGAAAAAATGAAACTGTGCCCCTGTCTTTTACCATACACAAAAATCTACTAAAAAGGGAATAAAAGTTGAACATAAGACTTCAAGCAGTTAAACCCCTAGAAGAATACATTGAGGTAATCTTCTTGCCATTGGTCTTTGCAACAAGTTTTTGGGTTTCACACCAAAATCAAAGGCAACTACTGCAAAAACATACAAGTGGGACGACATCAAACTCCAAACAAAGGAACATCAACAAAATCAAATGGCAATTTACAGATTGACAGAAGATATTTCCAAAACATATATTTGATAAGGGCTTAATATCCAAGAATACATGAGACATACAACTCATGGGCAAAAAAAACCCCAAATAATCCAAATTTTTAATGGAGTGTAAGAAAAGTAAGAGTTTCAATAAATCTGAAGATTAGACTGTAGATGAGAGATACTGAAAGGTTTTCCTTCTAGAAAAACAAAAGCTTGTTCTTTCCTGGCATTACTTTCTTCATCTGCACTCACGTGTTTGACAATTACAGTTCAATGTGTACATTCTTCAATGAATAGCAATCACCCCACAGTGAGCTATAATATGTACTAAGAACAGCCCCATTGGGGGAAAAAAAAAAAAACATCTAATATTTGCATACTTACTAATGAGGCATATCAAAAGGAAGGTAATTTCCAGAGTTTACCACTCCATTGTTTTCTATATTTCATTTCAAAATTGAGCCACCTAGTAAGGAAAATGAGTTAAGAGATCTCAATAATATATAGATAGAAAATCAGTTTTTAAAGGGGGCATTAATGGATTATAATTTGGGGGTAATTTATTACTACTGTTGTAACTGTAGTCCTTTGATTCTCAACTGCATCAGGTTAATAATTTATTATAAATATTAATACCAACACAGGGACACATACTACTAAAGTTATAGTGAATAGAGAAAGACATATTAGGCAAGAAGTGAAAGTATGGGAAGTCAGCAATGGTAGCAAACTAAAAGGCAGTATTGCCTTGAGGGGAAAGAAGATTCTCAAAGTTTCTTGAAACAGCAAGAACAAACCAGATGTGAGGAGTTAGTTTAATTTGTAAACCAGAAGCTCTACCAGAAGAAATGTAAGTTCATAAAAACATTACGATGCTAAAACTCAAAATTTAGCTAGGGAATAGGGTAGGGTCAGGTATATAGGCATTCAAAATTCTCCATTGCTTAGTGCATCAGGCACTCAAGGACCACCCTCACTGAAGTCTTTCTCTATTGCTCAACCTACAGGTACCAGCATGGAGAAAGAGATAGCACTACTCCACAGGCAGTAGAACCCTACCTTTACACCTCATGGCTTTCCTTAAGAAGCATTCCATGCAGCAGATTTCCTCCATCCCAACCCATTAGTCTGACTCCCCACGGTCAACAGGAGTCCTCACCCTGGGATCATTCCACAATCCCCATGGCTCCAGCTCCCAGCTTCTGTGGACACCAGTGGACTTACAACCCTGTCCAAGGTATGAAAGGCTGCAGCATGGCTTGTCTATGTGGTTCTCACTCCTTTCACACTGTCACAGATTAGTGAGTTCTCTCCCCAACTGCTTCAAATGCCTCCCCCTTCCCAGTGGATGGCCATGGACGTAGGGATCTTTTCCCTGTTCTTCAGCTCCCTCTCCCCCAGTTGCAGGCTGGTCTGACTAGTTCTGCTCCTTCTCCCTCCCCTGCCTTGTCCCTTTTTTCCTTGTCCTACTGAGTTCTGTGTGGATCCGGATATTCCTTCTTAGTAGTCAGAGAGTCCTGCCAGGATTCACCTGTTCTTCTGAGAGAACTGTTGCATCTTTAGACGTTCTTGATGCATCAGTGGAGAGAAGTGTACCCCACTTCCACCTACCCCTCCATCATCTTGTCCACCCCCATTTGTACATGTGTTAGAAATGAGTTTCCCTTTCTATTAAGTAACATTGCCATCATCACACATGTTTATCTTTTGCTTTTTGAGAAGAACACAGGTAAGTTCCACTCTCTTCAGTTCAGTCAGTCATTCGGTGGTGTCCAACTCTTTGTGACCCACTGACTGAGGCAACACAGGCTCCCCTGTCCATAACCAACTCCCAGAGCTTTTTCAATCTCACGATTAGATCATGAAGCTCAAAGTTAGATCCTCAGACCTTATTAATTTTTTATACATTAAAATATGTAACCTTTAAAATCCGACATAGAGGCACATAGTATTCAAGTTACAGTAGACTGAGAAAGGCAAAGCTTATGAAGCAGGAAATGAAATCATATAAAATTAGCAATGGTATCAAAACAAGGGGCAGTATTGCCTAGAAAGAAAGCAGAGTTCTGCAATTATTTGGAGACAACACGAACAAGCCAGATGTGAGCCAACCAGCTTAAGCTGTATACCAGAAACTGCACCAGAAGGAAAATGAAGTTCATAAAATTATGCTGATGCTAAACCACAACATCCCGACATAAGAGAATAGGGTAGAGTTTATGTAGACGCTGAAAACTACTCAGAGAGGTAGACATGGAAGCAAATACACTAATGAGCTTCTGAAAAATCAAAGCACAAAAGAGTCTGAAAAATAAATTGTAAAGGGACTTGGTAGTCTAGTCAAAAGAATAAGAGAATCAAATTAGAAAACCAAAATATAAAGACTTGTATACATGATAGACCCAGAGAATGCTCAGGAGAGAAAATTTCAGCCTTAGTGACCAGCGAAGAGAAGCCTCCAGCATCTGGAACCGAAACCCTGGTCAGGACTCATGACTGTGTGCTTCTGAGAACAGCCTCAGTTTCACAGTTTGGGCACTAAACCACCTAAAAGCAAACGCAGACAAGGATTATAGCCTGCTATGACAGTGAATCAAGACAATAGTGTTGGTTAGTTTACTTTTCTCATTCAACTATAAAGTTAATGAATCACTAACCAATGATAATTGACACCATCAGTTTCCAATCAGATCCTCTTTAGTCATACAATGGATATGTGAACCTGTTACATGATCCCCAATAACAGTTTTAATAATTGAATTTCTTGATGTTTAATTGAAGGGTAATTGCTTTACAATACTGTACTGCTTTCCGCCAAACATCAACATGAATCTGCCATAGGTATACCTATAGCCCCTCTTTCTTTAACCCCCTTGCCACCTTCCTTCCAATCCCAACCCTCAAAGTTGTTACGGAAAAATATGGAAGGCTTCACAAATTTGTGCATCATCCTTGGGCAGGGGTCATGCTGATCTTCTCAGTATTATTCCAATTATTTAATATATGTGCTACCAAAGCAATCACACGAATAACATTTTAACAGAAAAAAAAATCATATAGTTAGTCATCTACCAATAAATGATCCATTACATTAAGAATTAGAATATTCTGCTATATTTACTCGGAGAAGGCAATGGCACCCCACTCCAGTACTCTTGCCTGGAAAATCCCACAGATGGAGGAGCCTGGTAGGCTGCAGTCCATGGGGCCGTGAAGAGTTGGACATGACTGAACGACTTAGCCTTTTAAAATTCAATTTCATGCATTGGGGAAGGAAAAAATAATTTGACTCCAAAATTCTTGCCTGGAGAATCCCAGGAAAAAAAAATCCTGGTGAGCTGCCATCTATGGGGTCACACAGAATCGGACACAACTGAAGCGACTTAGCAGCAGCAGCTATATTTACTGCCTCTTATAAAATAGAATTTTATAAGGTCCAAAGTTTCATGAAGGAATTAAGCATATATTTAGTCATAACACATGTATACTTACACAGAAATATATGCACACAATAATGTCTATGTTATACAAGCTATTATTCTCCTTGCCTGTCACAATAAGTCTCTTTAGTTGATGAGAGATATAGTCCCGAATTTCTCCAACTTATATGTCTTCCTTTTGAGAACCACTTCTTTTATTTTCACCACCTATTTTTAAATGACCATTTTATTCTTATATACCTTCCCCCTTTAAACTAACAAAGAGCAGAGAAAACCTAGTAAATGCTGATAACTTATCCTTAATTAAATTACCACTCTTCTGGTAAATTGGAAAAAGAATCATGTTCCCACCTCATTCAGGAGGATAAAATCTCTACTTTATCAGTTCTCTTGCCCAAATTCAATTCTTACTCTCTTCAGTCTTAAATTCTGCTTACAAAGGATGCACAGGAAAAGTAATATTAAAATCATGCTTGCAAGAGCCTATGATTTTATGCTTCTGTTGGCCAAAGGTAGGGCCAGGAATAATTTCTCAAATATTACAATACATCGTGGAAGCATGAAGGTCTAATTCTCCTATCAAAGAGGAGATGTTTGGAGGTGGTTCAAAAACTAAGCCCTATGGGTTGTCAGGATGTACTCCTGACCAGACAGATAAATTTTGTCCCTAAAAAGTCAAAGTCAGGAAAGGGCAGGCCTTATTCGCAGAGCCAATGACATTATCTTGGGTGCTGACCAGGTAATATTCTTGTATTAAATTTGTAGATTTATTTGCTGTTTTCTTGAAGAAACAAACGTAACGAGAAGATTAAAGATGGATAAAAGTAGAAGAGCTGTCAAGGTACCTAGAAGAAAGGCTAGCCAGCAGAACCAGGCCCCCACACTGATAATTGTCAAAGACTGTAACAGTGAGTGTTTTATAGACAGAAGAACCAGTGGATAAAACCAATGTTCTAGGGTCACTGCTGTTTTGCAGTCAAAGACAAAATATTTTTCTCTTTAAGCACAGTCATCAGAGATCCTGATGTGGTCCTGGTTACACACATGCAGACCGAGGGCCACAGGCATGTGTGATGTGACATCAGGAAGTGAACAGATGAGTGTACTGGTGCCCAGTCACCTGCATCTGCTTCTAATGGGACCTGGGGAAAATTACTTGCCCTCTCCAAGTCATCACATCTTCATTAACATAACTTGATGATCTTAGTGAAGATTAAGGCTATCTCACAGGGTTCCCATGAAACACAAATTTTAAGATGTTTTAAAGCTTTTGGAAAAGTATCATAGACATGCATGGGGTTACTAAGGTGAGCGAGCAGATCCAAAGTACAGTATCCTTTTTCTCTTGGTATTTTCTTTTTAGTCAATAGCAGCGATCAGTCAGTCATGTGTTTACTCTTACCCCAGCATGATGGTAAACCACACAGATCAACTGGACTTTTCTTGTCATTTCAGTGTCTAAAATGCAAGCATTAGTCAATGTAGAGTCTAAAAATTATGAACTTCTAGATGGCCTCACTGCTCAGAGTTGCAGAGTCCCAACATTAAACTGTCTTAAAAGAATGGCCTAAACACTCTGGCTCAGAACTAAGTTCCAAATGTTTGCAGAGCACAGAAGTCCTTCTGGCAGCAATACAAAATTACAGGGAGTAACCTACTTCTCCACCTATCTATCTGTGCAAATATCATCATCCATGTAAATTTACACTGAAGGTGCTCCTTCTTCCTCATCCTGGCTACTACAGCACCAACTCCTGCTCAGAGGAACAGGGAAAGAGGAGGCTTCCCACCACAGGATGTATTTGATAACCTCAGATGACTAGATCATCTCAGAACGGCTCATGTTTTTATTTAATCAGGGTCCTGCCTGCTTCTGCTGCTGGTCATGTCAAATCTGCTCCTGTGCCAAGGCAGAACATGCCCATTCTGCTGTTCTGACGTGTTTGACATCCCCTTGGAATCCCTTAGAAACCTGTTTCTCAATGCTACCGTGTTGTCCCGCGACATTGCCATCCATTCCAGCATAATGTTCACTGATTTTGTAAGTACTATGGTGGTGGTGGTTTAGTTGCTAAGTCGTGTCTGAGTTTTGCAACCCCATGGACTGTAGCCTGCTAGGCTCCCAGATGGAACCTTCGCATAAGTGACTGAGCTATACTGTCCTTTCAACAAGAAGGCTGCATCAACCAAACTTCATATAACACAGTCTCTAGGTCAAAGTAGCCATCAGCTCATAAGATGTGGAAATCGAAGAAAGGATCAGTTTTGTGAAATCTCAAAGATTCCTAAGAAGTGCAATAACTTTTTCAATTTCCTTTCATTCATTTTCTTTTGTAAATTTCCAAAATAAATGATTTTGTATTTGTCAGCCAAGAATGCCATAAAAAAATACAATAGACTCAGTGGAATAAACAACAGAAATTTCTTTCCTCACAGTTCTGGGGGCTAGAAGTACCAGATAAGAGTGCCAGCAAGGTGAGGTTCTGGTAAGAACTCTTTCCTCCCAGGCTGGATTCTCCATGCATGCTCACACATAATGGGGTTGGGGAAGAGAAAGACACAGAGATGTAGAGAGAAAAGAGAAAATTCTCTGCTGTTTCGCCTCATAAAGACACTAAACCTATTGGATCAGTGTTCCACCCTAAGAGCTGGTTAATGTTAATGGGCTTCGCTGGTGGCTCAGATGGTAAAGAATCTGCCCTCAATGTGAGAGACCTGGGTTCTATCCCTGGGTCTAGAAGATTCCCTGGAGAAGGGAATGGCAAGCCACTCAAGTATTCTTGCCTGAGAACTCCCATGGACAGAGGAGTCTGGTGGGCTAGAGTGCATGGGGTCCCAAAATGTTGGAACCCTTTTCAAAACACAGCACTTTGGCAGTTAGGGCTCTAACACATGAATTTGAAGAACACACATTCAGCCCACAATACTACCTGACACAAAGCACTTTTAGGTGGGACTGGGGGAAAAAGAAGCATGTTGATTTTCTGGTCCTTCAATGTGTCTCTGGGCTTTCTTCTCCAGGCTCAGAGTAAATAGCCAACAAATGAGAACTGCTCTGCAGTGAACTGGGTGGACGGAACATGTTAAACAAAGCTGAAATCCGGTCACAAAAACAAATAATGGTAGTTTTTTTTAATGTTACAAATTATTGTTTTAAGTTTTTCAGTGAACAGTTGTAGAACTACAGTAGAAGGAATGTTTACAATTGGAAACAATTATTCTCTTTTTGATGAAGGTATTTCAAAGTTGTGTGTTAATTCTTTTAGGTCAATAAAGGAGCACATAGTAGAGCAGACAGCTAATAAAAAGCGGTGCTGAAGATTTCTATTAAATTCACATAGTTCTTTTTACTCACTAGTTTTGCTTCATCCTCCATTTTTGACTGTCCATTTTTTTTCCAACTCTTCCAAGTAATCTCTTTAAATGTTCATAACGTTCACTAAAGATTAGTTTTTCTCTATCAATGTGTTAGCTAGAGTTTTCTACTCTTATTATTCTCAGTCCATGCTTAGTATTCCCTATAGCTTTATGCCATGTTTTTCTGCAGTACCATTTTGTCGCCGTAAACAACATTGTATTCTGCACCTGGGAAGAACACTAAGCTTTATGGTGTGCGGATTCAGAGATAAGTCAAAGTCATAAGTGTATAACTCTTTGTAAGGGAATATATTGGCTCTACCCCACAGTAAACAAGAGATTAAATGGTTAAATATAGGTGCATGCATGCATTCTAAGTCACTTCAGTTGTGTCCAACTCTTTGCAACCCTACTGACTGTAGCCTAACAGGCTCCTCTGGCCATAGGATTTGCCAGGCAAGAATACTGGAGTAGGCTGCTGTGCCCTCTTGCAAGGGATGCTCCTCACCTAGGCATCAAACCTGAGTCTTGTTATATCTCCTGCATTGGCAGGAATGTTCTTTACCACTACCATCACCTGGGAAGCACCAAGTATTGGTACAAAAGTGCTATATTTGGGTCAAATAATAAAAAATGAAAAGAAAAGAGAATAATAAAATAGACAAGGGGAAAATGTTGAATTTAGAAAAGTTAGATGTAAAATCATTTTTATAGAGACAATGTATAGAAAAATAGGAAAAGAATGACTTTCAATTTTTGTGATGCTCCACGTTATAAAAATTACACGAATGTCAAACATGTTAATGTTCCTGTAATGGGTTCATCTACTGAATGCCCAAAAACCGTAACTAATTGCCTGATCACTTTCAGGATGAAAAATATGCCCAGGGCAAACAGTACGATATCAATGACGAGAGCTGCCATACCGATCCCCTCCCTACTCCCGAAGAAAGAGAACAAGCCCTAAAGATAAACGTGAGTCTTTCACCTGGGTTTTTCACTGGGTCAAATGAGACAGGAAGTATGTTACCAGACTTCAGATTATTAGAGGTTATGGTAACTGTACATGCAGAAAAAGGTGGAGGAATGGTAAGAAATTGAAAAGAAATTATATTATGCATTTGATTAAGCATGAGCGAAATCAAGGGATGACTAAAGATCTGTAGTAGCAAAATAAATAACAGATTTATAAAATGTCCATGCAGACAACTTTAGCTCAACCAATGCATTAGACACAGGATTGCAGCTATTATTCTGTATGAAAACAGGAAATGAATGGGAACTTCCATGTGTAAAATATAAGATTGCAAAATTCATGAATATATAAGAAACACACCCCAGTTTTGAGTACTCCCTGTTACTAGTGACTCCTACGTGGGAGTCCTATACTGCACCACCTGAGCCCCCGCATCTGCCTTTCAAGGCTCTCCTGATTCTGCTTCTACTTCTCTGACACCTCCTTCACTCATCATTCTCAATGACTCTTCTGTCACCTTTTATTCTTAATTTGTAAGTCTCCCCACAATGGCCTATAAACATTGCTTTGCTTCTCATGGCCGCAACAATTGCCTCTGTTCTGAGGACAACACAGTTTACATATCAAGCCTCAATCATTTATGGCAGCTCCAAATTTTCACTGTTATAATCTCTCCTTTCTGATTTCCTGCATTATCCTTCATCCTAACATTATTTAAAATATTTTCACATGCATCCCCCTTAAAATACTATCTTCTCTCTCTACAACTTTCTTAATGATACCAGCATTCTTTTCCCCTGTTAAGCTCATTAATAATGAGGGTGATCAAGTAAAGGAAAAGGTCAAAGAGGAAGAAGAGGAGGGGTTTTTCAATAAGCTTAAATTTAAAGTTTATTGAGAGTTACTACATGGCCATACATTTTACTCAGCACTTTATGTGCATTACTATATTTAATCCTATTCAGTTCTCTGTTCTTTACCAGTAAAACAGTTCATGGCTGTAAAGAAATCAAGCATATTAACTAGAGATCTTCAGCCCCTGGGATTTTCAGGCTCAATTCTGCTAATAGTAGTGAACTAGGGGGGAAACCTCCACTGTGAATCCCACTGATGCTGTTACTAAAGACAAGACTGTGCCATTTTCTGCCCGGACACATGTCAACAAAACAGACTCTTCTGATATCAGCAGGGGGCTGATGTGGGATCAGCTGAGGAGAGAAGCCTGTTTAGGAATGTCATGTCTTTTCATTGTCTCTTTGTTATAATATCATAAAACAATTACCAATCAAAAATCAATACAAGTGACTCATCTGATTCATTAATACGAATGAATCACTGGGTGACAATGATGTGGGCACAGGTGGAATCCCTCTTTCCTGGGTCAGGCACTGCAGCACATACTGACTTGTCGTAAAAACTTAGATTCTCTCAGGCAAATATACAAAGATAAAAGAACTCACTGAGTGGTGGTAGAATTTCAGAGGAAAAAGAAAATTCTTCATGTTATAAATTAGAACTCATCAGAAGAATTAGTTCCTAAAATAACCTAGATTTTTAATAATTCAGCAAAGTGTGAACTAATAGCTTACATTTTATAATTTTGAAACTTTTACTACCTTCAAAAATCTCTGCATCAGAATAAAAAAAGTTTTTTTTAGGTCAGCTGCTCTGAGCAAAGATCACATGTTACCAAAACCACTGAATTATGATTATTTTAATGAGACTGTTTCTTCTGGTTGCTTAGAATGAAGACCTGAGTAAGTGGATAATCATGTTACTGTACTCCTGGAAAAGACCTCTGTATCATCTAGTCACAGAGCTGCAGAATATGAAAGAAGTCTCAGATACTATCCTATCAAGTGCCAGACAAAATTTGAAAAAAGTACAAGAACTTCAAGAATTCATAGAGAGGCAATTCAGCCAGGTGAGTGTCCTGCAGAGGGCTTTCTTGCTTTGTTCATGAATGAAAGAGGTGACTTCTGTAATGTGTAAGGTGTTTTGAAATATCTCATTTTGTAAGAAAAAAATTTATGACTTCTATATTCTAGACTGCTACTATATAAAGCAGGAGCCTAGTCATTCATAGTGATAGATTCTACTGTAAAGGAATCAGAATTTCACTGCAATTTTTGACATGTGCAGCCTTCCCTGCATTGCACACAATTCCACCGAAAGCTTGCCTCTTCCTGGGCACTGGTGGTTGAAATATTTTCAAGAGTAAGAGAACTAAAGTACAGAATTTCCAAGATCAGCATTTTCTTCAAAGAAACCCAGGACATCTGCTATTGAAATTCCACTTGTCTTCTTTCTCTGTTCTCCTCAAATCAAAGGATGAGAGTGGGAAGGAAGAAAAGAGAAAGTTAAAACTAAACTTGAGTTCTGTTTCTACTTTTTAGATTCCTAATAGTTTTCTCATAGGCTGGCTCCAAAATCCATATCTAGA
The DNA here is from genome assembly GCF_027580195.1 of Bos mutus. Classification (NCBI taxonomy): domain Eukaryota; kingdom Metazoa; phylum Chordata; class Mammalia; order Artiodactyla; family Bovidae; genus Bos; species Bos mutus. The sequence continues at coordinate 17,278,019 of NC_091639.1, forward strand.
GAGTTTTATATTCGTATATCTTCCCCAAATCTTATTTTGATAATTAGAAGCAAAAAAAAAATAAGCAAATACTAATAAAATGAATAAGAAGTCATTATCTTTTGGGTATTCAGATTATTTTTCCAGTAAGGCGGCTGACCGAGGGTGAAATAGTCTGGTCAGAACTTCCATCCCTGGTGTCCAGCGATGAAGATATTCGTCATTCTGCATTTTATAACCTGTTCAAGTGCCTGCAGAGGGATTCACATAAAGTTGACATTTACACCAAGATCCTGATGTGCTGAATCAACAACATGTGCTAAATCCACATCCATCCCATCCAGCTCTGAGGTGGTCATAATGATCTATCCCATAGCAAGCTTCTTAGAAATTTATAGCTTTTTAATGCATGCTCTGTGAAATGGGTCTCCTCTAAAAAAATAAACACAGACTCTGTAGAGATGTCAAAATCTAAGAGGGCAATTTGTTAACATTTCTTATCTTCATTTAATAGAAAATCAAAAGAAAATCCACCCCTACAATTGAAAGAATGAAGCTCCTATTAAAATTAGTCACAAATAGCAGAAGCTGGCATTACAAAGAAGACCATTAAGAGATAATGTAAGAATCACAGCCAATTATTCTGGGTCAAATTATTAGAATCAAAGAATTAGACAATTGTTCATGGTTCTGGTCATGCTACCAAGAAGACTGAATTCTCAGGATTCTTTATGAAACCCAGCCATGATCTGTCAGCCAACTATCACAGTGTTATACCAGACAATATAAATGCTTGGCACCTTTGTATAAATAGCATGAGCTTTACTGAACTGTCTAAAGATTGTTAGGATGCTGTCGTAGTCCTTCTGGGTTGCTATAACAAAATATCACAGGCTTTAAAACAATAAAATGGATTTCCACAGCGTGGTCATGCAGGGTCCATTCTGGTCACACACTTCTTACTATATCCTCACATGGCAGAGGGCTTGGGAGCTCTGTATGTCTCTTATATATATAAGTGGTCATCTCAGTGAAGAGGCTCCATCCTTATAACTCCATCACCTCACAAAGGCACCACCTATGGATGGGACTCAGGATTTCATCATATGATATTTCTGGGGGACACAAAGGCTGAGACCATAGCGGATACAAAGGTGAACTGGCTCATCCTCCTGCACTGGCTGTCGTCACCCACACTCCATTGCATCCTCATTTCCAGCATCACCTTGCAGCCATTCCATACATTCTATCACTCTGGGTTTCACAAGTCCAGGTCAGTCAAGTGTCAGCTCCATCTCATATTCAGTCTATTCAATGTCTCCCTCTCCCCTGCTGAGGCCCAGGGGACCTACCAGGAAACATAGATGTCTCCATTTTTGCAAGGTTGCTTCTCTCTCCCTCTCTGGATCTTCATTTCTTGGGCCATGTTGGAACAGGGAGATGGTAACGAGATGGGAAAGTTCTGACATCACTGACTTACATGGTGCTGTTGTAGCCTTTTCTTGGTCCAGGCAGACTGATCTGAAATTCCCCCTGACTGACAAGTGTTTCCCTTGTGGGGTATCCTTGTGATTTTCCAGGACATTCACAAGTTGGGGATCCCCAAATTCATAGTTTCCTTTTTAATCAGGGGAAATGTTCTGGAACCACAGCTCCCCACCTGCAGTAGTCACCACAGCCTCTCTGTTTCCCTCAATCTGCAAGCACCATCTGGAGAAAATTAAGCAGCCCACAGTCAGCTGCCTACTAACTGACCCACAGGAAACCCATGTATCATAAACACTCTGAACAATTGAATGGCAGAAATACTGGTGTGCATCTGTCCAACGCCTGTGGCCTCTGGACAATTGTCCAAATGGTCACATAGACACAGAGTAGATCAGAAAGCTGGATTTAAAAACACATTTATCTGATAAGTGAGATACCGTTCTCTCTTCCTTTTAGAGTAACCATCCTAGTCATTAATTATTTCACCTAGTAGTTCCAGAAATATAAAATCCTCCAAATAAACTGAGTCTCTACTGAGACTGGAGCAGTGTGACTGGATTAGGGATGCTCAGCTTGTTCAACAGCCTCCAAACAACCTGGGATGAGGGCCGATCTCTGACTGTCTCTCCTAAGAATTCAGTGATGTACCTGGTCTGGTTTTACAGCATCTTTAGGGCTTTAGCAGTAATTCCTGATAAAGAAAATGGGAAATCAAAAAGTAGAAGGGAAAGGGGGATGAATAAGAGAGAAGGAAGAGAAAGACAGAAGGAAGGAAAAACAGCAAAGGGAAAGTGAGTCTAGGACTTGGGTAGTGAAGGATGAAATGCTGTTAGAACACTTTATTTTTAAGGACCCAAATATATATGCTTTTTTAATATCCTAAGAGCAAATATCTCATATTCTCTTTTATTTCCATTTTCTCTTCTCTCCTATTTTTTCTGAAATTGTCCTTTATATTAGAAGTATCCGTTTGTTGTTACTAAAGGTCATAGTTCTAGAGAGAACAAAGCTTGGCAAATCTTCAGGGCAGAATCCAGCCAAATTATCTTCTTTTAGGCAAAGACACCTTTCACCCACATACAGGAACACTGTCCAGCAAAACCAACCTCTTCCCTCATAGGCAGGGTTATTCTTGCCTGATTCCTGCCCCTGCCTCTACCTCGGATGACCCAAACCTTTAGAATTATGACAGAATACCCTCTCCCAAAGCAAACTATCAATCCCTCCTTTGGCTCCTTCATGAATGTAAAGTGTCAGCTTTCTTGTACTTTCACTTTCTTCTTTCAAAGGTAAAAGACCATGAAAAAATTCTGTAAGCACTTTCTAAGTCATTTACTGCCCGAAACACCTAATTCTATTTTGTTACTTGCTTAACTTTCTTTCCTTCAATGTCTAGACCTTTCCAACAGAGAGCATGGTATTTATTAGAGGGAAAAATCAGCAATAAAGGGGACAATGCAATTTGAGGAAACCTATACTCACCAAGAGACCACGCACATCTTCATGTATTTGTCTGTTATAAAATTTATTTCAAGCATAAATTTAGGACTTTACATCAAGCCCAGAGGTGGTAACACTGAGAGTGCTCCACTTGCTGACTGTGACATATAAAGTGAATAATGTAGATTTCAGACAATATTGAACAGAGCCATAGATATTCTATAGAGTCAGTCAGGAATAGCCAAAGAAGGGATATTTGGACAGGATTTAACAATCATTCCCTTGCCATCCAGAAAGCATCAATTTTTCTCTCTTTTACAGATTTCCATATAAGATTACATTTGAAGAAATGGCCCTGCTATATCAAGAATAGTAGCAGTGGTTTCCGAATGGAAACAAACAAATGAAGAACTGAAGTTCACTGATCTTATAGATTAGTAAGTCACATGTCATGGATACAGTGAGACTTAACTGAGGTTTAAAAAAGTCTCTATTTTCCAGAAGCAGGCCCACACTTGTGGAGATGGAAAGGGTAATATAAACACACAAATTGCTTTATTGCATGGTAGAGTGAAGAATAAGATGTGATGCCAACATGGTGCTACACTGGATTGAAGTAAAGCTAGGAGCCATCTGAGTGTGGCATAGGAGTGACGCAGATGGGATGGCTTTATGATGGAGTTTTGAAAGGTTGATGGGATATTGATGTGGAAAAATAGGAAAACAGTATATCTGTCAATTCATTTAGGATCATCTTATGAAGTAAGGATCTCTGACATCCTAGATCAAGGCAACTGATATATTAATACATATAGCCTTAAAAGGTATCAGTGAATAATCAAGTCTGACAAAAACACAAGAAATGTTCATTTTTTACCATACATGTTGTATCTCTCATGATTATGCTCCCATGATATACTGTATATATTATTGTAGGGTTAGAATGGAGAAATACTTGTATGCATTTTTATGTGTTAGGGAGAATCATATATGCCAATTAGGAGAGTTTGTCTTTATTCTACAAAGCAACAGGAAACCAAGAACATTAAGTCCAAGAGAGCAAAATGTTCAGAATTAGAAAAGAGAAACTTTAATGTGGATTGAGGAGTTGTGGCTGTTGGGGCTGGTAGAGAAAAAGAAAGAGACCAGAAAGAGCTGGGAATATTATGACACTAAAAATCAAAGAGGGCTCTGCCAAGTGAAAAGACGCAATGGATGTGAGAGATACAGGAAATGAAAGAGACCTTGACCACATGGAAGGGATGAAGCAGACATAAGAGTCAAAAAAGACATCCAGCAATATGGGACTAGTTGAGTCTATCAATGACTGAAAAGTTCGAGAGAAGGGAGGAGATAAACTAAGGTTTTATCCAAAATTGTCTTAGCTCTATTTTCCTGTATTTCATCATCTTAGTACCAGGAATCACCAAAAAAGAATGTTAAGGTTCTGAGCAAATGGTAGAAATAAGCACACTATGAAGCTTTGCTAGACACTCTGGAATACCAGAACCAAAGCAGGACCACCCAGTGATAACAAGCAGTAAGTCACTAGTCACTTTCAACACTTAAATAAGACATACATTGTAAAGCATAGAGGATGAATAGAAATCAAATGGAAACAACCCATACCTTTACAGAGCCAGCCTAAACAGAACCTAAAACCTAAACCAAATAGAGGTAATGGTCTCCTTAATCATGTGCCCACTTTCTCCAAGAGGTTCTCATCCTTTTGCCTGAATCCTCCCTTGTTTACTAACGCTTCATTACCTTACTCTCAGCAGATGATCAGCTAATCACTAATCAAATAAATAATTAAACAGTGTTCACTCCTGAGATATATTTGTATTGATGGACACTTCAAACTGGAGTTTTCTAATCCTCTGAACGTAAAACTCTAAAACTGGAAGGACTCCTTCCCAGCCTCTTTCCAAAATGCCCAGTGGGCAGCAATTGCGAGTCTAGCTACTTAGATGTCTTCTGCCATTATTACAACCTGTTTGGACAGTGAAGACAGGAGACAGATGAAGCACTGAAAGATGTGGAGAAAGAAATGCATGGACAAGTGGAAAAGATAGCACAAGTCTTAAACACTGATCTATGCCAGCACACCATACCATGTGTGATGGGAGCCAGGTGGGCCTAATGAGGGATGGATTTTTCAAGAAAGCTCTACATGAGTTGGCACTGAGAAACCTGATTCAACTCAACTGTTGCAACATAATTCTTTGATTTTAAGACTCTAGCCAATTTCGTATTTAACTGCACTAAGTCAAAAAGGAAATATGCTTATTGGCTATTTGAACATTGTTAAGAGTTCTTGCCTGGAGAATCCCAGGGACGGGGGAGCCTGGTGGGCTGCCGTCTATGGGGTCACACAAAGTCGGACACGACTGAAGTGACTTAGCAGCAACAGCAAGAGATCTTAAAAGTTCTCATTGCAAGAAGAAAATTGTAACTATTTCTAGTTACAGATATTCACCAGACGTACTGAGGTGATCCTTTTGCAATATATATATCAAATAATTATGTTCTATACCTGAACCGAAAATAACATTGTATGTCAATATTATCTACGTATAATGATCAGATCAGATCAGTAGCTCAGTTGTGTCCGACTCTTCGCGACCCCATGAATCGCATCACGCCAGGCCTCCCTGTCCATCACCAAATCCTGGAGTTCACTGAGACTCACATCCATCGAGTCAGTGATGTCATCCAGCCATTTCATCCTCTGTCGTCCCCTTCTCCTCTTATCCCAAATCCCTCCCAGCATCAGAGTCTTTTCCAATGAGTCAACTCTTCGCATGAGGTGGCCAACATACTGGAGTTTCAGCTTTAGCATCATTCCTTCCAAAGAAATGCCAGGGCTGATGTCCTCTAGAATGGACTGGTTGGACCTCCTTGCAGTCCAAGGGACTCTCAAGAGTCTTCTCCAACACCACAGTTCAAAAGCATCAATTCTTAGTGCTCAGCCTTCTTTATGGTCCAACTCTCACATCCATATATGACCACAGGAAAAACCATAGCCTTGACTAGACAGACCTTTGTTGGCAAAGTAATGTCTCTGCTTTTGAATATGCTTTCTAGGTTGGTCATGACTTTCCTTTTGGAAAAGAAAACATCTTTTAATTTCATGGCTGCAGTCACCATCTGCAGTGATTTTGGAGCCCAGAAAAATAAAGTCTGACACTGTTTCCAATGTTTCCCCATCTATTTCCCATGAAGTGATGGGACAAGAAAGCATGATTTTCATTTTCTGAATGTTGAGCTTTAAAACCAAACTTTTTCACTTTTCCACTTTCACTTTCATCAAGAGGCTTTTGAGTTCCTCTTCACTTTCATTGACATAATTGGTGTCATCTGCATATCTGAGGTTATTGATATTTCTCCTGGCAATCTTGATTCCAGCTTGTGATTCTTCCAGTCCAGCGTTTCTCATGATGTACTCTGCATATAAATTAAATAAGTTAAATAGACAGCCTTGACGAGTCTGATGCTTTTCAGCCTATTTGGAACCAGTCTGTTGTTCCATGTCCAGTTCTAACTGTTGCTTCAGACCTGCAATACAGATTTCTCAAGAGGCAGATCAGGTGGTCTGGTATTCCATCTCTTTCAGAATTTTCCACAGTTGTTTGTGATCCACACAGTCAAAGTCTTTGGCATAGTCAATAAAGCAGAAATAGATGTTTTTCTGGAACTCTCTTGCTTTTTCCATGATCCAGCGGATGTTGGCAATTTGATCTCTGGTTCCTCTGCCTTTTCTAAAACCAGCTTAATGCCTGAAACTAACCTGAAACATTATTGTCAATGTGACCTATGTATAATGATCATATAATCATTATGTTATATACATAACACAAATGCATACCTTCAGTTAAGTTCAGTCACTCAGTCATATCCAACTCTTTGAGACCCCATGGACTGCAGCACATCAGGCTCCCCTTGTCCTCCACCATCTCCTGGAGCTTGCTCAAACTCATGTCCATTGACTCGGTGATGCCATCCAACCATCTCATCCTCTGCCATCTCCTTCTCCTCCTGCCATCAGTCTTTCCTAGCATCAGGGTCTTTTCCAATGAATCAGTTTTTTGTATCAGGTGGAAAAAGTATTGGAGCTTCAGCTTCAGTATCAGTCCTTTCAATGGATATTCAGGGCTGATTTCCTTTAGTATTGACCTGATTGATCTCCTTGCAGTCCAAGGGACTCTCAAGAGTCTTCTCCAACACCACAGTTCAAAAACATCAGTTCCTCGGTGCTCAGTTTCCTTATGGTCCAGCTCTCACATCCATACTGACTACTCAAAAACCAGAGCTTTGACGAGATGGAATTTTATTTATATGTATAAACATATATATAGACACACCTAGGTAAGGAAATGTTTTTGAAAAGAAATAAAATTATATTTTGGATAAAGAAAACAAATCAACTAGTATATATATATTTTTTAAACCTGCATTTTAGTTATCATGTTGGATCTAAAACCTTATCTTCAAATGTAGTTTATGTTTATGCTGATAAAAGAAAAAAAACGTTTCTTAACCTATAACATTAACTGCAGAACAGCTTATTTACAATAGCTAATCAAAACCAAAAAATTTTGAAATCTATAGGCCTGCCCAGTACTCTGCTATTGATTTAACCAATTGATCAATGACTTAATTTCTCCTTGACTCAGAAACTCTTATAGGTGCTTGCTGCTGCTGCTGCTAAGTCGCTTCAGTCGTGTCCGACTCTGTGCGACCCCATAGGCAGCATCCCACCAGGCTTCCCCATCCGTGGGATTCTCCAGGCAAGAACACTGGAGTCGGTTGCCATTTCCTTCTCCCAATGCATGAAAGTGAAAAGTGAAGTCGCTCAGTCGTGTCCGACTCTAGGGACCCCATGGACTGCAGCCTACCAGGCTCCTCTGTCCATGGGATTTTCCAGGCTAAAGTACTGGAGTGGGGTGCCATTGCCTTCTCCGTATAGGTGCTTAGTTCACATCAATAAAAAAAAGCAGGCAGACACTTGTCCTCATGGAACTAATATTACAGCTGGTGGAAAACAGATAATCTGCAATAAACATGAATCCAAGTACATTATATGGTATCTTAACAGGAAATCTGTACACTGGGAAAAGAACTAGTAAAGCAGAGGATGGGGTTTAGGGAATAAAGGTGAAGAAAGGGAGGTGATTTAAAGAAAAACAACTTAGACCACACTGAGGGGAGCAAACATGCTCTCTTTCATTCAAGATTCAGGTTTTCCCCTGTCCAGGCAGGTCTCTTGGTCTTCTACCCAACTGCAAAAATGTTTCCATCTCTGAGGCTCTGTGTAAACTCATGCAAACATGGATGTTCTGAACATTCTGCCTCTCTTCAGTTGAACTGGTTTCATAAAAAATTGTTGGTAAACTCCCCCAAATTAAGTAACATTTTATGCAGCAAATTTTGATAATTTTCTGTTTCCTGAAGAACTAATCCCCAAATTACTTTCCATTTTACAACACACTGTCAGTGACCTAATTATATTATGTAAAAATATTTTATATATGTGCTGCCATTCTAATATATTATGACATTTAAAAATATACACAAAATACAAATTAAATGACAGTGAGATAAAAATAAATGGAAATGGAAATGCTAACATTTTCTTCCCCGGGGGATGAGGATACTCATCTTTATGGCCACTGGACTAATGGATTCTGAATGTACACACATAATTATACCAGTAGTTTAACTATCATAATAAAGTAATTTCTTTTATATATACCTTCAATCAAAGTTCTCAGAATACCACAAGGGGTCAAGAATAAAATTATATGTCAATAACTCTCTTCATATGCATACATAAAATATTGTGAGATCAATTAAGGAATCCTCTTTAATTGTTTTGTTATTCCATCAATTCATCTACTGGTAAATAATCCAAACTCTACAATAGATTTCTTTTTTTCAGGATTTAAATCTCAAATCATAATAAAAGCAGAGCAATGACCCTGAAAAAAATGGCCTGGTGAAAAAAGTTGGCTTAAGCTCAACATTCAGAAAAGTAAGATCATGGCATCTGGTCCCATCACTTCATGGCAAATAGATGGGGAAACAGTGGAAACAGTGGAAACAGTGGCTGACTTTATTTTTCTGGGCTCCAAAATCACTGCAGATGGTGATTGCAGCCATGAAATAAAAGATGCTTACTCCTTGAAAAGAAAGTTATGACCAACCTAGTAAAAAGCAGAGACATTTCTTTGTCAAAAATGTCTGTCTAGTCAAGGCTATGCTTTTTCCAGTGGTCATGTATGGATGTGAGAGTTGGACTACAAAGAAAGCTGAGCACCGAAGAATTGATGCTCTTGAACTGTGGTTTTGGAAAAGACTCTTGAGTCCCTTGGACTGCAAGGAGATCCAACCAGTCCATCCTAAAGGAGATCAGTCCTGGGTGTTCATTGGAAGGACTGATGTTGAAGCTGAAACTTCAATACTTTGGCCACCTGATGCGAAGAGCTGACTCATTTGAAAAGACCCTGGTGCTGGGAAAGATTGAGGGCATGAGGAGAAGGGGATGACAGAGGATGAGATGAATGGCGTCACCAACTCAACGGACATGGGTTTAGGTGAACTCCGAGAGTTGGTAATGGACAGGGAGGCCTGGCGTGCTGCAGTTCATGGGGTCACAAAGAGTCAGACTAGACTAAGCGACTGATCAGAACTGAACTGAAATGGCCTAGAAGAATAAATAAAATGTCATATGGATATATATATATATATATATATATGCATTTGTAAAGAAAATTAATGAAAAAATACAGAAGACTCACAGTTTGCTGAAACAGAAAGTGTACTCCCTCAGAGCTGAATATATATATAACCTAGAAAAGATACTTTCTCAGCTTCTGATGATTTCTAAAGAAGGGGACTCCATGACTTTTATCTCCAGTCTGCTGTGGACCCCTTTCCACTTTCCTCCTCAACTTCCCTCCATAAAATCTCTTTCCTAAGTTATAAAACACATCTTAGGCTTCTGGTTCAGAGAAGATGACCTTGATCTCTTTGTGCCAACTCCTCTGTTTGTTCTGGAAATAAGAAGAGACCACTAAAAGAGACCTTGTGTATTTGGCAAGAAGAAGGTGAACTAGATTAGGGCCTGAAGAATGGAAGAGCAACGCAGCAGCACCTAAGAGAGGACAAGCCAGGCCCAGCATTCCTACCTCCAGCCTAGTGTCAGAAGGCAGCCTGAGTAGGGCTGTTCTTCCAAGGAATAAATGTGAAGGAACACCAGGTGGTGGTTTAGTTGCTAAGCTGTGCCTGACTCTTTGTGATCCGTGGAATGTAGCTCACCAGGTTCCTCTGTCCATGGAATTCTCCAGGTAAGAATACAGATTCCCATGTCCTCCTCCAGGGCATCTTCCCAACCCAGGGATTGAATCCAGGTCTTCACAAGGCAAGTGGATTCCTTATTGTCTGAGCCACCAGTAAAGACCAAGAAACTCAATAATCACATGGATATTTGGAAAATAAAAGGATAAAAACATGTGTTAATATTAGATAAAGTAGACTTTAGAACAAAGGAAATATCTAAGGACAAAGGAATACAAGGACATTATATAAGGAAAAAAGAGTCAATGCAGCAGGATACATAATAATACTAAATATGTATATACCAAACAACATAATCTCAATATACTTGAAGCAAAAATAGATACATCATCTGAATACTCCTATAAACTTTAATGAGATTGAAACTGTGACATAAAACTTTTGTAAAAGAAATCATCAATCCAAGATAGTTTGACCAGAGAATTTTTTTTTCATTTTTTAAATTTATTTTATTTTTTTAATTTTATTTTATTTTTTTAAACTTTACAAAATTGTATTAGTTTTGCCAAATATCAAAATGAATCCATCACAGGTATTTTTAACTTTACAATATTGTATTGGTTTTGTCATATATCAACATGAACCCACCACAGGTATACATGTGTTCCCCATCCTGAACCCTCCTCCCTCCTCCCTCCCCATACCATCCCTCTGGGTCGTCCCAGTGCACCAGCCCCAAGCATCCAGTATCATGCATTGAACCTGGACTGGTGACTCCTTTCATATATGATATTATACATGTTTCAATGCCATTCTCCCAAATCATCCCACCTATATTTTAAAAATTAAGATCAGTTTGACATAACCTCTTTAAAAAAATTAAAGAGTAGGAAACCATTCCCAACTAATTAGATGGGGCTGATATCGCTCTGTATGAAAATCAGACAAAGGCAGTACAAAAAGGAAATTTCAGACTAACATCTCTCACAAATTTGGAATTAAAAGTTTTCACTCTCACACATACAAATCAACCAAATGAATTCAACAATGTATAAAAACATCTCTTGATAGTTTCTGGTCCCTACCTAAGTCTGGTCACATTACTTATCTCTTCAAAGGGTTTAAGTGAACCAAGGATACAGTCAGTTAGGGGCCCAGTAATAATATTATGATACCAGAAATACAGTGACAAATACTCTAGGTCAAATCAGAAACTGACTTCTCCCATTAAAGTTAACCCTACCCAGTCATCCTAAATTTCTAGCAAAAATAACTACAACTAGATTCATAAGATAAAGAAAACATAGCTACTATATAGAAATGGTGGGTGTGTTTGATATTCTTTAAATGCCCCTGGAGAACCCTGGCTAATAGAGTATTGCCAAGAGAATGCACTGGTCATAGGAAACACACTTTTCCAACAACACAAGAGAAGACTCTACACATGGACATCACTGGATGGTCAACACCGAAATCAGATTGATTATACTTTTTGCAGCCAAAGATAGAGAAGCTATATACAATCAGCAAAAAACGAGACCGGAGCTGACTGTGGCTCAGATCATAAACTCCTTATTGCCAAATTCAGACTGAAATTGAAGAAAGTAGGGAAAACCACTAGACTTTTCAGGTATGACCTAAATCAAATCCCTTATGATTATACAGTGGAAGTGAGAACTAGATTTAGGGGACTAGATCTGATAGATAGAGTGCCTGATGAACTATGGAATGAGGTTCATGACATTGTACAGGAGACTGGGATCAAGACCATCTCCATGGAAAAGAAATGCAAAAAAGCAAAATGGCTGTCTTGTGAGGCCTTACAAATTTTGTGAAAAGAAGAGAAGTGAAAAGGAAAGGAGAAAAAGGAAAAATATAAGCATCTGAATGCAGAGTTCTAAAGAATAGCAAGAAGAGATAAGAAAGACTTCCTCAGCAATCAATGCAAAGAAATAGAGGAAAACAACAGAATGGGAAAGACTAGAGATGTCTTCAAGAAAATCAGAGATACCAAGGGAACATTTCATGCAAAGATGGGCTCAATAAAGGACAGAAATGGTATGGACCTAACAGAAGCAGAAGATATTAAGAAGAGGTGGCAAGAATACACAGAAGAACTGTACAAAAAAGATCTTCACGAACAAGATAATCACGATGGTGTGATCACTGACCTAGAGCCAGATATTCTGGAATGTGAAGTCAAGTGGGCCTTAATAGCATCACTGGAATGTTGAGCTATTAAACCCTGAAGATGATGTGTGGCCTTGCAAGCAAATTTGGAAAACTCAGCATCAAAAGGTCAGTTTTCATTCCAATCCCAACAAAGCTAAAGTGGAGGTGATGGAACTCCAGTTGAGCTTCATTTCAAACCCTGGAAGATGATGCATGTATTTCTGCTTTATTGACTAAAAGTCTTTCAGTCATGTCCAACTCACCACCTGACCTGCCTCTTATGACCCCCAGGTTAGGAAGCAAACTTAGACTGCAGCCAGACTACCAGGCTCCTCCTTCCATATGGATTTTCCAGGGAAGATTGCTGTGAGAAATATCAATAATCTCAGATATGCAGATGACTGGCAGTGAAGAAGAACTAAAGGCATTGCCTTCTCAACAGGAGATCCAACTTGTCCATTCTAAAAATAGAGATCAGTCCTTTATTTTTGAGGGTCCAAAAATCACTGTGTTCTTTGGAAGGAATGATGCTAAAAAGCTGAAACTGTCTAAAGGCAATGGTTTGACCACCTCATGCAAAGAGTTGACTCATTGGAAAAGACTCTGATGCTGGGAGGGATTGGGGGCAGGAGGAGAAGGGAAAGACAGAGGATGAGATGGCAGGATGGCATCACCGACTCGATGGACATGAGTTTAAGTGAACTCCGGGAGTTGGTGATGGACAGGGAGGCCTGGCGCTCTGCCATTCATGGGCTGGTAAACAGTCAGACACGACTGAGTGACTGAACTGAACTGAACTGGGGAAACCTGTTGATCATTTTCTATTATGTTATGAACCTTTGGAGGCTGAGAAGACCAGACTTCATCCCTCTAGCTCTCTTTGCCTCTAACTTCTACTTGAGTTTGGCTAGAGGTGGACAAAAGAGTTTCATGAGTCAGTGGAGAAAAATTAATGGATTGATTCTTTCCTCTGACTCCTTTCTTGCTGGGAAGTGGCCAAGTTTCTCCACTAAAGCCCAGAGCTCTGGTCAGAGAACCTCACTTTTAGCTGCAGCTATGTACAAGACTCTTTAGAGACTGCAATATCCATTCTCTTCCTTTGCCCTGTTGGCTTATAAGTGTTTGTGAATCTATGTTCTTGCCTGTCTCAAAGAGTTTTGCTTTTCCTTTTAAGCTATCCTTAGCTCTGATACAACTTCCAAATCCTTAAAATTCATTGTGTGTTAGTCGCTCAGGCATGTCTGACTTTTTGTGATCCCCATGGACTGTAGCCTACAAGATTTCTCTGTCCAAAGGCTTATTCAGACAAGAATTCTAAAGTGGGTAACCATTCCCTTCTGCGTGGATCTTCCCTACCCCAGGGGTGCAACCCAGGTCTCCCACTTGGCAGGTAGATTCTATACATTTTGAGTCACCAGGGAAGCCAGATTTCTTTATTTTCCTTATCTGTTTAAATCTTCTTGATTTCTGACAATGATAGGGGTGGCTATAGAGCTGCTAATTAAAGATGGTCCCTCAAAGATCTAATGCTAAACTGCTTACAACAGGAGGGAGACATCTTTTTCCCTGACTCCAAAATCATAAATACAAGAATGTGTCACAGGTCATGTAAAAGTAAGTGCTGAGAAATCAATGATTTAAGAATGAATTTGGTCAAAGTGCACAAACTTTAAGCTGTAAGATGATGAATAAGGTCTGAGGATCTAATGTGTAACATGGTGACTAAGGTTTGTAAAGTGTTATTGACATTTGTGGGGCTTCCCAGGTGGTCTTAGTGGTAAAGACCCCTCCTGTCAGTGCAGGATGCATAAGAGATGTGGGTTGAATCCCTGGGTCAGGAAGATCCCCTGGAGGAGGGCATGGCAACCCACTCTAGTATTCTTTCCTGGAGAATCCCCATGGACAGAGGAGCCTAGCAGGCTATATAGTCCATGGGGTCACAAAGAGTTGGACATGACTGAAGTCAGTTAGCACACATGTAAGAGAGTTAAACTTAAAAGTTCTCACCAAAAATATCTTGAAAAATAAATATGTGAGGCGATATTAATAGACATGGTAATTAAATTAATGAGGGACTCCATTAATCATGTATACCTATTTAAATTGTAATGTATACTTTAAAAATCTTCCCATTTTATCTGGAAATCATATTTTAAAAACCTGAAAAAAGAAAAAAACAAGAATTTCAATACTTTTCATATCATATTATAGATATTTCAGCCATTACTTTTGGTATGTGAAAGGGTTTTTTTTTTGTTTTTTTTTTTTTATTCCAGATAATAACCAGTGAGATTCACTGGATATTCAGAAAAGGAAGAAACCTTGGAAATTATCTAGAAAATCCTCTCATATTAAGGATATTTAGGTAAATCCAAGAATGATTAAGTCACTTATCTAAACTTATAAAACTCGATGCAATGGTAGCAATATAAACCAGGTTTCCTTAATTTAGAAAGATGGTAATGATAACCCTGTATGCAAGACAGCAAGAGAGACACAGATTTTTTCCCCCATTTAATCATGTCCAGTGTTTTAGTGCATGCAGGATGCTGTTACAAAATGCCAGAGGTTGGGTGGTTTATAAACCACGTTATTTATCACAGTTCTGGAGGCTAGAAGTCCAAGATCAGGGTACCAGCATGGTTGAGTGAGTGAGGCCTCTTCCAGGACATATCCCTAAATAGAAGGGATGAGCAAGTATTTCAGGCCTCTTTCACAAGAGCCCTAGTCCCCTCATGTGGCCTCTGCCCTCATGACCTAATCATTTTCCAATGGTCCCACCTCCTAAAATCGTCACTTGGTGATTAGGTTTTCAACATATGAATTTTGGGAGAACACAAGCATTTAGACCATGGTACCCAATGAGGAGACTGACTTGACTAAAGTAACCCAATGCCTCATCCATACTGAATGCTCTGTGGTGCTGATAGGAAGCCAAGGACTAAGGAAGCTGAATGAGGACCAGTAGCCCCAGGTGGAAGTTCTGAGATGGCAAACTCCTTGATGGATTTCCCAACAATATAAGAGTGTCTCCAGGGTCTTCCTTGGTTATAAGTCATTGAGCAATCCACCCCCTCCTATACATGTTCCTATTTGAAATATGAGTTAATTACTGAGTTCTTAGATAAAGTACCAGTAGACCAACATGGAAACATCATGACCACGCATATGAAGAAAAGGGCTTTTGACAGATACAAATTTCAGTGTGGAAAGTCCTCAAGACTTTATTCACTTCAGATAGCAATTACAAGTTTGGGGATCTCCCAAGACCATTCTTGGGTTCCATCATCAGCTAGAACTGCAAGAGCTCACTGAGCTGACTCATTTGAAAAGACTCTGATGATATAACTGAAACCTGTTATACATGTGGTTGTAGTTTATTCCAGATCTTTGATTTATTTTTAATTCATTTTTTTGTTTTTAGTGCAGTAAAATTGATTTACAATGCTATAAATGTCAGTTTTTGTTGAACAGTGAATAAGTTATACATATATATATATCCACTCTTATTTAAAATCTTTTCTCATGGAGAAACAGACAGGTTCCAAAAAGGAAAAGGAGTATGTCAAGGTTGTATATTGTCACCCTGCTTATTTAACTTATATGCAGAGTACATCATGAGAAACGCTGGGTTGGATGAAGCACAAGCTGGAATCAAGATTGCTGGGAAAAATAACAATAACCACAGATATGCAGATGACACCACACTTATGGCATAAAGTGAAGAAGAACTAAACAGCCTCTTGATGAAAGTGAAAAAGGAGAGCAAAAAGTTGGCTTAAAGCTCAACATTCAGAAAACTAAGATCATGGCATCCAGTCCCATCACTTCATGGCAAATAGATGGGGAAACAGTGGAAACAGTGGCTGACTTTATTTTTTTGGGCTCCAAAATCACTGCAGATGGTGATTGCAGTCATGAAATTAAAAGACGCTTACTCCATGGAAGGAAAGTTATGATCGACCTAGAAAGCATATTAAAAAGCAGAGACATTACTTTGTCAATAAAGGTCCATCTAGCCAAAGCTATGATTTTTTTCAGTAGTCTTGTGTGGATGTGAGACCTGGACTATAAAGAAAGTTGAGTGCCTAAGAATTGATGTTTTTGAATTGTGGTGTTGGAAAAGACTCTTTTTTTTTTTTTTAACTTTACATAATTGTATTAGTTTTGCCAAATATCAAAATGAATCCGCCACAGGTATACATGTGTTCCCCATCCTGAACCCTCCTCCCTCCTCCCTCCCCATACCATCCCTCTGGGTCGTCCCAGTGCACTAGCCCCAAGCATCCATTATCGTGCATGGAACCTGGACTGGCAACTCGTTTCTTACATGATATTTTACATGTTTCAATGCCATTCTCCCAAATCTTCCCACCCTCTCCCTTTCCCACAGAGTCCATAAGACTGTTTTATACATCAGTGTCTCTTCTGCTGTCTCGTACACAGGGTTATTGTTACCATCTTTCTAAATTCCATATATATGCGTTAGTATACTGTATTGAGTTTTTCCTTCTGGCTTACTTCACTCTGTATAATAGGCTCCAGTTTCATCCACCTCATTAGAACTGATTCAAATGTATTCTTTTTAATGGCTGAGTAATACTCCGTTGTGTATATGTACCACTGCTTTCTTATCCATTCATCTGCTGATGGACATCTAGGTTGCTTCCATGTCCTGGCTATTATAAACAGCGCTGCGATGAACACGTGTCTCTTTCCCTTCTGGTTTCCTCAGTGTGTATGCCTAGCAGTGGGATTGCTGGATCATAAGGCAGTTCTATTTCCAGTTTTTTAAGGAATATCCACACTGTTCTCCATAGTGGCTGTACTAGTTTGCATTCCCACCAAGAGTGTAAGAGGGTTCCCTTTTCTCCACACCCTCTCCAGCATTTATTATTTGTAGACTTTTGGATCGCAGCCATTCTGACTGGTGTGAAATGGTACCTCATAGTGGTTTTGATTTGCATTTCTCTGATAATGAGTGATGTTGAGCATCTTTTCATGTGTTTGCTAGCCATCTGTATGTCTTCTTTGGAGAAATGTCTATTTAGTTCTTTGGCCCATTTTTTGATTGGGTCATTTATTTTTCTGGAGTTGAGCTGTAGGAGTTGCTTGTATATTTTTGAGATTAGTTGTTTGTCAGTTGCTTCATTTGCTATTATTTTCTCCCATTCTGAAGGCTGTCTTTTCACCTTGCTAATAGTTTCCTTTGATGTGCAGAAGCTTTTAAGGTTAATTAGGTCCCATTTGTTTATTTTTGCTTTTATTTCCAATATTCTGGGAGGTGGGTCATAGAGGATCCTGCTGTGATGTATGTCAGAGAGTGTTTTGCCTATGTTCTCCTCTAGGAGTTTTATAGTTTCTGGTCTTACGTTTAGATCTTTAATCCATTTTGAGTTTATTTTTGTGTATGGTGTTAGAAAGTGTTCTAGTTTCATTCTTTTACAAGTGGTTGACCAGATTTCCCAGCACCACTTGTTAAAGAAATTCTAGCAATCAGAATCCAACAACACATTAAAAAGATCATACACCATGACCAAGTGGGCTTTATCCCAGGGATGCAAGAATTCTTCAATATCCACAAATCAATCAATGTAATACACCACATTAACAAATTGAAAAATAAAAACCATATGATTATCTCAATAGATGCAGAGAAAGCCTTTGACAAAATTCAACACCCATTTATGATAAAAACTCTCCAGAAAGCAGGAATAGAAGGAACATACCTCAACATAATAAAAGCTATATATGACAAACCCACAGTAAACATTATCCTCAATGGTGAAAAATTGAAAGCATTTCCTCTAAAGTCAGGGACAAGACAAGGATGCCCATTTTCACCATTACTATTCAACATAGTTTTGGAAGTTTTGGCCACAGCAATCAGAGCAGAAAAAGAAATAAAAGGAATCCAAATTGGAAAAGAAGAAGTAAAACTCTCACTATTTGCAGATGACATGATCCTCTACATAGAAAACCCTAAAAACTCCACTAGAAAATTACTAGAACTAATCAATGAATATAGTAAAGTTGCAGGATATAAAATCAACACACAGAAATCCCTTGCATTCCTATACACTAAGAATGAGAAAACAGAAAGAGAAATTAAGGAAACAATTCCATTCACCATTTCAACAGAAAGAATAAAATACTTAGGAATATATCTACCTAAAGAAACTAAAGACCTATATATAGAAAACTATAAAACGCTGGTGAAAGAAATCAAAGAGGACACTAATAGATGGAGAAATATACCATGTTCATGGATTGGAAGAATCAATATAGTGAAAATGAGTATACTACCCAAAACAATTTATAGATTCAATGCAATCCCTATCAAGCTACCAACAGTATTCTTCACAGAGCTAGAACAAATAATTTCACAATTTGTATGGAAATACAAAAAACCTTGAATAGCCAAAGCAATCTTGAGAAAGAAGAATGGAACTGGAGGAATCAACCTACCTGACTTCAGGCTCTACTACAAAGCCACAGTTATCAAGACAGTATGGTACTGGCACAAAGACAGAAATATAGATCCATGGAACAAAATAGAAAGCCCAGAGATAAATCCACGCACATATGGACACCTTATCTTTGACAAGGGAGGCAAGAATATACAATGGATTAAAGACAATCTCTTTAACAAGTGGAAAAGACTCTTGAGAGTCCCTTGGACTGCAAGGAGATCCAACAAGTCCATCCTAAAGGAGATCAGTCCTGGGTGTTCATTGGAAGGACTAATGTTGAAGCTGATACTCCAATATTTTGGCCACCTGATGCGAGAGCTGACTCATTTGAAAAGACTCTGATGATGGGAAAGATTGAAGGCAGGAGAAGAAGGGGACAACAGAGGATGATATTGTTAGGTGGCATCACTGACTCAATGGACATGAGTTTGTGTAGACTCCAGGAGTTGGTGATGAACAAGGAGGCCTGGCGGTTCATGGGGTTGCAAAGAGCGGGACACGACTGAGAGACTGAACTGAACTGAACTCAGTAGCTCATTACAGAGAGTTGAGTAGAGTTTCCTGTTCTATATAGTAGGTCCTTATTAGTTATCTACCTTATATATATTATACCTTATATATATACACACAAATATATATTAGTGTGTATACATTAATCCCAATGTCACAATTCATCCCTCCCTTCTTCCCCCTGGAACCGTAAGATTATTTTCTACATTGTGACTCTCTTTCTGTTTGTAAATAAGTTCCTTTGCACCATTTTTTAATATTCCACATATCAGTGATATCAGATGCATTTGTCTTTCTCTCTCTTACTTCACTTGGTATGACAATATCCAGGTCCATCCATATTGCTTCTGATAGCATTATTTTGTTCCTTCTTATAGCTGAGTAACATTGCATTGTATATTTGCACTACATCTTCTTTGTCCATTTCTCTGTTGATGGACATTTAGGTTGCTTCCATGTTCTTGCTATTGTGAACAGTGCTGCAAAGAACACTGCTGTGCTTATTCACTCAGTCGTGTCCAACTACTTGCGACCCCATGGATTGTAGGCATATAGGGCAGAGTAAAAGCAAGTGTAAAACATGAAACTTTGGTTTCCTCTTCCCAGGGTGTCATGGGCAGCTTTGTGTTCCCAGCACCGATGTGCCAGCAGTGAGCACTTGCAGACACAGGAGCTCACTCCAGGCTCCATGTCCAGAGCTTTTACTGGGGCTCCATCGCCAAGGCATGACTGACAGTCCATACAGCTGATCTCAGGCTCTAACCTCTCTAGAGGTGCAGCTGATACTGCATGACCAAAACCCCCATCCTGAATCACATCATTCTTGTGGCCCAAAGTTTTTACTCTAAATCACACTGTTTACATCCCTATCAGGCTGGCCCAAGACCCTCACATAAACAATAGCACTTTTCTCAGTGTCAACCTTTGACACCTTTAGTCACCCTTCCCCAGAGGAAACAACCTAAGGGTTGAGAGAGGAGCTCCCAGGAAACAAGGGCAAAGTCCAGACTTCCCTTTGGATGAGGCTGAGCCCTTCACTACAGAGCCCGGTGGCTGGTTTTGCTTGACAAGGCTTCCTCGTTGTAACTTCACAATAAGAAAATGTGAAGTGACAAACATTGGTCAAGCATTTATCTTCTTCTGGTCTTTCTCTGAAATGTTTTTCTTGCGTTATCTTCATTAATTCTTATGCAACTCCATGAAGTAGACACTAGTTTGAATGGGATTATGGAGAGAAGTAAATTAAAGCTAGCCTGAAGATTCAGAGCTAGTGAGTGGTGGAGTGGGAGTATGTACAAGGGCTACAGGACTCCAAGGTTCATACTTAAAGCCACTATGTGGCGAAGATCCCAGCACTTCTTTTTTTAGCATTTTTATTTACTTGGCTGCATTGTGTCTTAATTGTAGCACATCTGGATCTTACAGTAGGATAGAAAACAGCCCAAGTCAGCCTGCTTTCTTACACCAATTAGTCACTGAGCAATACAAGAAGTAACCATTTTAGGGGATGCAATTTCATTCTGTAAAATTTTGGGAGGTTCCCCTTAGTCTATAAACTGTGTCTAAGAGATTAACTAAAAGTAAATTCAAAAGAACCTGATCAAAATCTCTGAAGCACTTTTGGAGTTTAAGTAGAAATGAAATGCAGGTCTGGTAACCAAGATGCAGTCACAGATGAGTCAGAACCAGTACCACTTTAGAAAAATATCTCTGTATTGTATCTGTTCAATCTGGAGTCTCCCCATTTTCCAAACAAATGACTGTATAGTATCATTTAAGATCCACAGTTCAGTTTTCATCTCAGTCTACATATGAACTTTGACATGTTAGCACTGTGTTGGAAAGAGGATGCAAACAAATAGATTTATCAGAGGTTGAGAAGCAAAATAAGAGCTACTGTTGTAGAAGGAAAAATATTGCGTTGCCTAACCACTGACATAATGTCTAACAGGCTGAGGCAAAGTTAAGGAACAGATCAGACCTCAAGATTCAATCTCTGAGTCTCATGTTTTGAGCTTTACACTCTGAACATAGACTTCCACAATATTATAGTTCACCATCATCATTTCAGGAAAGAACACGGGGAAAGAAAGAATTGTCAGGAGAGTTAATTTTTATCACAATATGGTTAATATTTAGTTTCTAGCAAATCAGATAATTTGTGCTAGATATATGTCAAGTAAGTACCGATATAATACGCTAAAATATTTGCATGCATAGATGTGAACGTAAGACTTTTTCTAATGTTATCATAAAGTATGTTGAACATGCAAAGAAAAAAAATAAACAGCCCTATCCCTAAATTGTTGTGTAATCTAAAGATACAATTATACAGTACGTAGAAGAATGACAGACACCCATAAAATGGGTAATCCACAAATACTATAAAACAACAGAAAAAAATCCTATGACTACCACTAATTTTCTGGGACTAAAGTTATCTAAAGGGCTAATAATCCACATTATCTGTTTCTCATTTTATATTCTTCCTTAAAATGCTATTCCTTTAATAAAGTGCAACTAATTTGCATTCCAAAAGTGTGAGGTGGATAAAAGTTTGTCACTCTTTTAATCTAAGTGTACAAGATTATCACAGGTACAGGCAATTAATAAGCAGATTGCCCTACACCCAGAGTCCTTGGGGACCCATCACTAGCAGTAAAGGCATAGTTGAGATTTAATCTGTTACAAATAGAATTAGGCAGAGAAAACTTATACACCCTGTTCTCATTTTCTCCATTTTATTTTGAAATTAAGAACACACTTGAGTCACTCTGAAGTGATATTATTGACTTGCATAACATTTTTTTTTTTTGCTCTGCAATGTGAATGTGCATTTTTCAAATATCAAGCCTTTGATCTGAGCTGCTCCACCAGAACACTCTACAGAGGCTGGAAACCATTTCTATATCAGGCTTTGCTATGCCGAGAAGAAGACTACTCTAGCTTGGAAGAGGTTGGAAATATCCCATCTAGAAGCTCTTTCAGTCCTCCTCAGTCTAAACAGTTTACTGAGAGGGGTCAAACGGCTAGAACAAAACCTAAATTATGCAGTGCTTCCTCAACCTTGACTGTCTCACTGTAGTCATCACAACTTAATGTTAAGTTCTAAGATTTTAAACATTCATGGACTGAGTTCACAGATTCTTCCTTCAATTGGAAAATTAGTATCTATTTCTGATTTTCAATTACATCTCCAAATCACCAGTTTTTAAATCATATTCAGCAGTGGCCAGAAAGAGGAAATAATGGGGAAAAGACTTCCCTGATTTTGTTATTTAGTCACTAATTTGTGCCTTATTCTTTTGCAATCCCTTGGACCTTAACCAACCAGGCTCCTCTGTCCATGGGATTTCCCTGGCATCAATACTGGAGTGGGTTGCCATTTCCTTGTCCAGGGGTTCTTCACTACTCAGGAACTCGAACCCAGGTCTCCTGCATTGGCAGGTGAGTTCTTTACTGCTGAACCATCAGTGTAACTGTAATTCATAATGGAGTCAACTTTATCCCTACAACTTTTTTTTTTTAATTAATTTTATTTATTTATTTTTTCTTTTTTTTTAATTAATTTTATTTTATTTTTAAACTTTACATAATTGTATTAGTTTTGCCAAATATCAAAATGAATCCACCACAGGTATACATGTGTTCCCCATCCTGAACCCTCCTCCCTTCTCCCTCCCCATACCATCCCTCTGGGTCGTCCCAGTGCACCAGCCCCAAGCATCCAGTATGGTGCATCGAACCTGGACTGGCATCTCGTTTCATACATGATATTTTACATGTTTCAATGCCATTCTCCCAAATCTTCCCACCCTCTCCCTCTCCCACAGAGTCCATAAGACTGTTCTACACATCAGTGTCTCTTTTGCTGTCTCGTACACAGGGTTATTGTTACCATCTTTCTAAATTCCATATATATGCGTTAGTATACTGTATTGGTGTTTTTCCTTCTGGCTTACTTCACTCTGTATAATAGGCTCCAGTTTCATCCACCTCATTAGAATTGATTCAAATGTATTCTTTTTAATGGCTGAGTAATACTCCATTGTGTATATGTACCACTGCTTTCTTATCCATTCATCTGCTGATGGACATCTAGGTTGCTTCCATGTCCTGGCTATTATAAACAGTGCTGCGATGAACATTGGGGTACACGTGTCTCTTTCCCTTCTGGTTTCCTCAGTGTGTATGCCCAGCAGTGGAATTGCTGGATCATAAGGCAGTTCTATTTCCAGTTTTTTAAGGAATCTCCACACTGTTCTCCATAGTGGCTGTACTAGTTTGCATTCCCACCAAGAGTGTAAGAGGGTTCCCTTTTCTCCACACCCTCTCCAGCATTTATTATTTGTAGACTTTTGGATCGCAGCCATTCTGACTGGTGTGAAATGGTACCTCATAGTGGTTTTGATTTGCATTTCTCTGATAATGAGTGATGTTGAGCATCTTTTGAGCTACCCATTTCCCACATCCTACCCGGTAGAATATGCAGCAAGTTTCTCGGTTTTTGTGTGTAGCCCCACAAAGGCTTTATGATCTGAAGTGTCCAGAATAAAAAATATATTTCAGCCACATGAAAAATGTCTAACCTTTCAATGACTGGTCATCATAACACTGTCACAGACCTTCTACACCAAAGTTAATGACCTCTTTGTTAGAAGATCCTTCAGCTACCCTTTATGTGTATCAGTATGAATATATTGATGTCTATATATTTATATTTTTTTGAATATTTTTCTTTTAAGAAAATCAAGGAGGAATGTTAAAATTCTCTTCTGATTTGAAGGTTTAGTGTGGGATTTTTTACTCTTTTCATTCACATTTTACTTTGAAAAAGAGAATTAGGGCAACAAGATCAGTCTAAAGTTTTTATCTTCAGTCACTGGAAAATGGGAACCTGAGTTTCCTTTGCATGCCAGTCATTTATTGTGTGTGTGTGTGTGTGTGTGTGTGTGTGTGTGTGTGATGGGCATATGGATGCAAGCATAAGGCAGCCACTGCTGCTCAAGCAGCCTGAAAAATTTCACACATCCCCAATCTAGTCCTGACAAGAGTATTCAGCTTGGGAAACAGAACCTCCCCCTTCAGTGCTACCCTCAGCCTCTTGGATCTCCTTCAAAACATGAATGATACAGGGGAGGCTTTTATTTCACACAAGCAGGTTCAAGTATAAGGGACTTTGTCACCTCTGGGGACTAAGCACCCAGTTATAACATTTGTATGGAAACGGACTTGTTAAAATTTCCCTCAAAGATAAGGAACCCACTAAAGCATTAGAAAGAGGAGAAGCAGGGTCCAGTTCAAAGTGATTTCACTTTTGGACTCTGTGGGAGAGGGAGAGGGTGGGATGATTTAGGAGAATGGCATTGAAACATGTATAATAACATATAAGAAATGAAGTGCCAGTCCAGGTTTGATGCAGGATACAGGATACTTGGGGCTGGTGCACTGGGATGACCCAGAGAGATGGTACGGGGAGGGAGGTGGGAGGGGGGTTCAGGATGGGGAACACGTGTTCACCTGTGGCAGATTCATGTTGATGTATGGCAAAACCAACACAATATTGTAAAATAATTATCCTCCAATTAAAATAAATAAATTTAAATTTAAAAAAGTGATTCCAGAGGCTGAAGGGCTATTCATCCACTGATAACTACTTAATTATTAATACTTTTGCTTAAGTGATATTTAAACATCAAAAGTCTCCATTTTGCCTTAGTAGATACTGTCAGAGAAGGCAATGGCACCCCACTCCAGTACTCTTGCCTGGAAAATCCCATGGACGGAGGAGCCTGGTGGGCTGCAGTCTATGGGGGCGGTAAGAGTTGGACACGACTGAGCGACTTAGCAGCAGCAGCAGCAGTAGATACTGTAGTTCTTTTTTTTTCTTCATACTATGTAGAAGCCAACATATATAAATCAAATGTCATGAACAGTGACTAGTAAGCAGAGTATTTTTTGAGACAGAATTGGCAAATAAAACTATAAGATATTTAAAATATCAGTTCAGTTCAGTCACTCAGTCATGTCCAACTCTTCGCGACCCCATGAATTGCAGCACACCAGGCCTCCCTGTCCATCACCAACTCCCGGAGTTCACTCAAACTCATGCCCATTGAGTTGGTGATGCCATCCATCTCATTCTGTGTCGTCCCCTTCTCCTCCTGCCCCCAATTCCTCCCAGCATCAGAGTCTTTTCCAATGAGTCAAATCTTCTCATGAGGTGGCCAAGTATTGGAGTTTCAGCTTTAGCATCAGTCGTTCCAATGAACACCCAGGACTGATCTCCTTTAAAATGGACTGGTTGCATCTCCTTGCAGTCCAAAGGACTCTCAAGAGTCTTCTGCAACACCACAGTTCAAAAGCATCATTTCTTCGGCGCTCAGCTTTCTTCACAGTCCAACTCTCACATCCATACATGACCACTGGGAAAACCATAGCCTTGACTAGATGGACTTTTGTTGGCAAAGTAATGTCTCTGCTTTTTAATGTGCTATCTATGTTGGTCATAACTTTCCTTCCAAGGACATGATAATTTGATATATGTATATATTATTTTTAAATTTACTTTTATTTATTTATTTTTGATGTTAATGGTTTAAATTTTATTAATTCCTAGATACTGTGTGCTGTTATGTAAACATTTATTTATTTATTTATTTTTTTACTTTTTAAAAATTTTATTTTATTTTTAAACTTTACAATATTGTATTAGTTTTGCCAAATACTTTTAATTGGAGTATAATTTCTTTACAATGTGTTGGTTTCTTCTGTACAACGATGTGAATCAGCAGTAAGTATACATATATCCCCTCCCTCTTGAATCCCCCACCTGCACCCCATCCCACTTCTCCAGGTTGTCACAGAGCACTGGGTAAGCTTCCTGTGTCACAGCCACTTCCCATTGGCATCTATTAACATTTTACATATGGTAATGTACTACGTGTCAACGCTACTCTCAATTCAACTTGCCCTCTCCTTCCCCATTGTATCCACAAGCATGTTCTCTGTCTCTCTTCCTGCCCTGAAAATAGGTTAACCAGTGCCATTTTTCTAGATTCCATATGCACGCATTAATATACAATATTTGGTTTTCTCTTTTTGACTTACTTCACTCTACATGACAGGCTGTAGGTTCATCCACCTCAGCTCAAGTGACCCAATTAACTTCTTTTTAACATTAATTAAAATTTCTTTATATAGATGTACCACAATTTCTTTATCCATTCCTCTCTCAATGCACATCTAGATTGCTTCCATGTCCTGGCTATTGTAAACACTGTTGCAATGAATTTTGAGGTACAAGTGTCTTTTTGAATTATGGTTTTCTCGGGGTATATGTCCAATAGTGGAATTTCTAGGACATATGGTAGGTTTGTTAGAACTTCCCTGATGGCTCAGCAGGTAAAGAATCTGCCTGCAATGCAGGCGTAACAGGAGATGGTTCAATCCCTAGGTCAGGAAGCTCCTCTGGAGGAGGAAATGGCAACCCACTCCACTATACTTGCCATTTCCACCTACCCCTCTGCCATAATGCTGACCTTCATTTACATATGTATTATAAAAGATTTGCCCTTTCTATTAACTTAA
Organism: Bos mutus; assembly: GCF_027580195.1. Classification (NCBI taxonomy): domain Eukaryota; kingdom Metazoa; phylum Chordata; class Mammalia; order Artiodactyla; family Bovidae; genus Bos; species Bos mutus. The sequence continues at coordinate 17,304,970 of NC_091639.1, forward strand.
GTATCTTAGCTGTCATCTGACCTGTTTACCTTTTATTTTTTGAAGAGAACACAGGTAAGTTCCACTCTCTTAGCATCAATTATACAACACAATTTTATCAGTTATAATAATCATGCTATACATTAGATCCTCAGACCTTAACATTTTCACATGTTAAAATGTATAACCTTTTACAAACCCGTCCCTATTTCCTCCACTCTCCAAGCTTTGGCAATCACTCTCCTACTCGGTTTCTGACTTCCAATTTTTTTTTTTTTTTCAGATTCCTTACAGTTGAGATCATACAGTATCTGTCTTTCTCTAACTTATTTTACTTAGCATAAGGCTCTCCAAATTCAACCATGCTGCCACAAATGGAAGAATTTCTTTCTTTTTAAATGGCTAAATAAAATTCACATGTCTTAATCTCTTCACCTCCTGACAGATACTTAGATTGTTCCCATAATAGGTTGTTTCTTGGCTACTGTGACAGAGAAGGCAATGGCACCCCACTCCAGTACTCTTGCCTGGAAAATCCCATGGACGGAGGAGCCTGGTAGGCTATAGTCCCTGGGGTCGCTAAGAAGCGGACATGACTGAGGGACTTCCCTTTCACTTTTCATGTTCATGCATTGGAGAAGGAAATGGCAACCCACTCCAGTGTTCTTGCCTGGAGAATCCCAGGGACGGGGGAGCCTGGTGGGCTTCTGTCTATGGGGTTGCACAGAGTCGGACATGACTGAAGTGACTAAGAGAGTGAGTGAGCGAGGCTACTGTGAATATTGAGGCAATGAACATGGGAGTACAGATTTCTCTTTGAGATGATTATTTCATTTCCTTTGAATATATATTCAGAAATAAATATATATCCAGAAGTGGGATTAATGGCCATATAACAGTTCTTTATGAAATTTCATGAGAAACTTCCAGAAGGTATTCCATGGGAGTTGCACCAATATAGATTCCTACAAATAATATATAAGACCTCCATTTCCTACACATTCTCAACCACACTTATTTCTTACTTTTTGGTAAAAGCCATTTAAACAGGAACAAGGTGGTGTATGTTGTACTTTTGATTTGCACTTCCCTGATAGTAATGTTGAGCATCTTGTCATATACTTATACTGTATTTGAATATATAAAACTCAGTTACCTATCCATACACCAAAACACATTACAGAAATACAAATAATCACATTTACAATTGCATCAAAAAATAAAATACTTAAATAAATTAAAGCAAGGTGTTGAAAGATCTATGGATGAAACATTCAAGACACTCATGAAGGAAATGTTTAAAACAGACAAAAGGAGCATATTTCATATTTATTGACTGGAAGAATTAATATTGTTAATACATCCATTCTACCCACAGCTATCTACATATTCACTGCAGTCTCTATCAAAATGTCAAAATTTTTCACAAAACAAAAAAAAAAATTCTACAACTTGTATAAAACTGTTGTTGTTGTTCAGTTGCCAGGTCATGTCTGACTCTTACTGACGCCATAGACTGCAGCACGCCAGACTTCCCTGTCCCTTACCATCTCCTAGAATTTGCCCAAGTCCATGCCCATTGAATTGGTGATGCCATTCAACCAATTCTCATCCTCTGTCAGCCTCTTTTTCTTCTGCCTTCAATCTTTCCCAGCATCAGGGTCTTTTCCAATAAGTCAGCTATTCACATTAGGTGGCCAATGTATTGGAGCTTCAGCATCAGTCCTTCCAAAGAGTATATGGGGTTGATTTCCTTAAGCTTGACTGGTTTTGAACTCCTTCATGACCAAGGGACTCTCAAGTGTCTTCTACAGCACCATAGTTCAAAAACATCAGTTCATCAGCACTCTGCCTTCTTTATCGTCTGTCCAGCTCTTACATGTGTACATGACTAATGGAAAGAGCATAGCCTTGACTATACAGACCTCTGTCAGCAACGTGATGTCTTTGCTTTTAACACACTGTCTAGGTTTGTCAGAGCTTTCCTGCCAAGAAGCAATCTTCTTCTAAATTTGTGGCTGCAATCACCATCCACAGTGACTTTAGATCCCAGGAAGACGAAATCTGTCACTGTTTCCAACTTTTCCCTTCTACTTGCATGTAAGTGATGGGACCAGATGCCATGATCTTAGCTTTTTTGATATTGAGTTTTAAGCCAGCTTTTTCACTCTCCTCTTTCACCCTCATTGGAGGCTCTTTAGTTCCTCTTAGCTTTCTGCCATTAACATGGTATCATTCACATATCTGAGGTTGTTGATATTTCTCCCAGCAATCTCGATTCCAGCCTTTAGGACTCATCCAGTCCAGCATTTCACATGATGACATGCTCTGCATATAAGTTAAATCAGCAGGGTGACAATATTCAGCCTTGACGGACTCCTTCACTCATTTTGAATCAGTTTATTTTTCCTTGTCTGCTTCTAACTGTTGCTTTTTTTTAACTGCATACAAGTTTCTCAGAAGACAGGTAAGGTTCGTCTGGTATTCCCATCTCATTAAGAATTTTCCACTGTGTTGTGATCCACACAGTTTGGTGAGATCAATGAAGCAGACGATTTTCTGGAATTCCCTTGCTTTCTCTATGTTCCAGCAAATGTTGCCAATTTGATCTCTGGTTCATCTCCCTTTTCTAAACCCAGCTTGAACATCTGGAAGTTCTAGGTTCACATAATGCTGAAGCCTAGCCTGGAAGATTTTGATCATAACCTTACCAGCCCTGGAGATGAGTGCATCTGTTCAGTGGCTTGAACATTCTTTAACAATGTCCTTCTTGGGAACTGGGATGAGGATTGACCTTTTCCAGTCCTCTGGTCACTGCTGGATCTTCCAAGTTTCCTGACATTTTAAGTGGACCACCTTAATAGCACCATCTTTCAGGATTTTAAATAGCTTTGTTGGAATTCTATCACCTCCACTAGCTTTGTTGGCAGCAGTGCTTTTTAAGACCCACTGGAGTTCACATTCCAGAATTTCTGGCTCTGAGTGAGAAACTACATCATTGTGATTATCTGGGTCATTAAGATATGTTTTTGTATAGTTCTTCTGTGTACTTTTTCCATCTCTTCTTGGTCTATTCTGCTGTATTAAATCACAAAGCACCAAAGATAAAAGTGATCTTGAGAAAGAAGAACAAAGTTCGAGACTAGGGTTGCTGATTTCAAATTGTATTAGAAAGCTATAGTAATCAAAACAGAATGCTTTGCTTCTGGCATGAAAATAGACACATAGATCAACAGAGCAGAATAGCGAAGCCAGAAAGAAACACACACATATATTGTTGGTTAGCTTATGAAAAAGGAGCTAAGACTATCCAGTGGGGAAAGGACAAGCTTGTCAAAAATGGCACTGGGGAAACTGGATAGTCCTGTGAAAAAATGGAACTGTACCCCTGTCTTTTACCATGCATAAAAATGGATTAAAAATTAGAACATAAGACTTTAAGCGATTAAACTCTTAGAAGAAGACACTGAGGTAATCTTCTTGCCATCGGTGTTTGAAAATGAGGTTTTGGGTTTCACACCAAAAGCAAAGGCAACAACTGCCAAAACAAACAAGTGGAACCACATCAGACTCCAAAGAAAGGAACATCAACAAAATCAAATGGCAATTTACAGATTGACAGAAGATATTCCAAATCATATATTTGATAAGGGCTTAATATCCAAAAATACATGAGACATACAACTCAAGGGCAAAAACCCCAAATAATCCAAATTTTTAATGGAGCATAAGAATAGTAAGACTTTCAATAAATCTGAAGATTAGACTATAGATGAGAGACACAGCAAGGTTTTCCTTCTAGAACAATAAAAGCCTGTGCCTTCCTGGCATTACTTTCTTCATCTCCACTCACTTATTTGACAATTACAATTCAATGTGTACATTCTTCAGTCAATAGCAATCACCCCACAGTGAGCTATAATATGTACTAAGAACAGCCCCACTGGGGAAAAAAATCAAATATTTGCATCCTTACTAATGAGGCATATCAAAAGGAAGGTAATTTCCAGAGTTTACCACTACATTGTTTTCTATATTTCATTTCAAAATTGAGCCACCTAGTAAGGAAAATGAGTTAAGAGACCTCAATAATATATAGATAGAAAATCAGTTTTAAATGGGAGCATTAATGGATTATAATTTGGGGTTATTTATTACTACTGTTGTAACTGTAGTCCTTTTGGATCTCTACTGCATCCATTAATAATTTTTATAAATATTAATACCAACACAGGGATACATACTACTAAAGTTATAGCGAATAGAGAAAGACATAGAATATATTAGGCAAGAAGTGAAAGTATGGGAAGTCAGCAATGGTAGTAAAGGGCAGTTTTGCCTTGAGAGGAAGGAAGGTTCTCAAAGTTTCTTGAAACACCAAGATCGTGCCAGCTGTCAGGAATTAGCTTAATTTGTAAACCAGAAACTCTACCAGAAGAAATTTAAGTTCATAAAAACATTATGATGCTAAAACCCAAAATTTAGACAGAGAATAGTGTAGGGTCGGGTATATAGACATTCAAAGTTCTCCATTGATTAGTGCATCAGGCACTCAAGGACCACCCTCACTGAAGTCTTTCTCTATTGCTCAACCTACAGGTACCAGCATGGAGAAAGAGATAGCTCTACTCCACAGGCAGTTGAACCCTACTTTTATGGCCTCATGGCTTTCCTTAAGAAGCATTCCATGCAGCAGATTTCCTCCATCCCATCCCATCAGGCTGACTCCCCACGGTCAACAGGAGTCCTCACCCTGGGATCATTCCACAATCCCCATGGCTCCAGCTCCCAGCTTCCGTGGACACCAGTGGACTTACAACCCTGTCCGAGGTATGAGAGGCTGCAGCATGGCTTGTCTATGTGGTTCTCACTCTGTTCAGACTGTCACAGATTAGTGAGTTCACTCCCCAACAGCTTCAAATGCCTCCCCCGTCCCAGTGGATGGCCATGGACACGGGGATCTCTCCCCTGCGCTTCAGCTCCCTCTCCCCCAGGTTCAGGCTGGTCCCACTTGCTCTCCTCCTTCTTTCCCCTTCCTCCTTGTCCCTTCTTTCCTTTGTCCTACCAAGTTCTGTATGGATCCGGATGTTCCTTCTCAGTAGTCAGGGAGTCCTGCCAGGATTCACCTGGTCTTCTGTGAGAACTGCTGCGTCTTTAGACGTTCTTGATGCATCAGTGGAGAGAGGTGTACCCCACTTCCACCTACCCCTCCGTCATCTTGTCCACCCCATTTGTGCATGGATTAGAAACGAGTTTCCCTTTCTATTAAGTAACATTGTCATCACCACACACATTTAACTTTTGCTTTTTGAGGAGAACACAGGTAAGTTCCACTCTCTTCAGTTCAGTCAGTCATTCAGTCATGTCCCACTCTGTGTGACCCCAGGGACTGCAGCACGCCAGGCTTCCCTGTACATCCCGACTCCCAGAGCTTGTTCAATCTCATGATTAGATCATGAAGCTCAAACTTAGATCCTCACCTTATTAATTTTTTATACATGAAAATATGTAACCTTTAAAAAACTCTCCCTATTTGTCCTACTCCAGTCTTTGGCAATCATTTTTTTTTTTTTTTTTTGAAAGTCCTTATAGTTGAGATCCTGTGGTATTTGTCTTTCTCTGACTTAGTTTACTTAGTGTAATGCCCTCCAGTTTCATCCATGTTGCCACAAATTGAGAAATAGTATTTACCTATGGCACCCCACTCCATTTGTGGAATCTCCCATGATGGAGGTTTGCAGTCCATGGGGTTGCTAAGAGTCAGACAGGATGCCCTCAGTTTCATCCATGTTGCATTGGAAATGGAAGTTCTTGCCTTTCAGCGGAGCCTCTTTTTCTAATGGCTAAATAATATTTACCTATATATGTCACATCACATTGTTTTAATCCATTCACCTGTTGAAAGATTGTTGTTTCTATATCAAGGCTACTGTGAATAATGCTGCAATGAACATGGGAATACAGATCTCTCTTTGAGACAATGACTTCATTTGCTTTGACTATATATCCAGAAGTGGGATAATGGATCACATAAAATTCTCTTTTAAATTTCTTGAATAACCTCCACAGTATGTGTTCATGGGAGTTGCACCAGTATACATCCCTACCAACAGTGCATAAACACTCCTTTTTCTCCTCAGCCTCAATAACATTTGTCATTTCTTACATTTTTGGTACTAACCTTTCAAACAGGTATGAGGATATATCCCTTGTGCTTTTGATCTGCATTTCTTTTGATTACTAGTGATACTGAGCATCTTGTCATATACCTCTTGATCATCTATATGTCTTATTTGTGGGAAAATGTCTATTCTTTAAAGATGGAGCATACATTATGTTTACTATATTCCAATATATGAAACTCAGTTGTCTACCTATATATCAACAATGAACTATCAGAAAGTGGAATAAAGAAAACAATCCCATTTGCTATTGCATCAAAAAAAGATAAAACACTTAGAAATAAACAAGCAAGGTGTTGAAAGATTTTATGCAAAACCTTTAAGACATTGATAAGAGAAATTTAAAAAGAGTTAAAGATATGTAAAGTTAGGTTGTCTATAGAATGTGTTTCTTGAGGTAGGATTTGTATTACTATAAACTTCCCTCTTAGAACTGCTTTTGTTGCATCCTCTAGGTTTTTGATCATCATGTTTTCATTGTTCTTTGTTTCTAGGAATGTGTTGATTTCCCTTATTTCTTCAGTAAACTGTTCAACTCATTTTTAGAAATGTGTTGTTTAATCACCATGTGTTTGTGTTCTTTAAAGTTTTTTTTTCCCTATAATTGATATCTCATATCATAGTGCTCTTGCCTTGAAAATCCCATGGATGTAGGACCTCCTAGGCTACAGTCCATGGGGTTGCTAAGAGTCAGACACAACTGAGTGACTTCACTTTCACTTTTCACTTTCATGCATTGGAGAAGGAAATGGCAACCCACTCCAGTGTTCTTGCCTGGAGAATCCCAGGGACGGGGAGCCTGGTGGGCTGCTGCCTATGGGCTCGCACAGAGTCGGACACGACTGAAGTGACTTAGCAGCAGTAGCAATAGCAGTATCATAGTGTTGTGGTCAGAGAAAATTCTTGATATAATTTCAATTTCCTTAAATTTATTGAGGTTTGATTTGGGACCCAAGATGAGGAGAATGTTCCATGTGCACTTGAGAAGAAAGTGTATTCTTCTGCATTTGGATGGAATGTGCTGAAGATATCAGTTAGGTCTGTTTGCTCTAATATTTCCTTCTAGGTTTATGTTTCCTTATTAATTTTCTGTTCTGATGATCTGTCCACTGGTATAGGTGTGGTGTTAACATGCCTACTATTATTGTGTTATGCTCAATTTCCCCTTTTTTGTCAGTTAGTGTTTATCTTATGTATTGAGGTGCTCTTATGTAGGGTACATAAATAGTTAAAATTGTTATGTCTTTTTCTTGGACTGATCCCTTGATCATTTGGTAGTGTCCTTCTTTATCTCTTATAATAGTTTTGATTTTAAGGTTTATTTTTTTCTGATATGAGAATTGCCAATCTGGCTTTCTTTTGATTTCCATTTGCATGGAATATCTTTTTCCATCCACTCACTTTCAGTCTGTATGTGTCTCTAGGACTGAAGAGGGTCTCTTGTAGACAGCATATATATGGGTCTTGTTTTTGTATCCATTCAGCCAGTCTGTGTCTTTTGGTAAGAATGGAAGAAGATAATAGCAAATAAAACAACTGATAAAGGATTGCTTTCCAAAATACAAGCAGCTCAAACAACTCAGTCATCAAAAGCAAAGGCAAGAACTGCAAAAATAAACCAGTGAGACCACATCAAACTCAAAACCTTCTGCATAGTAAAAGAAGCCATCAGTAAAATGAAATGACAACCTATGGAATGAAAAAAATTTTGCAAATCACATATTTGGTAAGGGCTTTGTATCCAAGTATATATAAGAGACTTATGCAACTCAGTATGAAAAGAAATCAAACAACCCAAATTATTAAATGAGCAAAGGAAGAGTAAGTGTTTTGAAAAATCTGAAGAGTAGACTGTAGATGACAGACCCTGTAAGTTTTTCCTTCCAGAACAAAAGCCTGTGTCTTCCTGGCATTGCTTTCTTTATCTCCAATCACCTGTTTGGTGATGCAGTTCACAGTATACATCCTTTACCCAATAGCAATCACCCGACACTGAGCTATATGTGCTCAGAATAGCCTTATTAACTATAACAAACTAATAATTACATACTTAATCTTGAGGCATCTAAAATCTAAGGTGATTTTCAGAATTTTCCACTCCAATGTTTTCTACATTCTTTTCAAAATTGAAACACCTAGTATGGAAAAATGAGTAGGGGACCTCAGTAATACATGCATAGAAAGTCATTTAAAACTGGGAGCATTACTGGATTACATTTTTGGGGAATGTATTATTACTAATACTATTGCAATTTTATTGCCTTTAATTCTCTGCTATACTAGTGGATATTGATTTAAAATAGTAATAACAACATACAGCACATAGTACTCAGGGTACAGTAGATTGAGAAAGACAAAGCTTATGAGGCAGGAAGGGAAATCACAGAAAATTAGCAACGGTATCAAAACGAAGGGCAGTATTGCCTAGAAAGAAAGCAGAGTTCTCTAATTGTTTGGAGACAACACGAACAAGCAAGATGTGAGCCAACCAGCTTAAACTGTGTACCAGAAACTGCACCAGAAGGAAAATGAAGTTCATAAAAATATGCTGATGCTAAACGCCAAAATCCAGACAGTAAGAGAATAGGGTAGGGTTTATGTAGATGCTGAAAACTACTCAGAAAGGTAGACATGGAAGCAAATACACTAATGAGCATCAGAAAGATCAAAGCACAAAAGGTCTGAAAAATAAATCATCAAAGGGACTTGGTAGTCTGATCAAAAGAATAAGAGAATCAAATTAGAAAACCAAAATATAAAGACTTGTGCACATGATAGACCCAGAGAATGCTCAGCAGAGAAAATTTTGGCCTTAGTGACCAGCAAACAGAAGCCTCCAGCATCAGGAACAAAAACCCTGGGCAGGACTCACGACTGTGCGCTTCTGGGAACAGCCTCAGTTTCAAAGTTTGGGCACTACACCACCTAAAAGTGAATGCAGACAAGGATTATAGCCTGCTATGACACTGAATCACAGACAATAGTGTTTGTTAGTTTACTTTTCTCATTCAACTATAAAGTTAATGAATCACTAACCAATGATAATTGACATCATCAGTTTCCAGTCAGATCCTCTTTAATCATACAATGGATATCTGAACCTGTTATATGATCCCCAATAACAGTTTTTATAATTGAATTTCTTGATGTTTAATTGAAGGGGAATTGCTTTACAATACTGTACTGGTTTTGGCCAAACATCAGCATGAATCAGCCATAGGGATACCTATGTCCCCATGCTCTTGAACCTCCTTGCCACCATCCTTCCCATCCCACCCCTTGAAGCTGTTACAGAAAAATATGGAAGGCTTAACAAATTTGTGTGTCATCCTTGGGCAGGGGTCATGCTAATCTTCTCAGTATTATTCCAAATTTTTAATATATGTGCTATGAAAGCAAACACACGTATAACAATTGGGGGAATGTCATGGAAACATGTAGAATATCATATAGGAAACGAATCGCCAGTCCAGGTTCAATACAGGATCCTTGGGGCTGGTGCACTGGGATGACCCGGAGGGATGGTACAGGGAGGGAGGTGGGAGAGGGGTTAGGGATGGGGAACACATGTACGCCCTATGCCAGATTCATGTTGATGTGTGGCAGAACCAATAGAATATTGTAAAGTAATTAGCCTCCAATTAAAATCAATAAATTTAAATTAAAAAAATAAAAAAATAAGTATTTGAGATAAAATATTAAAAAAACAATTTAACAGAAAAAAAATCATATAGTTAGTCATCTACCAATAGATGATCAATTACATTAGGAATTAGGGTATTCTGCTATATTTACCACCTCTTATAAAATTGAATTTTATAAGGTCCAAAGTTTCATGAAGGAATTAAGCATATATTTATGCATAGCACATGTATACATGCACAGAAATATATGCACACAAATATATTTCTGTTATATAAGCTATTATCCTCCTTGCCTGTCACAATAAGCTCTTTACTTGATGAGAGAGATAGTCCCAAATTTCTCCAACTTATATGTCTTGTTTTTGAGGACAAGCTCTTTATTTTCCAAAGTTGAATGGCAGAGACTAGTCCCAAAAATCCAAACTTATATGTGGGCTGTAGTCCATTTTGAGAACCACTTTTTGATTTTCATCACCTAATTTTATTTTCATACCTATTTTAAATTCTTAGATACCATGCCCATTTAAACTAACTAAGAGCAGAGAAAACCTAGTAAATGCTGATATCTTATCCTTAATTAAATTATCACTCTTCTGGTAAATTGGAAAAAGAATCATGTTCAGATCTCATTCAGGAGGATAAAATCTCTATTTTATCAGTTCTCTTGTCCAAACTCAATTCTTGCTCACTTTAGTCTTAAATTCTGCTTACTTACAAAGGTCAGACAGGAAAAGTAATATTAAAATCATGCTTGCAAGAGTCTATGATTTATGCTTCTGTTGGCCAAAGGTAGGGCCAGGAATAATTTCTGAAATATTACAATACATCATGGAAGCATGAAGGTCTAGTTCTACTGTCAAAGAGGAGATGTTTGGAGATGGTTCAAAAACTAAGCCCCATGGGTTGTCAGGATGTACTCCCGACCAGACAGGTAAATTTTGTCCTAAAAAGTCAAAGTCAGGAAAGGGCAGGCCTTGTTTGCAGAGCCAATGACGTTGTCTTGGGTGCTGACCAGGTAATATTCTTGTGTTACCATTTGGAGATTTATTTGCTATTTTCTCGAAGAAACAAACGTAATGAGAAGAATAAAGATGGATAAGAGTAGAAGAGCTGCCAAGGTGCCTAGAAGAAAGGCTAGCCAGGAGAACCAGGCCCCCACACTGATAATTGTCAAAGACTGTAACAGTGAGTGTTTTATAGACAGAGCAGAACAAATGGATAAAACCAATGTTCTAGGGTCACTGCTGTTTTGCAGTCAAAGACAAAATATTTTTCTCTTTAAGCAGAGTCATCACAGCTCCTGATGTGGTCCTGGTTACACACATGCAGACCGAGGGCCACAGGCATGTGTGATGTGACATCAGGAAGTGAACAGATGAGTGTACTGGTGCCCAGTCACCTGCATCTGCTAATAATGGGACCTGGGGAAAATTACTTGCCCTCTCCAAGTCATCACATCTTCATTAACATAACTTGATGATCATAGTGAAGATTAAGGCTATCTCACAGGGTTCCTGTGAAACACAAATTTTAAGATGTTTTAAAGCTTTTGGGAAAGTATCAAAGACATGCATGGGGTTACTAAGGTGAGTGAGCAGATCCAAGGTACAGTATCTTTTTCTCTTAGTATTCTCTCTGTACTCAATAGTGGTGATCAGTCAGTCATGTGTTTACTCTTACCCCAGCGTGATGGTAAACCACACAGATCAACTGGACTTTTCTTGTCATTTCAGTGTCTAAAATTCAAGCATTAGTCAATGTAGAGTAAAAAAATTGCAAACTCCTAGAGGGCCTCGCTGCACAGAGTCTGCAGAGTCCCAACATTAAACTGTCTTAAAAAAATGGCCTAAACACTCTGGCTCAGAATTAAGTTCCAAATGTTTGCAGAGCACAGAAGTACTTCTGGGAGCAATTCAAAAATACATGGAATAACCTACTTCTCCAACTCTCTATCTGTGCAAATATCATCATCCATCTAAATTTACACAGAAGGTGCTCCTTCTTCCCCACCCCAGCTTCTACAGCAAGAACTCCTGATCAGAGCAACAGGGAAAGAAAAGGCTTCCCTCCACAGGATGGATTTGATGACCTCAGGTGACTAGATCATCTCAGAATGGCTCATGTTTTTATTTAAACAGGGTCCTGCCTGCTGCTGCTGCTGGTCATGTCTAATCTGCTCCTGTGCCAAGGCAACTCATGCCCATCCTGCAGTCCTGACGTGTTTGTCTCCTTACGGAAATCCCTTACAGACGTGTTTATCAATGCCGCCAGCCTCTCCCATGACTTCCATAACCTTTCCACAATAATGTTCAATGAGTTTGTAAGTACTCTGGTGGTGGTGGTTTAGTTGCTAAATCGTGTCCGACTCTTGCGACCCCATGGACTGTAGCCCACCAGGCTCCCAGAAGGAAACTTCCCCTAAGTGACAGGGCTATACTATCCTTTAAACAAGAAGGCTGCAATAACACCGTCTCTAGGTCAAAGAAGCCGTCAGTTCATAAGATGTTGAAATCGAAGAAAGGATCAGTTTTGTGAAATCTCAAAGATTCCTAAGAAGTGCAATAACTTTTTTTTCAATTTCCTTTCATTCATTTTCTTTTTTAAATTTCCAAAATAAATGATTTTGTATTTATCAGCTAGGAATGCCATAAAATAATACAATAGACTCAGTGGAATAAACAACAGAAATTTCTTTCCTCACAGTTCTGGGGGCTAGAAGTCCCAGATCAGGGTGCCAGCAAGGTGAGGTTCTGGTAAGAACTCTTTTTTCCCAGGCTGGCTTCTCTGTGACTCCTCACAAAGCATGGGGGGGGGGGGAGAGAGATAGAGGAAAAGACACAGAGACACAAAGACACAGAGAGAATTCTCTGGTGTTTCACTTCATGAAGACGCTAAACCTATTGGATCAGTGTTCCACCTTAAGAGCTCATTTGACCTTAATGGGCTTCGCTGGTGGCTCAGATGGTAAAGAATCTGTCTGCAATGTGAGAGACTTGGGTTCTATCCCTGGGTCTGGAAGATTCCCTGGAGACTGGAACGGCAAGCACTCCAGTATTCTTGCCTGAGAAATCCCATGGACAGAGGAATCTGGTGGGCTATAGACCATGGGATCCCCAAAAGTCAGAACCCTTTTCAAAACACAGCACTTTGGCAGTTAGGGCTCTAACACATGAATTTGAAGAACACAGATTCAGCCCACAATACTACCTGACACAAAGCACTTTCAGGTGGGACTGGGGAAAAGGAAGCGTGTTGATTTTCTGGTCCTTCAGTGTCTCTCTGGGCTTTCTTCTCCAGGCTCAGAGTAAATAGCCAATAAATGAGAACTGCTCTGCAGTGAACTGGGTGGATGGAACATGTTAAACAAAGCTGAATCCCGGTCACAGAAATGAATACTTTGTAGTTTTTTTAAAGCTACAAATTATTGTTTTAAGATTTGCAGTGAATAGGTTTTGAGCTACAATAGAAGGGGAGTTTACAATTGGAAACAATTATTCTCTTTCTGAGGAAGGTATTTGAAAGTTGTATGTTAATTCTTTTAGGTCAATCAAGGAGCACACAGTAGAGCAGACAGCTAATAAAAAGGCTGTGCTAAAGGTTTCTACTAAATTCAAAGTTTTCTTTTTAAATCCTCCATTTTTGACTGTCCATTTTTTTCCAACTTTTTTTAATCTCATTAGGTTTTTTAGTTTTTCTCTATCCTCCATTTTGACTGTCTTTATTTTTTTTTTTGTCAACATAAAAAAGCAACTATTCTTCCTGGGAAGAACAAACAAATATTAAATATATTGGTTAAATACAGTAAACAAGAGGTGCATGCATGCATGCATTCTAAGTCACTTCAGTTGTGTCCAACTCTTGGCAACCCTACTGACTGTAGCCCAACAGGCTCCTCTGTCCATAGGATTGGCCAGGCAAGAATACTGGAGTATGCTGCTGTACACTCTTGCAAGGGATGCTCCTCACCTAGGGATCAAACCTGAGTCTTGTTATATCTCCTGCATTGGCAGGAATGTTCTTTACCACTAGTGTCCCCTGGGAAGCACCAAATATTGGTACATATGTGCTATATTTGGTTCAAATACTAAAAAAAAAAATAATAATAAAAAAACAGAGAAGGGAAAAGGTTAAACTTAGAAAAGTTATATGTAAAATCATTTTTATAGAGACAATGTATAGAAAAAGTAGGAAAAGAATGACTTTCAAATTTTGTGATGCCCCCCATTAAAAAAAATACACGTCTATCAAACATGTTAGTGTTCTGGTAATGGGTTCATCTACTGAATGCCCAACAACCCTAACTAATTGCCTGATCACTTTCAGGATGAAAAATATGCCCAGGGCAAACTGTACTATATCAATGCCACCAAGAGCTGCCACACCAATTCCCTCCATACTCCCGAAGAAAGAGAAAAAGCCCAAACAGATGAACATGAGTCTTTCACCTGGGTTTTTCACCAGATCAAATGAGACAGTATGTAGGTTACCAGACTTCAGATTATTAGAGGTTATGGTAACTGTACATGCAGAAAAAGGTGGAGGAACTGTAAGCAATTGAAGAGAATTATATTATGCAGTTGATGAAGCATGAGCAAAATCAAGGGATGACTAAAGATCTGTAGTAGCAAGATAAATAACAGATCTATAAATTGTCCATGCAGACAACTTTAGTTCAACCAATGCATTAGACACAGGATTGCAGCTATTATTCTGTATGAAAACAGGAAATGAATGGGAACTTCCATGTGTAAAATATAAGATTGCAAAATTCATGAATATGTAAGAAACACACCCCTTTTGAGTACTCCCTGTTAGTAGTGACTCCTACTTGGGAGTCCTATACTGCACCATCTGAGGCCTCGCATCTGCCTTTCAAGGCTCTCCTGATTCTGCTTCTACTTCTCTGATACCTTCATTCTTCATTCTCAATGACTCCTCCGTCGCCTTTTATTCTTAATTTGTAAGTCTCCCCTACAAGTCCTATAAACATTGCCTTGCTTCTCATGGCCGCAACACTTGCCTCTGTTCTGAGGACAACACAGTTTACATATCAAGCCTCAATCCTTTATGGCAGCTCCAAATTTTCACTGTTATAATCTCTCCTTTCTTATTTCCTGCATTATCCTTCTTCCTAACATTATTTAAAATGTTTCCACATGCATCCTACCTTAAAATTCTATCTTCTCTCTCTACAACCTTCTTAACGATACCAGCATTCTTTTGCCCTGTTAAGCTCATTAATAATGAGGGTGAACAAGGAAAAAGGACAAAGAGGGAGAAGAGGAGGGATTTTCAATAAGCTTAAATTTAAAGTTTATTGAGAGTTACTACACGGCCTTACATTTTACTCAGCACTTTATGTGCATTACTATATTTAATCCTATTCAGTTCTCTGTTCTTTACCAGTAAAACAGTTCATGGCTGTAAAGAAATCAAGCATATTAACTAGAAATCTTCAGCCCCTGGGATTTTCAGGCTCAATTCTGCTAGTAGTAGTGAACTAGGGGGGACCCTCCATTGTGAATCCCACTGATGCTGTTACTAAAGACAACACTGTGCCATTTTCTGCCCGGAGACATGTCAACAAAACAACTGTTCTGATATCAGTAGGGGGCTGGTATGGGATCAGCTGAGGAGAGAAGCCTGTTTAGGAACGTCATGTCTTCTTCCTTGTCTCTTTGTTGTAATATCATAAAGCAATTACCGATCTACAATCAATAGGAAGGACTCATCAATTCATTAATACGAATGAATCACTGGGTGACAATGATGTGGGCACAGGTGGAATCCCTCTTTCCTGGGTCAGGCACTGCAGCACATACTGACTTGCGTAAATACTTAGATTCTCTCACGGAAATATACAAACACAAAAGAACTCACTGAATGGTGGTAGAATTTCAGAGGAAAAAAGAAAATTCTTTATGTTATAAATTAGAACACACCAGAAGAATCAGTTCCTAAATTAAGCTAGATTTTTAATATTTCAGCAAAGTGTGAACTAACAGCTTACATTTTATCCTTTTGCAACTTTTAATACCTTCAAAAATCTCTGCAGCACATAGGAATAACCAAAAGTTTTTTTAGGTCAGCTGCTCTGAGCAAAGATCACATGTTACCAAATCCACTGCATTAGCATTATTTTAATGAGACCTTTTCTTATGGTTGCTTAGAATGAAGACCTTAGTAAGTGGACACTCATGTTACTGTACTCCTGGAATAATCCTCTGTACCATCTAGTCAAAGAGCTGCAGAGTATGAAAGAAGTCAGAGATGCTATCCTACAAGTGCCATGAGAATGAGAAAATGTCAGACAAACTTCAAGCATTCATAGAGAGTCAATTCAGCCAGGTGAGCGTCCTGCAGAGGGCTTTTCTTGCTTTCTTCATGAATGAAAGAGGTGACCTCTGTAATGCGTAAGGAGTTTGGAAATATCTCATTTTGTAAGAAAAAGATTCATGACTTCTATATGCTAGACTGCTACTACATAAAGCAGGAGCCTAGACATTCATAGTGATAGATTCTACTGTAAAGGAATCAGAATTTCACTGCAATTTTTGACATGTGCAGCCTTCCCTGCATTGCACACAATTCCACCAAAAGCTTGCCTCTTCCTGGGCACTGGTGGTTGAAATATTTTCAAGAGTAATAGTACTAGAGAACAGAATTTCCAAGATCAGCATTTTTCTTCAAAGTATCCCAGGACATCTGCTATTGAAGTTCCACTTGTCTTCTTTCTCTGTTCTCCTCAAATCAAAGGATGAGAGTGGGAAGGAAGAAAAGAGAAAGTTAAAACTAAACTTGAGTTCCATTTCTACTTTTTAGATTTCTAATAGTTTTCTCATAGGCTGGCTCCAAAATCCATATCTAGAGAGTTTTATATTCATATGTCTTCCCCAAATCTTTATTTGATAATTAGAAGGGAAAAAATAAGCAAATACTAATAAAATGCATAAGAAGTCATTATCATTTGGGTATTCAGATTATTTTTCCAGTCTTGAAGACGATGAACAAGGCTCGCATTTACTGGTCAGGACTCCCATCCCTGACGTCCAGCGATGAAGATAGGCGTCATTCTGAATTTTATAACCTGTTCCACTGCCTGCACAGGGATTCACATAAAGTTGACATGTACATCAAGATCCTGGCGTGCCAAACCCACAAAACGTGCTAAATCCACATCCATCCCATCCAGCTCTGAGATGGTCATAATGATCTATCCCATAGCAAGCTTCTTGAAATTTACAGCTTTTTAATGCATGCTCTGTAATGGGTCTCCTCTTAAAAAAATAAACACAGACACTTTAGAGATGTCAAAATCTAAGAGGGCAATTTGTTAACATTTCTTATCTTCATTTAAGAGTAAATCAAAAGAAAATCCACCCCTACAATTGAGAGAATGAAGCTCCTATTAAAATTAGTCACAAATAGCAGAAGCTGGCATTACAAAGAAGACCATTAAGAGATTCCATAAGAATCACAGCCAATTATTCTGGGTCAAGTTATTAGAATCAAAGAATTAGACAATTGTTCATGGTTCTGGTCATGCTACCAAGAAGACTGAATTCTCAGGATTCTTTATGAAAGCCAGCCACGACTTTCAGCCAACTATCACAGTGTTACACCAGACAAGATAAATGCTTTGCACCTTTGTGTAAATAGCATGAGGTTTCCTGAACTGTCTAAAGATTGTTAGGATGCTGTCTTAGTCCTTCTGGGATGTTATAACAAAATATCACAGGCTTAAAAACAATGGAAATGGATTTCCACAGCGGGGTCATGCAGGGTCCATTCTGGTCACACACTTCCTACTGTATCCTCACACAGGGGAGGGCTTGGGAGCTCTGTGTGTCTCTTATATATAAAAGCACTCATCTCATTGAAGAGGGTCCATCCTTACAACTCCATCACCTCACAAAGGCCCCACCTAGGGTTACCATAACCATGAGAATCAGGATTTCATCATATGAAATTTCTGGGGGACACAAAGGCTGAGACCATAGCAGATACAAAGGTGAACTGGCTCATCCTCCTGCAGTGGCTGTCGTCACCCACACTCCACTGCATCCTCATTTCCAGCATCACCTTGCAGCCATTCCATACATTCTATCACTCTGGGTTTCACAAGTCCAGGTCAGTCAAGTGTCAGCTCCATCTCATATTCAGCCTATTCAATGTCTCCCTCTCCCCTGCTGAGGCCCAGGGGACCTACCAGGAAGTGCAGATGTGTCCATTTTTGCAAGGTTCCTTCTCTCTCCCTCTCTGGATCTTCATTCCTTGGGCCATGTTGGAACAGGGTAGATGGTAACGAGATGGGAAAGTTCTGACATCACTGACTTACATGGTGCTGTTGTAGCCTTCTCTTGGTCCAGACGGACTGATCTGAAATTCCCCTGACTGACAAGTGTTTCTCTTGTGGGGTATCCTTGTGATTTTCCAGGACATTCACAAGTTGGTGATCCCCAACTTCATATTTCTTTTTTAATTAGGGTATATATTCTGGAACCCACAACTCCCCACCTGCAGTATTCACCACAGCCTCTCTGTTTCCCTCACTCTGCAAGCACCATCTGGAGAAAATTAAGCAGCCCACAGTCAGCTGCCTACTAACTGACCCACAGGAACCCATGTATCATAAACACTCTGAACAATTGAATGGCAGATACTGGTGTGCATCTGTCCACTGCCAGGAGCCTCTGGACAATTGTCCAACTGGTCACATAGACACCAAGTAGATCAGAACGCTGGATTTAAAAACACATTTATCTGAGAAGTGAGATGCCATTCTCTCTTTCTTTTAGAGTAACTATCCTTGTCATTAATTATTTGGCCTTACAAACATGCCCTAGTAGGTCCCTGAATTATAAAATCCTCCAAATAGAGTGATTCTCTACTAAGACTGGATCAGTGTGACTGGATTAGCATTTCTCAGCCTCTTCAACAGCCTCCAAACTTGCTCAGTCATGTCTGACTCTGCGAACCCATGAATTTCAGCATGCCAGGCCTCCTGTCCATCATCAACTCCTGGAGTTCACCCAGACTCACGTCCATCAAGTCAGTGATGCCATCCAGCCATCTCATCCTCTGTTGTCCCCTTCTCCTCCTGCCCCCAATCCCTCCCAGCATCAGAGTCTTTTCCAAAGAGTCAACTCTTCGCATGAGGTGGCCAAAGTACTGGAGTTTCAGCTTTAGGATCAGTCCTTCCAAAGAATACCCAGGGCTGATCTCCTTCAGAATGGACTGGTTGGATCTCCTTGCAGTCCAAGGGACTCTCAAGAGTCTTCTCCAACACCACAGTTCAAAAGCATCAATTCTTCGGTGCTCAGTTATCTTCAGAGTCCAACTCTCACATCCATACATGACCACAGGAAAAACCATAGCCTTGACTAGACGGACCTTTGTTGGCAAAGTAATGTCTCTGCTTTTGAATATGCTATCTAGGTTGGTCATAACTTTCCTTCCAAGGAGTAAGCATCTTTAAATTTCATGACTGCAATCACCATCAGCAGTGATTTTGGAGTCCCAAAAAATAAAGTCTGACACTGTTTCCACTGTTTCCCTATCTATTTCCCATGAAGTGATGGGTCCAGATGCCATGATCTTCGTTTTCTGAATGTTGAGCTTTAAGCCAACTTTTTCACTCTCCTGTTTCACTTTCATCAAGAGGCATTTTAGTTCCTCTTCACTTTCTGCCATAAGGGTGGTGTCATCTGCATATCTGAGGTTATTGATTTTCTCCTAGCAATCTTGATTCCAGCTTGTGATTCTTCCAGCCCAGCATTTCTCATAATGTACTCTGTATATAAGTTAAATAAGCAGGGTGACAATAAACATCCTTGACGTACTCCTTTTCCAATTGGAACCAGTCTGTTGTTCCATGTCCAGTTTTAACTGTTGCTTCCTGACCTGCATATAGGTTTCCTAAGAGGCAGGTCAGGTGGTCTGGTATTTCCATCTCTTTCAGAATTTTCCACAGTTTATTGTGATCCACACAGTCAAAGGCTTTGGCATAGACAATAAAGCAGAAATTGATGTTTTTCTGAAACTCTCTTCCTTTTTCCATGATCCAGTGGATGTTGGCAATTTGGTCTCTGGTTCCTCTGCCTTTTCTAAAACCAAATTGAACATCTGGAATTTCATGGTTCACGTATTGCTGAAGCCTGGCTTGGAGAATTTTGAGCATTACTTTACTAGCATGTGAGATGAGTGCAATTGTGCAGTAGTTTGAGCATTCTTTGGCATTGCCTTTCTTTGGGATTGGAATGAAAACTGAACTTTTCCAGTCCTGTGGCCACTGCTGAGTTTTCCAAATTTGCTGGCATATTGAGTGCAGCACTTTCACAGCATCATCCTTCAGGATTTGAAATAGCTCAACTGGAATTCCATCACCTCTACTAGCTTTGTTCATAGTGATGCTTTCTAAGGCCCACTTGACTTCACATTCCAGGATATCTGGCTCTAGGTGAGTGATCACACCATCATGATTATCTGGGTCATGAAGATCTTTTTTTGCATAGTTTTTCTGTGTATTCTTGCCACCTCTTCTTAATATCTTCTGCTTCTGTTAAGTCTATACCATTTCTATCCTTTATCGAGCCCTTCTTTGCATGAAATATTCCCTTGGTATCTCTAATTTTCTTGAAGAGATCTCTAGTCTTCCCTATTCCGTTGTTTTCCTCTATTTCTTTGCATTGATTGCTGAGGAAGGCTTTCTTATCTCTTCTTGCTATTCTTTGGAACTCTTCATTTAGATGCTTATATCTTTCCTTTTCTCCTTTACTTCTCACTTCTATTCTTTTCACAGCTATTTGTAAGCCTCCCCAAACAGCCATTTTGCTTTTTTGCATTTCTTTTCCATGGGGATGGTCTTGATCCCTGTCTCCTGTACTGTGTCATGAACCTCCATCCATAGTTCATCAGGCACTCTATATATCAGATCTAGTCCCTTAAATCTATTTCTCACTTTCACTGTATATCATAAGGAATTTGATTTCGGTCATACCTGAATGGTCTAGTGGTTTTCCCTACTGTCTTCACTTTAAGTCTGAATTTGGCAATAAGAATTTCATGATCTGAGCCACAGTCAGCTCCCGGGCTTGTTTTTGCTGACTGTAAAGAGCTTCTCCATCTTTGGCTGCAAAGAATGTAATCAATCTGATTTCAGTGTTGACCATCTGGTGATGTCCATGTGTAGAGTCTTCTCTTGTGTTGTTGGAAGACGGTGTTTGTATAACCAGTGCATTCTCTTGGCAAAACTCTTTTAGCCTTTGCCCTGCTTCATTCTGTATTCCAAGGCCAAAGTTAACCTGTTACCCCAGGTGTTTCTTGACTTTTTACTTTTCCATTCCACTCCCCTATAATGAAAAGGACATCTTTTTAGGGTGTTAGTTCTAAAAGATCTTGTAGGTCTTCATAGAACTGTTCAACTTCAGCTTCTTCAGCATTACTAGTTGGGGCATAGACTTGGATTACTGTGATATTGAATGGTTTGCCCTGGAAATGAACAGAGATCTTTCTGTCATTTTTGAGATTGCATCCAAGTACTGCATTTTGGACTCTTTTGTTGACCATGATGGCTACTCCATTTCTTCTAAGGGATTCCTGCCCACATTAGTAGATATAATGGTCATCTGAGTTAAATTCACCCATTCCAGTCCATTTTAGTTCACTGATTCCTAGAATGTCGATGTTCACTCTTGCCATCTCCTGTTTGACCAATTCCAATTTGCCTTGATTCATGGACCTAACATTCCAGGTTCCTATGCAATATTGCTCTTTACAGCATCGGACCCTGCTTCTATCACCAGTCACATCCACAACTGGGTATTGTTTTTGCTTTAGCTCCATGCCTTCATTCTTTCTAGAGATATTTCTCTACTGATCTCCAGTAGCATATTGGGCTCTCACCAACCTGGGGAGTTCGTCTTTCAGTATTCTATCATTTTGCCTTTTTCATACTGTTCATGGGGTTCTCAAGGCAAGAATACTGAAGTGGTTTGCCATTCCCTTCTCCAGTGGACCACAGTCAGACCTCTCCACCATGACACGTCTGTCTTGGCTGGCCACACACGGCATGGCTTAGTTTCACTGAGTTAGACAAGGCTGCGGTCCGTCTGATTAGATTGAGTAATTTTATGTGCAGACCCCCCAGAAGCGTGCCGGCTGTGACAGACCACACAGAAGCATGGCGGAGAGGAGCTACCCCACGTCTGAGGTCAGGGGCGGTGGCACAGGAGCGGCTGAGAGGAGCTACCCCACGTCCAAGGTCAGGGGCAGCGGCCTAGAGGAGCAACCCCATGTCCAAGGAGTGGAGGCTGCGTGGGCACAGGAGGGCCGAGAGGAGCTACTCCACGTTCAAGGTCAGGAGGGGCAGCCGAGGAGATACCCCTCGTCCAAGGTTAGGAGCAAGTGCTGGGCTTTTCTGGAGCAGCCGTGAAGAGATACCCCACGTCCAAGGTAAGAGAAAACCAAGTAAGATAGTAGGTGTTGCGAGAGGCACCAGAGGGCAGACACAATGAAACCATAATCACAGAAATGCTGTTAGAACACTTTATTTTTAAAGACCCAAATATATATGCTTTAATATCCTAGGAGCAAATATCTCATACATATTCCCTTTTATTTCCATTTTCTCTTCTCTCCTTTTTTTCTGAAATTGTTCTTTATATTAGGAGTATTCTTTTGTTGTTACTAAAGGCCACAGTTCTAGAAATGAGCAAAGCTTGGCAACTCTTCAGGGCAGAATCCAGCCAAATTATCTTCTTTTAGGCGAAGACACCTTTCACCTACATACAGGAACACTGTCCAGCAAAACCAACCTCTTCTCTCATAGGCAGGGTTATTCTTGCCTGAGTCCTGCCCCTGCCTCTACCTCGGATGACCCAAACCTTTTAGAACATGACAGAATACTCTGCCCCAAAGCAATCTATCAATCCCTCCTTAGACCCCTTCATGCATGTAAAGTGTCAGCTTTCTTGTACTTTCACTTTCTTTTTTCAAAAGGTAAAAGACCATGAAAAAGCCCTGTAAGCACTTTCTAAGTCATTTACTGCCCAAAACATCTAATTCTATTTTGTTACTTGCTTAACTTTCTTTCCTTCAATGTTAGATATTTCCAGCAGAGTGGATGGTGTTTATTACAGGGAAAATTTGGCAATAAGGGGGACAGTGCAATTGGAGGAAACATACACTCACCAATAGACCATACATCTTCATGTATTTGTCTCTTATAAAATTTATTTCAAGCATAAATTTAGGACTTTACATCAAGTACAGAGGTGGTGACATTGAGAGCTCTATGCTTGCTTGACAGTGACAATTAAAGTGAATACTGTAGATTTCAGACAATATTTAACAGATCCATAGATACTCTATAGAGTCAGTCAGGAATAGCCAAAGAGGGGATATTTGGACAGAATTTAACAATCACTCCCTTGCCATCCAGAAAGCATTGATTTCCCCCTCTTTTACAGATTTCCATGTAAGATTACATTTGAAGAAATGGCCCTGCTATATTAAATTCAGTAGCAGTGGTTACCGAATGGAAACAAATAAATGAAGAACTTCTGAAGTTCACTGACCTTATAGATTAGTAAGTCACATGTCATGGATACAGTGAGACTTAAACTGAGGTTTAAAAACATTTATTTTTTTCAGTAGTAGACCCGCAAGTTGTGAAAAAGCAGAGGGTGATATAAACACACAAATTGCTACATTACATTGTAGGGTGAAAAACAATAAGATGTGATGTGAACACGGTGCTGCAGTGGATTGAAGTAAAGCTAGGAGCCATCTAAGTGTGTCATAGGAGTGACACAAATGGGATGGCTTTATGATACAGTTTTGAAAGTTTGATGGGATATTGAGTGGAAAAATAGGAAAGCGGTATATCTGTCAATTCATTTAGGATCATCTTATGAAAAAGGATCTCTGACATCTTAGATCAAGGAAACTGAGATATTAATATGTATAGCATTATAAGGTATTAGTGAATAATCAAGTCTGACAAAAACACAAGAAATGTTCATGTTTTACCATACATGTTGTATCTCTCATGACTATGTTCCCATGATATACTGTATGTATTATTGTAGGGTTAGAGTGGAGAAATACTTGTATGGATTTTTATGCATTAGGGAGAATCATATATGTCAATTTGGAGAGTTTGTCTTTATTCTACAAAGCAACAGAAAACCAAGAACATTTAGTCCAAGAGACCAGAATGTCCAGAATTAGAAAAGAGAAACTTCAATGTGGATTGAGGAGTTGTGGCTGTTGGGGCTGGTAGAGAAAGAGAAAGAGACCAGAAAGAATATTAAGACACTAAAAATCAAAGAGGGCTCTGCCAAGTGAAAAGTAGCAAAGGATGTGAGAGATACAGGAAATGAAATAGACCTTGACCACATGCAAGGAATGAGGCAGATATTAGAGTCAAAAAAGGCATCCACAATATGGGACCAGTTGAGTCAATAAATGACTGAAAAGTCAGAGGGAAGGGAGGAGATAAATTAAGGTTTTATCCAAAAGCACCTGAGCTGTATTTATCTGTATTTCATCATCTTAGTACCAGAAATCACCAAAAAATGTTAAGGTTCTGCAGAAAATGATAGAAATAAGTACTCTATGGAGCCTCTGCTAGACCCTATGGAATACCAGAACCAAAGCACGACTACCCAGTGAAAACAAGCAGTAAGTCACTAGTCACTTTCAATACCTAAATTAGACATACACTGTAAAGCATGGAGGATGAATGGAAATATAATGGAAACAACCCATACCTTTACAGAGCCAGCCTAAACAAAACCTAAAACCTAAATAAAATAGAGGTAATAGTCTCCTTAATCATGTGTCCACTTTCTCCAAGAGTTTCTCATTCCTTTTGCCTGAATCCTCCCTTGATTACTAACCCTTCATTGCCTTACTCTCAGCAGATGATCAGCTAA
The DNA here is from genome assembly GCF_027580195.1 of Bos mutus. NCBI lineage: Eukaryota > Metazoa > Chordata > Mammalia > Artiodactyla > Bovidae > Bos > Bos mutus. The sequence continues at coordinate 17,329,714 of NC_091639.1, forward strand.
TCACTAATCAAATAAAGAAACAGTATTCACTCCTGAGATATATTTGTATTGATGGACTCTACAAACTGAAGAGCTTTCTAATCCCCTGAAAGTAAACCATAATACTGGAAGGACTCCTCTCCAGCGTCTTTCCAAAATGCCCAGTGGGCAGCAATTGCGAGTCTAGCTACTTAGATGTGTTCTGCCATAATTATAACCTGTTTGGATAGTGAAGACAGGAGACAGATGAAGCACTGAAAGATGTTGAGAAAAAAATGCATGGACAAGTGCAAAAGATAGCACAAGCCTTAAACACTGATCTATGCCTGCACACCATACCATGTGTGATGGAGCCAGGTGGGTCTAATCAGGAATGGATTTGTCAAGAAAGCTCTATGTGAGTTGGCACTGAGAAATTTGATTCAACTCAACTGTTTCAACATTATTCTTTGATTCTAAGACTCAAAGCCACTTGTCTCATTTAACTGCACTAATTCAAAAAGGGAATATACTCATTGCCTATTTGAACACTGCTAAGAGATTATAAAAGTTCTCATTGCAAGAAGAAAATTATAACTATTTCTAGTGACAGATTTTCACCAGACTTATTGAGGTGATCATTTTGCAATATATTTCAAACAATTATGTTGTACACCTGAAACCAAAATAACATTATATGTCAATATTATTTATGTATAATGATACCTGAAACTGAAATAGCATATTTGTCAATGTGACCTATGTATAATGATCATATAATCATTATGATATATACATAACACATATGTATACCTTCAGTTAAGTTCAGTCACTCAGTCATATCCAACTCTTTGAGACCCCACAGACTGCAGCACATCAGGCTCCCCTGTCCTTCACCATCTCCTGGAGCTTGCTTAAACTCATGTCCATGGAGTTGGTGATGCCATCCAATTATTTCATCCTCTGCCTTCTCCTTCTCCTCCTGCCATCAATCTTTCCCAGCATCATGATCTTTGCCAATGAGTGAGTTCTTTGCATCATCACGTGGCCAAAATATTGGATTTCCAGCTTCAGTATCAATCCTTTCAATGAATATTCAAGGCCGATTTCCTTTAGTATTGACTGGTTTGCTCTCCTTGCAGTCCAAGGGACTATCAAGAGTCTTCTCCAACATCGCAGTTCAAAAGCATCAATTTCTCAGTCCTCAGTTTCCTTATGATCCAGCTCTCACATCCATACTGATTACTGGGAAAACCATAGGTTTGACTAGATGGAAATTTATTTATATATATAAACATATATGTACTCACACCTATGTAAGGAACAGTTTTTGAAAAGGAATATAATTATATTTTGGATAAAGAAAACAAATCAACTTGTATAGTTTTTTTTTTTTTCAAATGTGCATGTTGGCAATCATATTTGGTCTAAAACATTATCTTCAAATAATCTGCAATAAACATGAATCCAAGTACATTATATGGTATCTTAACAGGTGATCTGTACTATTGGAAAAGAACTAGTAAAGCAGAGGATGGGGTTTAGGGAATAAAGGTGAAGAAAGGGAGGTGATTTAAAAAAATACAACTTAGACCACACTGAGGGGAGCAAACATGCTTTCTTTCATTCAAGAGTCAAGTTTTCCCCTGTCCAGGCAGGTCTCTTGGTCTTCTACCCAACTTCAAAATTGTTTCCATCTCTCAGGCTCTATGCAAACTCATGTAAACATGGATGTTCTGAACATTCTGCCTCTCTTCAGTTGAACTGGTTTCATAAAAAATTGTTGGTAAACTCCCCCAAATTAAGTAACATTTTATGCAGCAAATTTTGATAATTTTCTGTTTCCTGAATAGCTAATCTCCAATTTTTTTTCCATTTTTCAACACAGTGTCAGTGACCTAATTATATTATGTAAAAATATTATATATGCATTGCTATTCTAATATATTATGACATTTAACAAATATATACAAAATATAAATTAAATGACAGTGAGATAAAAATAAATGGAAATGGAAATACTAACGTTTTCTTCCCCAGGGGATGAGGACACTCATCTTTATGGTCACTGGACTAATGGATTCTGAATGTACACACATGTTTATACGAGTTAACTATCATAATAAAGTAATTTCTTTTACATATAGTTTCAATCAAAGTTCTCGGAATACCACAAGGGGCCAAGAATACAATTATATGTGAATAACTCTCTTCATATGCATATATAAAATTGTGTGAGCTCAATTAAGTAATCACCTTTAGTTCTTTTGTTATTCCGTCAATTCATCTACTAGTAAGTAATCCAAACTCTACAATAGATATCTTTTTTTCAGGGTTTAAATCTCAAGTCATAATAAAGGTGGAGCAATGGCCTAGAAGAATGAATAAAATGTCACATGGATATCATCATATATATGCATTTGTAAAGAAAATTAATGAAAACAATCAGAAGACTTACAGTTTGCTGAAACAGAAAGTGTACTCACTCAGAGATGAATATACATATCACCTAGAAAAAATACTTTCTCAGCTTCTGATGACGTCTAAAGAAGGGGACTCCAAGACTTTCATCTCCAGCCTACTGTGGACTCCTTTTCACTTTGCTCCTCAACTTCCCTCCATAAAATCTCTTCCCTAGGTTATAAACACACCTTGGGCTTCTGGTTCAGACAAGATGGCCTTGATCTCTTTGTGCCCACTCCTCTCTCTGTTCTGGAAATAAAAAGAGACCACCAAAGGAGACCTTGTGTATTTGGCAAGAAGACGGTGAACTAGATTAGGGCCTGAAGAATGGAAGAGCAACACAGCAGCACCTAAGAGAGGACAAGCCAGGCCCAGCATTCCTACCTCCAGCCTAGTGTCAGAAGGCAGCCTGAGCAGGGCTGTTCCTCCCAAGGAATAAATGTGAGGGAACACCAGGTGGTGGTTTAGTTGCTAAGCTGTGCCTGACTCTGTGTGACCCCATGGACTGTAGCCCACCAGGTTCCTCTGTCCATAGAATTCTCCAGGCAAGAATACGGATTCCCATGTCCTCCTCCAGGGGATGTTCCCAACTCTTCACAAGGCAAGTGGATTCCTTACCATCTGAGCCACCAGGAAAGCCCAAGAAACTAAATAATCACATGGATATTTGGATAATAAAAGGATAAAAGCATATGCTAATGTGAGATAAAGTAGATTTTAGATTAAAGAAAATTTCGAAAGACAAAGGAATACAAGGACATTACATAAGGAAAAAAGTGTAGAATCCCTGGTTCAGGAAGATCCCCTGGAGGAGGGCATGACAACCCACCTTAACATTCTTCCCTGGAGAATCCCCATGGACAGAGGAGCCTGGCAGGCTATATAGTCCATGGGGTCACAAGGAGTTTGACATGATTGAAGTCACTTAGCACACATATAAGAGAGTAAAACTTAAAAGTCCTCACCAAAAAGATCTTGAAAGGTAAATATGTGAGGTGATATTAATAGATATGTTAATTAAATCAATGAGGGAATCCATTAGTAATGTATACCTATTTAAATTGTCATGTATACTTTAAATATCTTGCCATTTTATCTGGAAAATACATTTTAAAAAAACTGAAAAAAGAAAATAAGCAAGAATTTCAATGCTTTTTATATAATTTTGTAGGTATTTCAGATATTACACTTGGTATGTAAAAGTTTTTTTTAAATTCCAGATAATAACCAGTGGGATTCACTGGACATTTAGAAAAGGAAGAAACCTTGGAAATTATCTAGACAATCCTCCCATATTAAGGATATATAAGTAAACCCAGAATGATTATGTCACTTATCTAAACTTATAAAACTCAATGCAAAAGTAGCAATAGAAACCAGGTTTCCTAGGTTTAAGTGAATCTTTACTGAATTACCTGGTAAATGGAAATATCTCCTATGCTCTGCAAAACTTGATTCTTATCTCTTTCACAGAGGTGATCATATTCCACCTTGTATTCATTGTCCAGTTAGCATAAGTTTTACCAAGTCAATTAAATTCTGTAAAGGCTCAATCCTAGCATGTCTGTTCTTCTCACTCTATATTCTCACATATGGCTAAAGCTCTTTATAAGTGCCTTCTTCCCCCTGAAACACCCTCCCTCTCTTACATGATTACCTCCTCGACATCTTTCGGCTCTCAGTAAAAACCACTTCCATACAACAGTCTTTCCTGACTCCGACACAGCTCAGGTCTCCTTTTATGTGGACTTAGGGCATTCTGTGCTTTTCCCTCTCGACACGTGTCCCAATTGTGGTACAGCATTTAACTTTGAAATTTACCTCATTTCTGTTTTTCTATTAAAATTTAAGTCCTAATTTACAAAGGTCTTTTATTCCACATACACTAGCCCTCACAGTTTCATGTCCTAAGATACTGTGATAATCGAGTCACTGAGTAAAAGGCTGAATAGGACAGAACTAGAGACAGTGCTCTGAACCTGCTGCTTGAGTCTACTTTTTACCATAGGATTCTCAGCTTCACTAGAGGAGTTCAGTTTCTTAGCTGTGCTTTCTGATCATGACAGATGAAAATACTTTAAGGAGAGTCTACAAATCAAATATTCTTACATTGTACACAAACACCTACTCTCTCTTCAAAGGTAACAAAAGAAATCCACCTCCTTGATAAATTGTTACCTACTTTTCCCTGATGAAAGTATCATCTTCCTCCTTATGGCTTCCTAATTTCATTCTTTTCATTTTTATCTCACTGACCACATTCTGTCTTATAGTTAATTATCTGAACAACACCAATCCCCACTGCTTTAATTCAGTTCTCTTGGGTTTACAAAGGCTGCACCAACTACCCTGAACTTACTATTTACTGAGTATCAACCATGGCAGAAACTGGTATTTTTCACAGACCAGCTTATTTGTTCCTTTTGAGGTAAATATTATAATTAAAAGCAAATACTCAGACTCTGGTATTTTGAAAAAACTGACAACTGGACAAAATCTATTCCAGATGGAAGTTCTTTTTGTGTTATTTATTTATTTATTTATTTTTTTCAGAAAGAACTTGCATTCTAGATAGCTTTCAGGTGAATGGAAACGGGACTGATATGTTAACTGGAAAAAAACCACTGTTGCAAGAAACAAAAGTAGACAAATCACGCATCTTCTGTATACGTCAAGACTCATTTTATTGGAAACTGTGGGCTCAGACAGTAAAGAGTCCGCCTGCAGTACAGGAGACCTGGATTCCATCCCTAGTCAGGAAGATCACTGGAAGAGGGCATGTCAAACAACTCTAGTATTCTTGCCTAGAGAATTCCCATGGACAGAGGAGCCTGGTGGGCTGCGGGGTCATCAGACCATGGAGTCATAAAGTGTTAGACTCAAATGAGCAACTGTGCATAGCAAAATTCCTCAAGGTGACATACTGATATTTAGAAACAGTTTTCTCTCAGTATTGTGCTTAACTACAACTCCTGCTTTTCAATGAAAGACCAAAGATAAAAGTAGTATTCCCTAACAATCAAGTAATTATTTCTATCAAGGAATTTTTCCTAAAGCTAAGCTAGAAAAATACACTGTGAGATAGAGCAGATAATTAGAAGTAGAAGAGATCCAAACACGGATGCTGCACGACCAATTGATAATTTTCTTTTCAGGAAAAAGAGTAAAACTTCACTTTGAGATCATGTTTTATACAGAGATTTGCATAATCTAGGAAATGTAAAGGATTTTCTACTCTAATTTCCTTGTTTAGTTGAGAAAACCAAAGCCTAGAGAAGTGAAGATAAGTTTACTAAGTCAAAGAGCAGTTATATTGGGATTCTGATGAGAGACCAGCGACAGGCCTTAGGGTTCAGTTGCTTCATCTTTGGGCTGACATGCTGGAGATTGGGTTACCAGTAATGGTGCAGTCTTTAGGCTGAATTGCTTTTAGTTTGGGAAACCTCTATCTTTGCTCTTAACACCCTCAACTAATTGCATAAAATCCACCATCTATTGGTTTAAATGTTAATTACATCTAAGAAAATATCTTCCCAGGTAAGCATGTCACAGAACTACAATTTGAAAGAAATGTACAATTCTATGGTTTATGTTACCACATGCCACTGGAATTGAATATCTATGCTACCTGTTCCACATTCATGACCTAGGAAGGAAAAACAAGATTGACAATTTTCTTTTCTCCCACTTAATCATGTCCAGAGTTTTAGTGCATGCAGGCTGCTATTACAAAATGCCAGAGGCTGGGTGGTTTATAAACCACGTTATTTCTCACAGTTCTGGAGGCTAGAAGTCCAAGATCAGGGTGCCAGCATGGTGGAGTGAGTGAGGGCCTCTTCCAGGACATATCCCTAAATAGCAGGGATGAACAAGTATTTCAGGCCTCTTTCACAAGAGCTCTAATCCCATTCATGTGGGCTCTGCCTGCATGTGGGTTCTGAACTCATGAACTCATTATTTTCAAATGGTCCCACCATCTAAAATCGTGGCTTTGGTTATTAGGTTTTCAACATATGAATTTTGAGAGAACACAAGCATTTAGACCATGACACCCAATGAGGAGACTGACTTGTCTAATGTAACCCAAAGCCTTATCCATACTGAAAGCTCTCTGGTGCTGATAGGAAGCCAAGGACTAAGGAATTATAGATTTCTCCTGGTATATACCCAGGGGATTTCAGAGTTTTGAAAGATACAGATAAAAAACTGTCTTATTTGGGGGGGAAATTGTCTATTCTTTAAAAAACAGCATGCATTTTGTACACTGTATTCGAATATATAAAACTCGATTACCTATCCATACACCAAAACACATTACAGAAATACAAACAATCCCATTTACAATTGCATCAAAAAAATAAAATACTTATAAATAAATTTAAACAAAGTGTTGAAAGATCTATGAATGAAAACATTCAAGACACTCATGAAAGAAATATTTAAAAGACACGAGGGACATATTTCATATTTATTGATTGGAAGAATTAATATTTTAATACATCCATACTACCTACAGCTATCTTCATATTCACTGCAGTCTCTCTCGAAATTCCAAGGCATTTTTCACAAAACAGAAAAAAAAAAAAATTCTACAAAATGTATAAAACTGTTGTTGTTCAGTTGCCAGGTCCTGTCTGACTCTCTGTGACTTCACAGACTCAGATCCCCAGACTTCCCTGTCCCTTACCATCTCCTAGAATTTGCCCAAGTTCGTGCCCATTGAATTGGTGATGCCATCCAACCATCTCATCCTCTGTCACCCTCTTTTTCTTCTGCCTTCAATCTTTCCCAGCATCAGGGTCTTTTCCAATGAGTCAGCTATTCACATTAGGTGGCCAAAGTATTGGAGATTCAGCTTCAGCATCAGTCCTTCCGAAGAGTATTTGGGGTTGATTTCCTTTAAGGTTGACTGGTTTGATCTTCTTGGTGCCCAGGGACTCTCAAGAGTCTTCTACACCAGCACAGTTCGAAAACATCAGTTCTTCAGCACTCTGCCTTCTTTATTGTCTGCCCAGCTCTTACATGTGTACATGACTACTGGAAAGAGCATAGCCTTGACTATACAGACCTCTGTTGGCTAAGTGATGTCTTTGCTTTTAACACACTGTCTAGGTTTGTCAGAGCTTTCCTGCCAAGAAGCAATCGTCTTTAATTTCATGGCTGCAGTCACCATCCACAGTGATTTTAGAGCCCAGGAAGAGGAAATCTGTCACTGCTTCCACCTTTTCCCCTTCTATTTGCATGTAAGTGATGGGGCCAGATGCCATGATCTTAGCTTTTTTGATATTGAGTTTCAAGCCAGCTTTTTCACTCTCCTCTTTCACCCTCATCAGAGGCTTTTTAGTTCCTCTTCACTTTCTGCCATTAGAGTGGTATCATTCACATATCTGAGGTTGTTAATATTTCTCCCAGTAATCTTGATTCCAGCCTTTAGGACTCATCCAGTCCAATATTTCGCATGACATGCTCTGCATATAAGTTAAATCAGCAGGGTGACAGTATTCAGCCTTGACGGACTCCTTCACTCATTTTGAATCAGTTTATTGTTCCTTGTCTGCCTCTAACTGTTACTTTTTGAACTGCATACAGGTTTCTCAGAAGTCAGGTAAGGTTCAACTGGTATTCCCATCTTCTTAAGAATTTTCCACTTTGTTGTGATTCCACACAGTCTGGTGAGGTCAATGAAGCAGATGTTTTTCTGGAATTCCTTTGGCATTACTATGTTACAGCAAATGTTGCCAATTTGATCTCTGGTTCCTCTGCCTTTTCTAAACCCACCTTGAACATCTGGAAGTTCTAGGTTCACATAATACTGAAGCCTAGCCTGGAGGATTTTGAGCATGATCTTATGAGCACTGGAGATGAGTGCACCTGTTCAGTGGCTTGGACATTCTTTAACACTGTCCTTCTTGGGAATTGGGACGAGGATTGACCTCTTCCTGTCCTCTGGCCACTGCTGGCTTTTCCAAAATTTCTGACATATTGAATGGAGCACTTTAAAGCATCATCTTTCAGGATTTTAAATAGCTTTGCTGGCATTTTATCACTTCCACAAGCTTTGTTGGCAGCAGTGCTTTTTAAGACCCACTGGAGTTAACATTCAAGAATTTCTGGTTCTGAGTGAGAAACTACACCATTGTGATTATCTGGGTCATTAAGATATTTTTTTGTATAGTTCTGTTTATTTTTTACATCTCTTCTTGGTCTGTTCTGCTGTATTAAATCACAAAACACCTAAGATAAAAGTGATCTTGAGAAAGAAGAACAAAGTTCAAGACTAGGGTTGCTGGTTTCAAATTGTATTAGAAAGCTATAGTAATCAAAACAGAATGATTTGCTTCTGGCACAAACACAGACACATAGATCAACAGAGCAGAACAGCGAAGCCGGAAAGAAAGGCACATCCGTATAGTGTCGGTTAGCTTATGAAAACGGAGCCAAGAATATCCAGTGGGGAAAGGACAAGCTTTACAAAATGGCACTGGGAAAACTGGATAGTCCTGTGAAAAAATGAAACTGTGCCCATCTTTTACCATACACAAAAATCTACTAAAAAGGGATTAAAAAGTTGAACATAAGACTTTAAAGCAATTAAACTCCTAGAAGAAGACATCGAGGTAATCTTCTTGCCATCAGTCTTTGCAACGAGTTTTTGGGTTTCACACCAAAAGCAAAGGCAACAAATGCAAAAACGGACTAGTGGGACCACATCAAACTCCAAACAAAGGAACATCAGCAAAATCAAATGGCAATTTACAGATTGACAGAAGATATTTCCCAATCATATATTTGATAAGTGCTTAATATCCAAAAATACATGAGACATACAACCCAAGTGCAAAAACCCCAAATAATCTAAATTTTTAATGGAGCATAAGAAAAGTAAGAGTTTCAATAAATCTGAAGATTAGACTGTAGATGAGAGACACAGCAAGGTTTTCCTTCTAGATCAACAAAAGCCTGTGCTTTCCTGACATTACTTTCTTTCATCTCCACTCACTTGTTTGACAATTACAGTTCACAGTGTACAATCTTCTATCAATAGGAATCACCCCACAGTGAGCTACAATGTATACTAAGAACAGCCCCACTGGAAAAAATACTAATATTTGCATACTTACTAATGAGGTATATCAAAAGGAAGGTAATTTCCAGAGTTTACCAATCTATTGTTTTCTACATTTCATTTCAAAATTGAGCCACCTAGTAAGGAAAATGAGTTAAGGGACCCCAATAATATATAGATAGAAAATAAGTTTTAAATGGGAGCATTAATGCATTATAGTTTGGGGGCAATTTATTATTGTTGTTGTAAGTGTATTCCTTTTGATTTTCTACTGCATCAGGTTATAATTTATTATAAATATTGATACCAACATACAGACACCTACTGCTAAATTTATAGTGAGTATAGAAGACAGAATATATTAGGCAAGAAGTGAAAGTATGGGAAGTCAGCAATGGTAGTAAAGTAAAGGGCAGTATTGCCTTGAGAGGAAGGAAGGTTCTCAAAGTTTCTTGAAACACCAAGAACACGCCAGATGTGAGGAATTAGCTTAATTTGTAAATCAGAAACTCTACTAGAAGTTATTTAATTTCATAAAAACATTACAATGCTAAAACCCAAAATTTAGACAGAGAATAGGGTTGGGTCGGGTATATAGATAGACATTTAAAATTCTCCATTGATTAGTGCATCAGGCACTTAAGGACCACCCTCACTGAAGTCTTTCTCTATTGCTCAACCTACAGGTACCAGCATGGAGAAAGAGATAGCTCTACTCCACAGGCAGTAGAAGCCTACCTTTATGGCCTAATGGCTTTCCTTAAGAAGCATCCCATGCAGCAGATTTTCTCCATCACATCCCATCTGGCTGACTCCCCACAGTCAACAGGAGTCCTCACCCTGGGATCATTCCTCAATCCCCATGGCTCCAGCTCCCAGCTTCCGTGGACACCAGTGGACTTACAACCTGGTCCGAGGTATGAAAGGCTGCAGCATGGCTTGTCTATGTGGTTCTTACTCTGTTCAGACTGTCACAGATTAGTTAGCTCACTGCCCAACTGCTTCAAATGCCTCCCCTGTCCCAGTAGATGGCCATGGATGCGGGGATCTCTCCCCAGTGCTTCAGCCCCTTCACCCCCAGGTGCAAGCTGTTCCACTTGCTCTCCTCCTTCTTTCCCCTTCCTCCTTGTCCCTTCTTTCCTTTGTCCTACCAAGTTCTGTATGGATCCAGATGTTCCTTTTCAGTAGTCAGAGAGTCCTGCCAGGATTCACCTGGTCTTCTGTGAGAACTGCTGCATCTTTAGATGTTCTTGATGCATCGGTGGAGAGAGGTGTATCCCACTTCCACCTACCCCTCCGTCATCTTGTCCACCCCCATTTGTGCATGGATTAGAAACGAGTTTCCTTTTCTATTAAGTAACACTGCCATCACCACACACATTTAACTTTTGCTTTTTGAGGAGAACACAGGTAAGTTCCACTCCCTTCATTTGAGTCAGTCATTCAGCCGTGTCCAACTCTTTGAGACCCCATGGACTGCAGCACACCAGGCTTCCCTGTACATCCTTGACTCCCAGAGCTTACTCAAACTCATGTCCATCTAGTTGGTGATGCTGCTCAATGATGTCCACTCTCTCAGACAATTGCAAAAATACAACACTATCTTATAGTTACATTAACCATGCTATATATTAGAGCCCTGTTCAGTTCAGTTGCTCATTCATGTCCCTCTCTTTGTGACCCCATGGACTGCAGCAACACAGGCTTCCCTATCCATAACCAATTCCCAGAGCTTGCTCAAATACATAATTTGATCCCATGATTATATCATGAAGCTCAAAGTTATATCTTCAGATCTTATTAATTTTTTATATATGAAAGTGTGTAACCTTTAAAAATCTCTCCCTATTTCCCCTACCCTCCAGTCTTTGGCAATCATTTTTTCTACTCTGAGTTCCATCTTTTTTTTTTTTTTTGAGATTCCTTATAATTGAGATCATACGGAATTTGTCTTTCTCTGACTTAGTTCACTTAGTGTAATGCCCTCCAGTTATACCTATGTGGCCACAAATGGAAGGATTTCTTTCTTTTTCTAATGGCTAAATAATATTTACCTATATATGTCACATCACATTGTTTTAATCCATTTACCTGTCAAAAGATACTCAGGTTGTGCCTATACCAAGGCTACTGTGAATAATGCTTCAGTAAACATGGGAATACAGATCTCTCTTTGAGACAATGATTTCATTTCCTTTGACTATATATCCAGAAGTGGGATAATGCATCACATAACAGTTCTCTTCTAAGTTTCTTGAGGAACCTCCACAGTATGTTTCCATGGGAGACCAGTGTACATCCCTACCAACAGTGCATAACCACTCCTTTTTCTCCACATCCTCAATAACATTTGTCATTTCTTACCTTTTGGTACTAGCCATTCAAACAGGTATGAGGTGATACCTGTTGTGCTTTTGATCTGCATTTCCTTTGCTTATTAGTGATGCTGAGCATCTTGTCATATACCTCTTGATCATCTATATGTCTTATCTGTGGAAAATGTCTATTCTTTAAAGATGGAGCATACATCATGTTTACTATATTCCAATATACGAAACTCAGTTGTCGACGTGTATATCAACAACAAACTATCAGAAAGTGGAATAAAGAAAACAATCCATTTACTATTGCATCACAAAAAGATAAAACAATAAGAAATAAACTCAAAAAAGGTGTCAAAGATTTTATCAAAACCTTTAAGACATTGGTAAGAGAAATTTAAAAACAGTGAAAGATATGTAAAGTTAGGTGGTCGATCCAATGTGATTCTTGAGGGAGGATTTGCATTACTATAAACTTCCCTCTTAGAACTGCTGTTGTTGCATCCTCTAGGTTTTAGATCATCATATTTTCAGTGTTCTTTGTTTCTAGGAATGTTCTGATTTCCCTTAGTTCTTCAGTAACCTGTTCATTATTAAGAAATGTGTTGCTTAATCTCCATGTATTTGTGTTCTTTAAAGTTTTTTTCCCCATATAATTGATATCATCTCTAGTGTGGTCAGAGAAAATGCGTGATATAATTTCAGTTTCCTTAAATTTACTGAGGTTTGATTTGTGACCCAAGATGAGGAAAATGTTCCATCTGTACTTGAGAAGAAAGTGTACTCTTCTGCATTTGGATAGAATGTGCTGAAGATATCAATTAGGTCTGTTTGCTCTAATATTTCCTTTTAGGCTTATGTTTCCTTATTAATTTTCTGTTTTGATGATATATTTCAAAATCGAAACACCTAGTAAGGAAAAATGAGTAGGGGACCTCAACAATACATGGATAGAAAGTCATTTAAAACTGGGAGCATTACTTAATTATAATTTGGGGGAATGCATTATTACTAATACTACTGTAATTTTCTTCCCTTTAATTCTCTGCTATACTAGGTTGATATTGATTTAAAATAGTAATACCAACATAGAGGCACATAGTACTCAAGTTACAGTAGATTGAGAAAGACAAAGCTTATGAGGCAGGAAGTGAAATCACAGAAAGTTAGCAATGGTATCAAAACAAGGGGAGTATTACCTAGAAAGAAAGAAGAGTTCTCTAATTGTTTGGAGACAACACGAACAAGCCAGATGAGAGCCAACCAGCTTAAGCTGTATACCAGAAACCGCACCGGAAGGAAAATGAAGTTCATGAAAATATGCTGATGCTAAACGCCAAAATCCAGACAGTAAGAGAATAGGGTAGGGTTTATGTAGATGCTGAAAACTACTCAGAGAGATAGACATGGAAGCAAATTCACTAATGAGCATCAGAAAGATCAAAGCATAAAAGGGTCTGAAAATAAATCGTAAAGGGACTTGGTAGACTGATCAAAAGAATAAGAGAATCAAATTAGAAAACCAAAATATAAAGACTTGTGCATGTGATAGACCCAGAGAATACTCAGCAGAGAAAATTTCGGCCTTAGTGACCAGCGAACAGAAGCCTCCAGCATCAGGAACAAAATCCCTGGGCAGGACTCACGACTGTGTGCTTCTGGGAACAGCCTCAGTTTCAAAGTTTGGGCACTACACCACCTAAAAGCGAACGCAGACAAGGATTATAGCCTGCTATGGCACTGAAACAAGACGATAGTGTTTGTTAGTTTACATTTCTCATTCAACTATAAAGTTAATGAATCACTAACCAATGATAATTGACACCATCAGTTTCCAGTCAGATCCTCTTTAGTCATACAGTGGATATCTGAACCTGTTATATGATCCCCAGTAACAGTTTTAATAATTAAATTTATAGATGTTAGTTGAAGGAAAATTGCTTTACAATACTGTACTGCTTTTGGCCAAACAATAGCATGAATCAGCCATAGGGATACCTATGTCCCCTTGCCCTTGAACCTCCTTCCCACCTTCCTTCCCATCCCAACCCTTGAAGTTGGTACAAAAAAACATGGAATGCTTCACAAATTTGTGTTTCATCCTTGGGCAGGGGCCATGCTAATCTTCTCATTATTATTCCAATTTTTTCATATATGTGCTACCAAAGCAATGACATATCTAACATTTTAACAGAAAAGGAAATCATATAGTTAGTCATCTACCAATAAATGATCAATTACATTAAGAATTAGGGTATTCTGCTATATTTACTACCCCTTATAGAATTGAATTTTATAAGTTCCAAATTTCCATGTAGGAATTAAACATATATTTATGCATAACACATGTAACATGCACAGAAATATATGCACACAAATACATCTGTGTTCATACAACCTATTATCCTCCTTGCCTGTCACAATAAGCTCTTTAGTTGATGAGAGAGACAGTCCCAAATTTCTCCAACTTTTATGTCTCCTTTTTGAGAACCACTTCTTTTATTTTCATCACATAATTTTAAATGACCAGTTTATTCTTAGATACCATGCCCCTTTAAACTAACAAAGAGTAGAGAAACCTAGTAAATGCTGATATCTTATCCTTAATTAAATTACTACTCTTCTGGTAAATTGGAAAAAGAATCATGTTCAGATCTCATTCAAGAGGATAAAATCTCTATTTTATCATTTCTCTTGTCCAAACTCAATTCTTGCTCACTTGAGTCTTAAATTATATTACTTACAAAGGACGCACAGGAAAAGTAATATTAAAATCACGCTTGCAAGAGTCTATGATTTTATGCTTCTGTTGGCCAAAGGTAGGGCCAGGAATAATTTCTGAAATATTACAATACATCGTGGAAGCATGAAGGTCTAGTTCTACTATCAAAGAGGAGATGTTTGGAGATGGTTCAAAAACTAAGCCCCATGAGTTGTCAGGATGTACTCCCAACCAGACATGTAAATTTGTCCCTAAAAAGTCAAAGTCAGGAAAGGGCAGGCCTTGTTTGCAGAGCCAGTGATGTTGTCTAGGGTGCTGACCAGGTAATATTCTTGTATTACCATTTGGAGATTTATTTGCTATTTTCTCGAAGAAACAAACATAATGAGAAGATTAAGGATGCATAAAAATAGAAGAGCTGTCAAGGTGCCTAGAAGAAAGGCTAGCCAGGAGAACCAGGCCCCCACACTGATAATTGTCAAAGACTGTAACAGTGAGTGTTTTATAGACAGAGCAGAACAGTGGATAAAACCAATGTTCTAATGTTTTGCAGTCAAAGACAAAATATTTTTCTGTTTAAGCAGAGTCATCACAGCTCCCAATGTGGTCCTGGTTACACACATACAGACCGAGAGCCACAGGCATGTGTGATGTGACATCAGAAGTGAACAGAGGAGTGTACTGGTGCCCAGTCACCTGCATCTGCTTCTAATGGGACCTGGGGAAAATTACTTGCCCTCTCTAAGTCATTGCATCTTAATTGATATAACTTGGTGATCATAGTGAAGATTAAGGCTATCTCACAGGGTTCCTGTGAAACACAAATTTTAAGATGTTCTAAAGCTCTTGTGAAAGTATCAAAGACATGCATGGGGTTTTTAGGTGAGTGAGCAGATTCAAGGTACAGTATCCTTTTTCTCTTAGTATTCTCTTTTTAGTCAATAGCAGAGATCAGTCAGTCACATGTTTACTCTTATCCCAGCGTGATGGTAAACCACACAGATCAACTGGACTTTTCTTGTCATTTCAGTGTCTAAAATGCAAGCATTAGACAATGTAGAGTAAAAAAATCATAAACTCCTAGAGGCCTCGCTGCTGAAAGTCTGCAGAGTCCCAGTATTAAACTGTCTTAAAAGAATGGCCTAAGCAATCTGGTTCAGAATTAAGTTCCAAATGTTCGCAGAGCACAGAAGTACTTCTGGGAGCAATACAAAAATGCAGGGAGTAACCTACTTCTCCAACTCTCTATCTGTACAATATCATCATCCATCTAAATTTACACAGAAAGCGCTCCTTCCCCACCCCAACTACTACAGCACCAACTCTTGCTCAGAGCAACAGGGAAAGAGAAGCCTTCCCTCCACAGGATGGATTTGATAATCTCAGGTGACTATATCATCTCAAAATGGCACATGTTTTTATTTAAACAGGGTCCTGCCTGCTCCTGCTGCTGGTCATGTCAAATCTGCTCTTGTGCCAAGGCATCTTATGCCCGTCCCTCTGTCCTGACGGGGATGACGTCTGCCGGGCCTCCCTTATAGACCTGTTTGTCCATGCCTCCGTTCTGTCCACCGGCATGTATAACCACTCCGTGAAAATGTTCACTGATTTTGTAAGTACTGTGATGGTGGTAGTTTAGTTGTTAAGTCGTGTCTGACTTTTCTGACCCCATGGATAGTAGCCCGCCAGGCTCCTAGAAGGAACCTTCGTGTAAGTGACTGGGCTATATCATCCTTTCAATAAGAAGGCTGCATCAGCCAAACTTCAAATAACACCCTTTCTAGGTCAAAGAAGCTATCAGCTCATAAGATGTGGAAATCGAAGAAAGGTTCAGTTTTATGAAATCTCAAAGATTCCTAAGAAGTGCAATAACTTTTTCAATTTCCTTTCATTCATTTTGTTTTTTATTTTCCAAAATAAATGATTTTGTATTTGTAGGCTAGGAATGCCATAAAAGAATACAATAGACTCAGTGGAATAAACAACAGAAATTTATTTCCTCACAGTTCTGGGGTCTACAAGTCCAAGATCAGGGTGCCAGCAAGGTGAGGTTCTGGTAAGAACTCTTTCTTCCCAGGCTGGCTTCTCCCTGTGTCCTCACACAGGGTGGGGTGGGGAAGAGAGACAGAGGAAAAGACACAGAGATGTACAGAGAAAAGAGAAAATTCTCTGCTGTTTTGCTTCATGAAAACACTAAAACACTGTTGGATCAGTTTTCCACCCTATGACCTCATTTAACATTAATGGGTTTCGCTGGTGGCTCAGATGGTAAAGCATCTGCCCATAATGTGAGAGACCTGGTTTCTATCCCTGGGTCTGGAAGATTCCCTGGAAGAGGGAACAGCAAGCCACTCCAGTATTCTTGCCTGAGAACTCCCATGGACAGAGGAGTCTGGTGGGCTACAGTCCATTTCAAAACACAGCACTTTGGCAGTTAGGGCTCTAACACATGAAGTTGAAGAACACAGATTCAGTCCACAGTACTACCTGACATAAAACACTTTTAGGTGGGACTGGAGAAAAGGAAGCATGTTGATTTTCTGGTCCTTCAGTGTCTCTCTGGGCTTTCTTCTCCAGGCTCAGAGTAAATAGCCAATAAATGAGAACTGCTCTGCAGTGAACTGGGTGGATGGAGCATGTTAAACAAAGCTGAATCCCGGTCACAAAAACAAATACTGGTAGTTTTTTTTAATGCTACAAATTATTGTTTTAAGATTTGCAGTAAATAGGTTTTGAGCTACAATAGAAGGGGAGTTTACAATTGGAAACAATTATTCTCTTTCTGATGAAGGTGTTTGAAAATTGTATGTTAATTCTTTTAGGTCAATCAAGGAGCACACAGTAGAGCAGACAGCTAATAAAAAGTGGCACTAAAGGTTTCTGTTAAATTCACGTAGTTCTTTTTACTCACTATTTTTGTTTCATCCTCCATTTTTGACTGTCCATTTTTTTTTCCAACTCTTCCAAGTAATCTCTTGAAATGTTCATAACTTTTGCCAAAGATTAGTTTTTCTCTGTCAATGTGTTAGCTAGATTTTTCTACTCTTATTCTCAGTCCATTGCTTAGTATTTCCTATAACTTTATGCCATGTTTTTCTGCAGTACCATTTTGTCCCCATAAACAACATTGTATTCTGCACCTGGAATGAACACTAAGCTTCTTGGTATGAGGATCAGAGATAAGTCAGAGTCATAACTTATAACTCCTTATAAGGGAATATATTGGCTCTAACCCACAGTAAACAAGAGACTAAATGGTTAAATATAGGTGCATGCATACATTCTAAGTCACTTCAGTTGTGTCCAACTCTTTGCAACCCTACTGACTGTAGCCCAACAGGCTCCTCTGTCCATAGGATTGGCCAGGCAAGAATACTGGAGTATGCTGATGTACACTCTTGCAAGGGATTCACCACACCTAGGGATCAAACCTGAGTCCTCTTATATCTCCTGCATTGGCAGGAATGTTCTTTCCCACTACCATCACCTGAGAAGCACCAAATATCGGTACATATGTACTATAGTTGGTTCAAATACTAAAAAAAAAAAAATATATAATAATATAACAGAGAAGGGAAAAGGTTAAACTTAGAGAAGTTAGATGTAAAATCAATTTTATAGAGACAATGTATAGAAAAAGTAGGAAAATAATGACTTGCAAATTTTGGGATGCCCCCCCCATTAAAAAATTATACATGTATCAACATGTTAATGTTGTGGTTTTAGGTTCATCTACTGAATGCCCAACAACCCTAACTAATTGTCTGATCACTTTCAGGATGAACAGTATGCCCAGGGCAAAGAGTACTTTATCAATGTCTCCGACAAGTGCCACACCAATTCCCTCCATCTCCCTGAAGATATGCAGCACATCCGACGGATGAACGTGAGTCTTTTACCTGGGTTTTTTACTGTATCAAATGAGACAGTATGTCGCTTACCAAGCTTCAGATTATTAGAGGTAATGTTAACTGTACACGCAGAAAAAGTTGGAGGCCTGTAAGCAATTGAAGAGAAATTATATTATGCAGTTGATGAAGCATGAGCGAAATCAAGGAATGACTAAAGATCTATAGTAGCAACATAAATAACAGATCTATAAATCATCCATGCAGACAAGTTTACTTCAACCAATGCATTAGACACAGGATTGCAGCTATTATACTGTACGAAAACAGGAAATGAATGGGAACCTCCATGTGTAAAATAAAAGATTGCAAAATTCATGAATATGTAAGAAACACACCCCAGTTTTGAGTACTCCCTGTTACTAGTGACTCCTACATGGGATCCTATACTGCACCACCCGAGCCATCGTGTCTTCCTTTCAAGGATCTCCTTATTCTGCTTCTATTTCCCTGACACCACCTTCATTCGTCATTCTCAATGACTCCTCTGTCACCTTTTATTCTTAATTTGTAAGTCTCCCCAACAATGGCCTATAAAACATTGTTTTGCTTCTCATGGCCGTAACGATTGCCTCTGTTCTGAGAACAACACAGTTTACATATCAAGCCTCAATCATTTATGGCAGCTCCAAATTTTCATCATTATAGTCTCTCCTTTCTGATTTCCTGCATTATCCTTCGTCCTAACATTATTTAAAATATTTTCACATGCATCCCCTCTTAAAATACTATCTTCTTCCTCTACAACCTTCTTAATGATACCAGCATTCTTTTCCTCTGTTAAGCTCATTAATAATGAGGATAATCAAGTAAAGGACAAAGATCAAAGAGGAAGAGGAGGAGGGATTTTTCAATAAGCTTAAATTTAAATTTTTTGAGAGTTACTACATAGCCATACATTTTACTCAGCATATAAACATGCTGAGGACTATATTTAATCCTATTCAGTTCTCTGTTCTTTACCACTAAAACGGTTCATGGATATAAAGAAATCAGGCATATTAACTAGAGATCTTCAGCCCCTGGGATTTTCAGGCTCAATTCTGCTAGTAGTAGTGAACTAGGGGGGACCCTCCACTGTGAATCCCACTGATGCTGTTACTAAAGACAACGCTGTGCCATTTTCTGCTCGGACACATGTCAACAAAACAGACTGTTCTGATATCAGCAGGGGGCTGGTGTTGGGATCAGCTGAGGAGAGAAGCCTGTTTAGGAATGTCTTGTCTTCTTCGTTGTCTCTTTGTTGTAATGTCATAAAACAAATTACCAATCAAAAATCAATACGAATGACTCATCTGATTCATTAATACGAATGAACCACTGGGTGGGCACAGGTGGAATCCCTCTTTCCTGGGTCAGGCACTGCAGCACATACTGACTTGAGTAAATACTTAGATTCTCTCAGGCAAATATACAAACATAAAAGAACTCACTGAGTGGTGGTAGAATTTCAGAAGAAAAAAGAAAATTCTTCATGGTATAAATTAGAACTTATCAGAAATATTAGTAAAATAACATAGATATTATATGTTTTATAATATTATCTTTTAATAATTCAACAAAGTGTGAACTAATAGCTTACGTTTTATCCTTTTGCAACTTTTACTACCTTCAAAAATCTCTGCATGCACATAGGAATAACCAAGAGATTTTTAGGTCAGCTGCTCTGAGCAAAGATCACATGTTACCAAAACCACTGAATTATTATTTTAATGAGACTGTTTCTTATGCTTGCTTAGAGTAAAGGCCTTATTATGTGGATACTCATGTTACTATACTCCTGGCAAAAACCTCTGTATCAGCTAGTCACGGACCTGCGGAGTATGAAAGAAGTCTCAAATACTATCCTATCCAGCGCTAGAGAAAATGTGAAAAAACTAAAAGAACTTCAAGCACTCATAGAGAGGCCGTTCAGCCAGGTGAGCATCCTGCAGAGGGCTTTCATGCTTTGCTCATGGATGAAAGAGGTGACCTCTGTAATGTGTAAGGAGTTTGGAAATATCTAATTTTGTAAGAAAAAGATTCATGACTTCTATATTCTAGACTGCTACTACATAAAGCAGGAGCCTAGTCATTCATAGTGATAAATTCTACTGTAAAGGAATCAGAATTTCACTGCAATTTTTGACATGTGCAGCCTTCCCTGCACTGAATACAATTCCACCAAAAGCTTGCTTCTTCCTGGGCATAGGTGGTTGAAATATTTTCAAGAGTAAGAGAACTAGAGTACAGAATTTCCAAGATCAGCATTTTCTTCAAAGTATCCCACGACATCTGCTATTCAAGTTCCGCTTGTCTTCTTTCTCTGTTCTCCTCAAATCAAAGGATGAGAGTGGGAAGGAAGCAAAGAGAAAGTTAAAACTAAACTTGAGTTATGTTTCTGCTTTTTAGATTCCTAATAGTTTTCTTAGAGGCTGGCTCCAAATCCATATCTAGAGAATTTTATATTTATATGTCTTCCCCAGATCTTAATTTGATAATTAGAAGGAACAAAGATAAACAAATACTAATAAAACACATAAGAAGTCATCGTCTTTTGGATATTCAGGTTATTTTTACAGCCAGGAGGAAGATGTACATCGCTCGCATTTACTGGTTTGGACTCCGATCCCTACTGTCGAGCAATGAAGATAGGCGTCATTCTGCATTTTATAGCCTGTTCTTCTGCCTGCGCAGAGATACTCGTAAACTTGACATTTACACCAAGTTCGTGGCATGCCGACTGATCTATAAGAGGTGTTAAATCCACATCTATACCATCCAGGTCTGAGACGGTCATAATGATCTATCCCATAGCAAGCTTATTTGAAATTTACAGCTTTTTAATGCATGCTCTGTGAAATGGGTCTCTTCTTAAAAAAATAAACACAAACTCTGTAGAGATGTCAAAATCTAAGACGGCAATTTGTCAACATTTCTTATTTTCATTTAATATAAAATCAAAAAAAAAAATCTACCCCTACAATTGAGAGAATGAAGCTCCTACTAAAATTAGTCACAAATAGTAGAAGCTGGCATTACAAAGAAGACCATTAAAAATTACTTAAGAATCACAGCCAATTATTCTGGGTCATGTTATTAGAATCAAAGAATTAGACAATTGTTCATCATTCTGGTCATGCTACCAAGAAGACTGAATTCTCAGGATTCTTTGTGAAAGCCAGCCACGAACTGTCAGCCAACTGTTACAATCACAGTGTTACACCAGAAAATATAAATGCTTCGCACCTTTGTATAAATAGCATGAGGTTTACTGAACTATCTAAGAATTCTTAGGATGCTGTCTTAGTCCTTCTGGGTTACTATAACAAAACATCAGAGGCTTAAAAAAATGGAAATGGATTTCCACAGCGTGGTCATGCAGGGTTCTTTCTGGTCACACACTTCTTACTGTATCCTCACATGGGGGAGGGCTCGGGAGCTCTGTGGGTCTCTTATATATAAAAGCACTCAACTCATTGAGGAGGCTCCATCCTTATAATTCCATCACTTCACAAAGGCTCCGCCTGTGGATGTCATAACCATGAGAATCAGGATTTCATCATATGAAATTTCTGGGGGACACAAAGGCTGAGACCATAGCAGATACAAAGGTGAACTGGCTCATCCTCCTGCAGTGGCTGTCATCACCCACACTCCACTGCATCCTCATTTCCTGCATCACCATGCAGCCATTCCATATTCACTCTGGGTTTCACAAGTCCAGGTCAGTCAAGTGTCAGCTCCATCTCATATTCAGCCTATTCAATGTTTCCCTCTCCCCTGCTGAGGCCCAGGGAACCTACCAGGAAATGCAGATATGTCCATTTCTGCAAGGTCCCTTCTCTCTCCCTCTCTGGATCTTCATTCCTTGGGCCAGGTTGGATCAGGGGAAATGGTAACAAGATGGGAAAGTTCTGACATCACTGACTTACATGGTGCTGTTGAAGCCTTTTCTTGGTCCAGACGGACTGATCTGAAATTCCCCCTGGCTGACAAGTGTTTCCCTTGTGGGGTATCCTTGTGATTTTCCAGGACATTCACAAGTTGGGGATCCCCAACTTCATAGTTTCTTTTTTAATCAGGGGAAATGTTCTGGAACCACAGCTCCCCACCTGCAGTAGTCACCACAGCCTCTCTGTTTCCCTCACTCTGCAAGCACCATCTGGAGAAAATTAAGCAGCCCACATTCAGCTACCTACTAGCTGATCCACAGGTAATCCATGTATCATAAACACTCTGAACAATTGAATGGCAGATATACTGGTGTGCATCTGTCCACCACCTGAGGCCTCTGGACAATTGTCCAACTGGTCACATAGACACTCAGTAGATCAGAACAATGGATTCAAAAACACATTTATCTGAGAAGTGAGATGCCATTCTCTCTTCCTTTTAGAGTAACTATCCTTCTCATTAATTATTTGGATTACAAACATGCCCTAGTAGGTCCCTGAATTATAAAATCCTCCAAATAGACTGAGTCTCTACTGAGACTGGAGCAATGTGACTGGATTAGGGATGCTCAGCTTGTTCAACAGCCTCCAAACAACCTGGGATGAGGGCCAATCTCTTGACTGGCTCTCCTAAGAAGTCAGTGATGTTCTGGGCTGGTTTTGCAGCATCTTTAGGGCTTTAGCAGTAATTCTTGGTAAACAGAAAATGGGAAATCAAAAGGTAGAAGGGAAAGGGGGATGAATAAGAGAGAAGGAAGAGAAAGACAGAAGGAAGGAAAAGCATTAAAGGGAAAATGAGTCTAGGACTTGGGTAGTGAAGGATGAAATGCTGTTAGAACACTTTATTTTTAAGGACCCAAATATATATGCTTTTTTTTAAAATCCTAAGAGCAAATATCTCATATTCCCTTTTATTTCCATTTTCTCTTCTCTCCTCTTTTTTCTGAAATTGTCCTTTATATTAGGAGTATTCTTTTGTTGTTACTAAGGCCATTGTTCTAGAGATGAACAAAGACTGGCAACTCTTCAGGACAGAATCCAGCCCAATTATCTTCTTTTAGGCAAAGATACCTTTCCAGCAAAGGTGTCGAGCAAAACAGGAACAGTGTCCAGCAAAACCAGGAACACTGTCCTCAAAACAAACATCTTCCATCATAGACAGGGTTATTCTTGTCTGAGCCCTGCCCCTGCCTCTACCTGGGATGACCCAAACCTTTCAGAACATGACAGAATACTCTGCCCCAAAGCAATCTATCAATCCCTCCTTTGGCTCCTTCATGCATGTAAAGTGTCAGCTTTCTTGTATTTTCACTTTCTTCTTCCAAAAGATAAAAGACCATGAAAAAACCCTGTAAGCATTTTCTAAGTCATTTACTGCCAAAAACATCTTGTGTTACTTGTAATTCTATTTCCAGCAGAGAGGATGGTTAATAAGGGGGACAATGCAATTGGGGAAATATACACTCCCCAACTGGAATTTTCCAGTACTCTTGTTGTCTATGATATTTCCAGCAGAGAGGATGGTATTTATTATTGGATAAGAAAATGGCAATTTGGTTCTTGCCTGGAGAATCCCAGGGATGGGGACAATGCAATTGGAGGAAACATATGGACATGACTGAAGTGACTTAGCATAGCAAATAGACCACACACATCTTCATGTATTGTTTCTTATAAAATTTACTTCAAGCATAAATTTAAGACTTTAGATCAACAACAAAGGTGGTGACATTGAAAGCACTCTCCTTGCTTGACTGTGACATATAAAGTGAATACTGTAGATTTCAGACAATATTGAACAGAGCCATAGATATTCTATAGAGTCAGTCAGGAATAGCCAAAGAGGGGACATTTGGACAGGATTTAACAATCACTCCCTTGCCATCCAGAAAGTGTTGATTTTCCCCTCTTTTACAGATTTCCATGTAAGATTACATTTGAAGAAATGGCCCTGCTATATCAAAAATAGTAACAGTGGTTACTGAATGGAAACAAACAAATGAAGAACCTTTGAAGTTCACTGACCTTATAGATTAGTAAATCACATGTCATGGATACAATGAGGACTTAAACTGAGGTTTAAAAAAATCTCTATTTTCCAGAAGTAGGCCCTCAATTTGTGGAGAAGGAGAGGGTGATAAAACACACAAACTTACTATATGGCATGGTAGCATGAAGAAGAATAAGATGTGATGCCAACACGGGGCTACAGTGGATTGAAGTAAAGCTAGGAGCCATCTGAATGTGTCATGAGAGTGATACAAATGGGATGGCTTTATGATGGAGTTTTGAAAGGTTGATGGGATATTGATGTGGAAAAATAGGAAAACAGTATATCTGTCAATTCATTTAGGATCGTCTTATGAAGTAAGGATCTCTGACATCCTAGATCAAGGCAACTGAGATATTAATACGTATAGCATTATAAGGTATCAGTGAATAATCAAGTCTGACAAAAACATGAGAAATGTTCATATTTTACCATAAATGTTGTATCCTTCATGATTATGCTCTCATGATATGCTGTATACATTATTGTAGGATTAGAATGGAGAAATACTTGTATGGATTATTATGCATTAAGAAGGACATATATGTCAATTAGGAGAGTTTGTCTTTATTCTACAAAGCAACAGGAAACCAAGAACATTGTTTAGTCCAAGAGAACAGTATGTCCAGAATTTGAAAAGAGAAACTTTAATGTGGATTGTGGAGTTGTGGCTGTTGGAGCTGGTAGAGAAAGAGAAAGACACCAGAAAGAGCTGGGAATATTATGACACTAAAAATCAAAGAGGGCTCTGCCAAGTGAAAAGACACAAAGGATGTGAGAGATACAGGAAATGAAATAGACCTTGACCACATGCAAGGAATGAGGCAGACAGAAGAGCCAAAAAAGGCATCCAGCAATATGGGACTAGTTGAGTCAAATAAATGACTGAAAAGTCAGAGGGAAAGGAGGAAATAAATTAAGGTTTTATCCAAAAGCATCTGAGCTCTATTTTCCTGTATTTCATCAACTTAGTACCAGAAATCAAAAAATTGAGGTTCTGCAGCAAATTATAGAACTAAATATTCTACGGAGCCTCTGCTAGACCCTATGGAATACCAGAACCAAAGCAGAACTACCCAGTGATAACAAGTAGTAACTCACTAGTCACTTGCAACACTTAAATAAGACATAAATTGTAAAGCATAGAGAATGAATGGAAATAAAATGGAAACAACCCATACACTTTACAGAGCCAGTCTAAACAAAACCTAAAACCTAAACAAAATAGAGGTAATGGTCTCCTTAATCATGTGTCCACTTTCTCCAAGAGTTTCTCATTCCTTTTGCCTGAATCCTCCCTTGTTTACTAACCCTTCATTGCCTTACTCTCAGCAGATGGTCAGCTAATCACTAATCAAATAAATAATTAAACAGTGTTCACTCCTGGGATATATTTGTATTGATGGACTCTTCAAACTGAAAAGCTTTCTAATCCCCTGAACATAAAATGCTAAAACTGGAAGGACTCCTTCCCAGCCTCTTTCCAAAATGCCCAGTGGGCAGCAATTGTGAGTCTATCTACTTAGACGTTTTCTGCCATAAATATAACCTGTTTGGATAGTGAAGACAGGAGACGGATGAAACACTGAAAGATGTCGATAAGAAATGCATGGACAAGTGGAAAATATACCATAAGCCTTAAACACCGATCTCTGCCTGCACACCATACCATGTGTGATGGGAGCCATGTGGGCCTAATCAGGATGGATTTTTCAAGAAAGTTCTATATGAGTTGGCACTGAGAAGTTTGATTCAACTCAACTGTTTCAACATGATTCTTTGATTCTAAGACTCAAAGCCACTTGTCTCATTTAACTGCACTAAGTCAAAAAGGAATATACTTATTGCCTATTTGAACACTGCTAAGAAATTATAAAAGTTCTCATCACAAGAAGAAAATTGTAACTATTTCTAGTGATGGATGTTCAGCAGACTTATTGTGGTGATCATTTTGCAATATATATCAAATAATTACATTGTACACCTGAAACCAAAATAACATTATATGTCAATATTATCTATGTATAATGATACCTGAAACTGAAATAGCATATTTGTCAATGTGACCTATGTATAATGATCATATAATCATTATGTTATATACATGAACACATATGCATACCTTCAGTTAAGTTCAGTCACTCAGTCATATCCACTCTTTGAGACCCCATGGACTACAGCACATCAGTTTCTCATGTCCTCCACCATCTCCTGGAGCTTGCTCAAACTCATGTCCATCTAGTTGGTGATGCCATCCAACCATCTCATCCTCTGCTATCTCCTTCTCCTCCTGCCTTCAGTCTTTCCCAGCATCAGGGTCTTTTCCAATGAGTCAGTTCTTTGCATCAGGTGGCCAAAATTATTGGAGCTTCAGCTTCAGTATCAGTCCTTTCAATGAATATTCAGGACTGATTTCCTTTAATATCGACCAGTTTGATCTCCTTACAGTCCAGGGGACTCTCAATAGTATTTTCCAACACTGCAGTTCAAAAGCATCAATTCCTTGGTGCTCAGTTTCCTTATGGTCCAGCTTTCACATCCACACATGACTACTAGAAAAACCATAGATTTGACTAGATGAAATTTTATTTATATATATAAACATATATGTACACACAGCTATGTAAGGAAAAGTTTTGAAAAGGAATATAATTCTATTTTGGATAAGAAAACAAATAAACTAGTATAATTTTTTTTTTTTCAAATGTGCATTTTAACTATCATGTTGGGTCTAAAACCATATCTTCAAATGTAGTTTATGTTTATGCTGATAAAGAAACAGAAATGTGTCTTAACCTTGTAACATTAACTGCAGATCAGCTTATTTACAATAGCTAATCGAAACCACAAAATTTTTAAACCTATAGGCCTGCCCAGTACTCTGCTATTGGTCATTTAACCAATTGATCATTGACTTAATTCCTCCTTGACTCAGAAACTCTTATAGGTGCTTTGTTTACACAATAAACAAAGCAAGCAGACACTTATCCTCATGGAACTGATATTCCAGCTGGGGAAAGACAGATAATCTGCAATAAACATGAATCCAAGTACATTATATGGTATGTTAACAGGTGATCTGTACCATGGGAAAAGAAATAGTAAAGCAGAGGATGGGGTTTAGGGAATAAAGGTGAAAAAAGGAAGGTGATTTAAAGAAAAACAACTTAGACCACACTGAGGGGAGCAAACATTCTCTCTTGCATTCAAGATTCAAGCTTTCCCCTGTCCAGGCAGGTCTCTTGGTCTTCTGAAAGAAACTGCAAAATTGAAGTCTCTGAGGCTCTATCCAAACTCATGCAAACATGGATGTTCTGGACATTAGCCTGCCCCACACTTCAGTTGAAATGGTTTCAGGCAATCTTTTTTATGTAAAGGAGTGAGTTAAGCAACATCTTATGCAGGGATAATTTTCTGAATAAAGAACTAAACTCAGGTCTCTTTTCATTTTTCAACAGACACACCTAATTATATTATGCCAAAATAATATATATGCATTGCTATTCTAATATATTATGACATTTAAAAAATATACACAAATTAAAAATTGACAGTGAGATAAAAATAAATAGAAATGGAAATGGTAAAATTTTCTTCCCTGAGGCTCTATGCAAACTCACTGCAAACATGGATTTCTGAACATTCTGCCTCTCTTCAGTTGAACTGGTTTCATAAAAAATTGTTTTTATGTAAACTTCAATCAAATTAAGTAACATTTCATGCAGCAAATTTTGAAAATTTTCTGATTTCCTGAATAAGCTAATCTCAAATTATTTTCCATTTTTCATCAACACACTGTCAGTGACCTAATTATATTATTTTCAGTAAAAATCTTATAATATGCATTGCTATTCTTATATATTATGACATTTAAAATATATACAAAAAATATAAAATCAATAAATGTCAGGAGATAAAAATAATGAAATGGAAATGGTAACATTTTTTTTTCTTCCCCAGGATGAATTGACAAAAAACTCATTTTTATGGCCACTGGACTAATGGATTCTGAATGTACACACAGTCAAAGCTATTATACCAGTTATTTAACTATCATAATAAAGTAATTTCTTTTATGCTATAACTCTTCAATCAAAGTTCTCAGAATACCACAAGGGGCCAAGAATACAATTATATGTGAATAACTCTCTTCATATGCATATATAAAATTTTGTGAGCTCAATTAATTAATCTTTAGTTCTTTTGTTATTCCATCAATTTATCTACTGTTACATAATCCAAACTCTACAATAGATTTCTTTTTTCAAGGGTTTAAATCTCAAGTCATAATTAAAGAAGAGCAATGGCCTAGAAGAATAAATAAAATGTCATATGAATATCATTATATATATGCATTTGTAAAGAAAATTGATGAAAAAATGCAGAAGACTTACAGTTTGCTGAAACAAAAAGTGTACTCACTCAGAGATGAATATACATATCACCTAGAAAAAAATACTTTCTCAGCTTCTGATGACTTCTAAAGAAAAGGACTACATGACTTTCATCTCCAGCCTACTGTGGACTCCTTTCCACTTTCCTCCTCAACTTCCCTCCATGAAATCTCTTCCCTAGGTTATAAAACATACCTTGGGCTTCTGGTCAAGATGTGATTCAAGACAATATAGCCTTGACTTTTTTGTGCCCACTCCTCTGTTTGTTCTGGAAAAAAGAAGAGACCACTAAAGGAGACCTTTTATATTTGGCAAGAAGAAGGTGTTTAGGGCCTGAAGAATAGAAGAGCAACACAGCAGCACCTAAGAGAAGACAAGCCAGGCCCAGCATTCCTGACCTCCAACCTACCGTCAGAAGGCAGCCTGAGTAGGGCTGTTCTTCACAAGGAATAAATGTGAAGGAACACCAGGTGGTGGTTTAGTTGCTAAGCTGTGCCTGACTCTGTGTGACCCCATGGACTGTAGCCCACCAGGTTCCTCTGTCCATGGAATTCTCCAGGTAAGCATACGGATTCCCATGTCCTCCTCCAGTGGATCTTCCCAACCCAGGGACTGAACCCAGCTCTTCGCAGCACAGGCGGATTCCTTACTCTCTGAGCTACCAGGAAAGCCCAGGAAATTCAATAATGGCATGGATATTTGGAAAATAAAAGGATAAAACCATGTGTTAATATTAAAGTAGACTTTAGAGCAAAGAAAATTTCCAAAGACAAAGGAATACAAGTACATTATATAAGGAATAAAGAGTCAACCCAGCAGGAATACATAATAATCCTAATGTATACATCAAACAATATAACCTCAAAATACTTGAAGCAAAAATAGATACATCATCTGAATACTACTATAAACTTTAATGAGATTGAAACTGTGACATAAAACTTCTGAAAAAGAAATCATCAATCCAAGATAGTTTGATCAGAGAATTCTAACAAATATTTTAAAAATTAAGATCAATTTGACATAACCTCTTCAAGAAAATGAAAGACTAGGAAACCATTCCCAACTAATTCGATGGGGCCAGTATTGCTCTATATCAAAATCAGACAAAGGCAATTCAAAAAAGCAAAGTTTCAGACTAACATCTCTCATAAATGTGGAATTAAAAGTTTTCACTCTCACACATACAAATCAACCAAATGAATTCAACAATGTATAAAAACATCCCTTGATAGTTTCTGGTCCCTTCCTAAGTCTGGTCACATTACCTATCTCTTGAAAGGGTTTAAGTGAATCAAGGATACAGTCAGTTAGGGGCCCAGTAATATTTTCATACCAGAAACAGTGACAAATGATCAAGTCTGTGTCAAATCAGAAACTGACTTCTCCTATTAATCATAAAATTCTAAATGTCAAACAAAGGCAGTACAAAAACTAAAACTAGAACGTCAAAGAAAAAATTTTCACTCTCACACATAGAAATCAAACAAATGAATTGAACAATTTAAAAACATCTCTTGATAGAAGGCAATGGTCCCTTCCAGTACTCTGGTCCCATTACCTATCTCTTCATGGGGTTTAAATGGATACAGTCAGTTAGGGTCCCAGTAATAACTATCATACTAGAAATACAGTGACAAATACTCAAGTCTAACGGCAAATCAGAAACTGTTCTTGCCCATTAAAGAGAATCCCAGGTCATCCTAAATGCCTGGTGGTAACTGCAACAAGATTCATAAGATAAACAAAACATATCTACTACATAGACATGGTGGGTGTATTTGATATTCTTTATATGTCCCTTGGGAACCCTGTTGATCATTTTCTATTATGTTATGAACCTTTGGAGGCTGAGAAGACCAGACTTTATCCCTCTAGCTCTCCTGGCCTCTGACTTCTACTTGAGTTTGGCCAGTGGTGGACAAAAGAGATTGGTGAGTCAGTGGAGAAAGAGATTAGTGGATTGATTCTTTCCTCTGACTCCTTTCTTGCTGGGAAGTGGCCAAGTTTCTCCACTGAAGCCCAGAGCTCTGGTCAGAGGCCCTCTCTTTTAGCTGCAGCTATGTACAAGACTCTTTAGAGACTGCAATATCCATTCTCTTCCTTTGCCCTGTTGGCCTATAAGTGTTTGTGCATCCATGTTCTTGCCTGTCTCAAAGAGTTTTGCTTTTCCTTTTAAGCTATCCTTATCTCTGATACAACTTCCAAATCCTTAAAGTTCATTGTGTGTTAGTCGCTCAGGCATGTCTGACTTTTTGTGATCCCCATGGACTGTAGCCTACAAGGCTTCTCTGTCCAAAGGATTCTTCAGACAAGAATGCTGGAGTGGGTAACCATTCCCTTCTGCATGGATCTTCCCTGACCCAGGGGTGCAACCCAGGTCTCCCACATTGCAGGCAGATTCTCTACCATCTGAGCCACCAGGGAAGCCAGTTTTCTTTATTTTCCTTACCTGTGTAAATCATCTTGATTTCTGACAATGATAGGGGTGGCTATGGAGCTGCTAGATAAAGATGGTCCCTCAAAGATCTAATGCTAAACTGCTTACAACAGGAGGGGGACATCTTTTTTCCTGACTCCAAAATCATAAATACAAGAACATGTCACATGTCATGTAAAAATAAGTGCTGAGAAATCAATGATTTAAGAATGAATTTGGTCAAAAAAAAAGAATGTGCACAAACTTTAAGCTGTAAGATGATGAATAATGTCTGAGGATCTAATGTGTAACATGGTGACTATGGTTTGTAAAGTGTTATTGACATTTGTGGGGCTTCCCAGGTGGTGTTCGTGGTAAAGACCCCTCCTGCCAGTGCAGGAGGCATAAGAGACATGGGTTGAATCCCTGGGTCAGGAAGATCCCCTGGAGGAGGGGATGGCATCCCACTCTAGTGTTCTTTCCTGGAGAATCCCCATGGACAGAGGAGCTGGCAGTCTATATAGTCCATGGGGTCACAAAGAGTTGGACATGACTGAAGTTGGACACTGATGAGTCTGGGTGAACTCAGTTGGTGATGGACAGGGAGGCCTGTAAGAGAGGGTTGCAAAGAGTTAAAACTTAAAGTTCTCACCAAAGGTCTCACAAAAAGATCTTGAAAAATAAATATGTGAGGTGATATTAATAGATATGTTAATTAAATCAATGAGAGAATCCATTAATCATGTATACCTATTTAAATTGTCATGTATACTTTAAATATCTTGCCATTTTATCTGGAAATTATATTTTTCAAAAAACTGAAAAAAGAAAAAAAAACAAGAATTTCAATGCTTTTTATATAATTTTGTAGATATTTCAGCCATTACTCTTGGTATGTAAAAGGGTTTTTTTTATTCCAGATAATAACCAGTGGGATTCACTGGATATTCAGAAAAGGAAGAAACCTTGGAAATTATCTAGACAATCCTCCCATATTAAGGATATATAAGTAAATCCAAGAATGATTAGGTCACTTATCTAAACTTATAAAACTCGATGCAAAAGTAGCAATAGAAACCAGGTTTCCTAGGTTTAAGTGAATCTTTACCGAATTACCCCAACAAATGGAAATATCTCCTATGCTCTGCAAAACTTGATTCTTATCTCTTTAATAGAACTGATCATATTCCACCTTGTATTCACTGTCCAGTTTGCATAAGTTTTACCAAGTAAATTAAATTCCTTGAAGATTCAATCCTGGCATGTCTGTTCTTCTCACTCTATATTCTCACATATGGCTAACTCTTTATCAATGCCATTTCTTCTCCCTGGAAGACCCTCTCTCTTTTACCTCATGACTTCCCTGACATCTTTCAGATCTCAGTAAAGACCACTTCCACAAAGCAGCATTTCCTGACTCTGACACAGCTCAGGTCTCCTTGTTATGTGGACATATGGCATTCTGTGCTTTTTCCTCTCGACATGTGTCCCAATTGTGGTGCAACATGTAACTTTGAAATTTACCTCTTTCTGTTTTTCTATTAAAATTTAAGTCCTAATTCACAAAGTCCACATGTGTGCTCTTCCCTGCTGTCCATTCTTTGCATCCAGCAGGCCTTCTTATGTGTTTGTTCAATGAAACACTTTTGTTTCAATAAAACACTTTTTGATTTGTCATACAGTGAACTAAAATCATTGAGGTCTTTTCAATGAATTACCTGATTATTTGGACATAATTACAGATGAAGAAGGCAATGGTAGTGAACTAAAACCATTGAGGTCTTCTCTCCCCATTGGATAAAAACCTCATACCCCAGGATTATTTGGGGGTCACATAATTACAGAACTAGAACTGTGGGGGCTTCCCTTGTGGCTCAGCTGGTGAAAACATCTGCCTGCAATGTGGGAGGCCTGGGTTTGATCCCTGGGTTGGGAAGATTCCCTGGAGAAGGGAAAGGCTACCCACTCCAGTTTTCTGGCCTGGAGAATTCCATGGACTGTATAGTCCATGGGGTCACAAAGATTAGGACATGACTGAGTGACTTTCAGTTTCACAAAACTGTGGATAGATTTGCTTTTAATTGCTACCCTATTAGATGGAAAGCACTGGATGTTCAGTCTTTTATTCTGCATACACTAGCCCTCACAGTTCATGTCCTAAGATACTGTGATAATCCAGTCACTGACTAAAAGGCTGAATAGGACAGAACTAGAGACAGTGCTCTGAACCTGCCGCTTGAGTCTACTTTTTACCATAGGATTCTCAGCTTCACTAGAGGAGTTCAGTTTCTTAGCTGTACTCTCTGATGATGACAGATAAAAATACTTTAAGGAGAGCCTACAAATCAAATATTCCTACATTGTACACAAGCACCTAATCTCTCTTGGAAGGTAAAAAAAAAATTCACCTCCTTGATGAATTGTTACCTACTTTTCCCAGATGAAAGTACCATCTTCCTCCTTATGGCTTCCTAATTTCATTCTCACCATTTTTATCTCACTGACCACATTCTGACTTATATTATAGTTAATTATCTGAACAACACCAATTCCCACTCCTTTAATTCAGTTCCATTGGGTCTACAGGGTTACGCCAACTGCCCTGAAGTTACTATTTATTGAGTATAAAACATGGCAGAAACTGGCCAGCCATTTGTTCTTTCTGAGGTAAATATTACAATTAAAAGCAAGTACTCAGCCTCTGGTATTTTGGATAAACTGACAATTGGACAAAATATTAACTGCTCTTCCAGATAAGAGTTCCTTTTGTGTTATTTATTTATTTTTCTTTCAGAAAGAACTTGCATTCTAGATAGCTTTCAGGTGAATGGAAACGGGACTGATATGTTAACTGGAAAAAAACTGTTGCAGGAAACAAAAGTAGACAAATCATGTATTTCCGGAATATGTCAAGACTCATTTTATTGGGAGCTGTTGGCTCAGACAGTAGAGTCTGCCTGCAGTACAGGAGACCTGGATTCCATCCCTGGTAAGGAAGATCCCTGGAAGAGGGCATGTCAAACCACTCTAGTATTCTTGCCTAGAAATCCCCATGGACAGAGGATAATGGTGGGCTACAGTCCATGGGGTCATCAAACCATGGAGTCATAAAGCGTTGAACATGACTGAGCAACTATGCATAGCAAAATTCCTCAAAGTGACATACTGACATTTAGAAACAGTTTCTCTCACTAGTGTGCTTAACTAAAACTCCTGCTTTTCAATGAAAGACCAAAGATAAAAGTAGTATTCCATAACAATCAAGTAATTATTTCTATCAAGGAATTTTTCTTAAAGCTAAGCTAGAGAAATATACTGTGAGATAGAGCAGATAATGCGAAGTAGAAGAGATCCAAACACAGAAGCTGCACAACCAATCGATAATTTTCTTTTCAGGAAAAAGAATAAAACCTCAGTTTTGGGATCATATTTTATACAGAGATTTGCATATTCTTTGGAAATATACAGGATTTTCTACTCTAATTTCCTTATTTAGTTGAGAAAACCAAGGCCTAGAGAAGTGAAGATAAGTTTTCTAAGTCAAAGAGCAATTATGTTAGGATTCTGATGAGAGCTCAGTGATAGGCCTTAGGGTCCAGTTGCTTCATCTGTAGGCTGACAGGCTGGAGATAGGGGTACCAGTAATGGTGCAGTCTTCAGGCTGAATTGCTTTTAGTTTGAGAAACCTCTATCTTTGCTCTTAACTGATCGCATAAAATCCACCATCTATTGGTTTAAATGTTAATTACATCTAAGAAAATATCTTCCCAGGTGAGTATGTCAAAGAACTGCAATTTGAAGGAAATGTACAATTCTATGGAGAAGGCAATGGCACCCCACTCCAGTACTCTTGCCTGGAAAATCCCATGGATGGAGGAGCCTGGTGGGCTACAGTCAATGGGGTCAAAGTCCGAACGACTGAGCGACTTCAATTGGAAAGAAATGTGTCCAGTGTTCTTGCCTGGAGAATCCTAGGGATGGGGAGCCTGATGGGCTGCCGCCTATAGGGTCGCATTTGGACACGACTGCTACCAGTTCCAGCAGCATTTATCATGTTACCACGTGCCACTGGAATTGAATATCTATGCTACCTGTTCCATATTCATGACCTAGGAAGGGAAAACAAGATTGACATTTTTTTTTTTCCCACTTAATCATGTCCAGTGTTTTAGTGCATGCAGGCTGCTATTACAAAATGCCAGAGGCTGGGTGGTTTATAAACCACATTGTTTATCACAGTTCTGGATGCTAGAAGTCCAAGATCAGAGTGCCAGCATGGTTGAGTGAGTGAGGGCCTCTTCCAGGACATATCCCTATATAGAAGGGATCAGCAATTATTTCAGGCCTCTTTCACAAGAGCCCTAATCCCATTCATGTGGGTTCTGCCCACATGTGGGTTCTGAACTCATGACCTAATTATTTTCAAATGGTCCCACCATCTAAAATCATCACTTTGGAGATTAGGTTTTCAACATATGAGTTTTGGGAGAACACAAGCATTTAGACCATGGCACCCATCGAGGAGACTGTCTTGTCTAAGCTAACCCAATGCCTCATCCATACTGAGTCCTTTGTGGTGATGATAGGATGCCAAGGACTAAGGAAGCTGAATAAGGACCAGCAGCCCCAGGTGGAGTGTCTGGGATGCAAACTCCTTGATGGATTTCACAACAATATGTGAGTGTCTCCAGGGTCTTTCTTGGTTATCAGTCACTGAGTAATCCCACCCCTCCCCATACATGTTCCTACTTGAAATATGAGTTAATTACTGAGTTAGTAGACAAAAGAAGAAAAGAGCCTTTGAGAGATACTAATTTTATAGTGGAAGGTCCTCAGGACTTTATTTACTTCAGATAGCAATTACAAGTTTGGGGATCTCCAAGACCATTCTTGGGTTCCACAATCAGCTAGGACTCCAAGAGCTCACTGAAAGCTGTTATACACATGGTTATGTTTTATTGAAGATCTTTGATTTATTTTTAATTCAGTTTTTAATTTTTAGTGCAGTATAATTGATTTACAATGCTATAAATGTCGGTTCTTGTTGCACAGTGAATACGTTACACATATACATATATCCACTCTTGTTTAGATTGTTTTCCCATGCAGCATCTGGTAGTTTCTGGTGCTATACAGTAGGTCCTTATTAGTTATCTATCTTATATATAGTACTGTGTAGACATCAATCCCAATATCACAATTTATCCCTCCCCTCTTCCCCCTGGAACCATAAGTTTATGTTCTACATCTCGACTCTCTTTCTGTTTGTAAATTTCATTTGTACAATCTTTTAATATTTCACATGTGTTTTCATATGTATTTGTCTTTCTCTAACTTAACTTCACTTGGTATGACAATATCCAGGTCCATCCATATTGCTTCTGATAGCATTATTTTGTTCCTTCTTATGGCTGAGTAATGTTACTTGTATATCTGCACCACATCTTCTTTGTCTGTTTCTCTGTTGATGGACATTTAGGTTGCTTCCATGTTCTGGCTATTGTAAACAGTGCTGCAGTGAACACTGCTGTG
The DNA here is from genome assembly GCF_027580195.1 of Bos mutus. NCBI lineage: Eukaryota > Metazoa > Chordata > Mammalia > Artiodactyla > Bovidae > Bos > Bos mutus. Next base: position 17,366,482 of record NC_091639.1, read on the forward strand.
CTCAGTTGTGTCCGACTATTTGAGACCCCAAGTATTGTAGCCTGCCTGGTTCCTCTGTCAATGGGGATTGTCCCCATGGACAAGAATAGGCAAGAATATTGGAGAGGGTTACCATCCCTTCCTGCAGGGGATCTTCCTAACCCAGGGATCAAACCCTGGTCTTCCGCATTGTAGGCAGATTCTTTACCATCTGAGCCACCTGGGAAGCCCTGATGAAGCAATGAACACTGAGGTGCATGTATCCTTTCAAATTGCAGTTTTCTCCTGGTATATACCCAGGGGATGGAAGAGTTTTGAAAGATACAGATAAAAAAAACTGCCCAGGAAAAAGGCATATAGGGCAGAGTCAAAGAAAGTGTGAAGCATGGAGCTTTTCCTCTTCCCAGGGTGTTATAGGCAGCTTTATGTTCCCAGCACCGATGTGCCGGCAGTGAGCACTTGCAGACACGGGAGCTCACTCCAGGCTCCGTGTCCAGAGCTTTTACTGGGGCTCCATCTTGTAGGCATGATTGACGCTCCATACAGCTGATCTCAGGCTCAAACGTCTCTAGAGGTGCAGCTGATACTGCATGAGCAAACCCCCCATCCTAAATCACATTGTTCATGTGGCCCAAACTTTTTACTCTAAATCACGTTGTTTGCATCCATACCAGGCTGTCCCAAGACCCTCACATAAACAATAGCACTTCTCTCAGTGTCAACCTTTGACACCTTTAGTCACCCTTCCCCAGAGGAAAACAACCTAAGGATTTAGAGAGGAGCTCCCAGGAAACAAGGGCAAAGTCCAGACTTCCCTTTGGGTGAGGCTGCGCCCTTCACTACACAGCCGGGTGGCTGGATTTGCTTGACAAGGCTCCCTCTTTGTAACTTCACACTAAGAAAATGTGAAGGGACAAACACTGGTCAAGCATTTATCTTCTTCTGGTCTTTCTCTGAAATGTTTTTCTTGCATATCTTCATTAATTCTTATGCAACTCCATGAGGTGGACACTAGTTTGAATGGCATTATGGAGAGAAGTAAATTAAGGCTGGCCTAAAGATTCAGAGCTAGTGAGTGGTGGAGTGGGAGTATGTACAAGGGCTACAGGACTCAAGGTTCACACTTAAAGCCACTATGTGGCGAAGATCCCAACATTTCTTTTTTTTAGTATTTTTATTCATTTGTTTCTTAGTTGTAGTACATCTGGTTCTTCCACCTCTGTTGTGGCCTGTGGGATCTAGATTTGTGAGCAGGGACTGAATCCCAGGCCCCCTGCATTAGGAGCACAGATTCTTAAGCACTGGACAACCGGGAAATTTCCAACACCATTTCCATTCGGAGTAAGTGTTCACATGCAAGTGCGCATCCAAAGAAGATTGTGGAATAAATATTGTCCAGTCCTGCCATTCTGTTGCACAATATATATAAATTAAGCAAGTTACAACATGAAGCTCTTCTTGCAATCCATTTAAAAGAAATAAATAAAAGACAGAAAGACATGATGACTTACCATAAGCTCATGATGCCAAGATCAAAGAAGGCTTAGGCAACAGGAGCATTCCAAATGCTCTCTTTGTCCGGCATCCCAGAAATCTGTACTCCCTGGGGCATCACACAATAATAAGATTCCAGATAGTGAAAGGCATGCCTTTCTTTGTCAAAGAGGGCCAGGGCAATTCTGAAATGGGAGGTGGGAAAGAAGACCAGTATTTAAGCCTTCAAATACAAATGCTTTCTCAGAGAGAAACATTTAGAAAAGAAAATATATGAATGTTGAGAGTCTGAAAATTGTTTCCCTAAAATCTCTCCCTGTGAGCATACACCATGGAAAACTTCGTGTGCCCCAGAATGCCGTGGTTTGTTAATACTATCTGACTGGTCCAGTATTTTAATGATTTTCTTAATTTTGGGTGAAGCTTTCATGAACTTCCCATGTGACCAATGGTGTTGATAATTGATAAATCAATTGGAATGGGGTTCCTGAAAATGGAGTGGACAGATGAGAAATGTAATCTGAAGTCTAAGTAAAGGGAGTTCAATACACAGTGGGAGAAAGGATTTTAACTTCTCTGAGGAATGGTTGGTGAGATGTGGTCCTCAAGGTTCTAGGTGAAGGAGCCCACTCCCTGCATCAACTGAGGACAGGGGAAAGGATGGAGTCTAAGCTTTGGTGGCAAGACAGAAGTGTTTCAGCCTACAGCCCTTCATTATAGACAGAGCGAGCTCTCTGTAGGCAACAGTATCCAAAATAGGATACCAGCAACAGCAATACAAATGACCAAGCGATGGAGGAGCAACACAGACCTATTCTAAGCAAACCAAGGTGTTCCTAGTGGGAAAATTCTGATGGCCTCCCCAGCCCTTACTTCTTAGTTCTACTTTTGTCTGAGAGAAAATTTCCTCCAAGAAGGATAGGAGTTCACTCTCCTTCCAGGAAGTCAACTGGGGGGCCTAAGCCATGGAATCACTATTTGGATCTACAGTCATTTTTGTAATCATACTGTGTCTCTTATCCTTCAAGTGGTGGACTTGGAAACAGCAGTTACAATTGTGATTTTAAAGAGATACTAAATACAGATGTTCTTCTATTTTACTGTCTGTAAATTTTAGAAACAGGTAATGTGAAATTTAACATTTAAAATTGCCTTACTCAGAGGATTATTTTACACTGATTAGAACGTAAATTACCCTTAAATAAATTTGACCAAAATATTGTCAGAGCTTCATGGTATGCACACTCTGCAAATACTTCATAGCAGTGTTTTTAATAAAACAAGAAAGGCACTGAATTGATACCAATATAATAGTTGAAAAGTGAAAATCTAAGTTAATTAATCAATTGTACCATTCTTACAGGAAAACCAAATATATTCTAGTGTCGGAGGGATTTGCTTTGATTTGGTGCTGGTTTATCCCACTGGATTGATTGTCTCTTGATCATCTGGTTTTACTTTTTTATTGCTTATGCTACTTAATATATCACAGTCCTTCAAATTTGTGGATTGTATGGTCAAAAAAAAGCATGGACCTTCTCCTGGTTTTGTTGTATGGGGATAATTTTTCAAACTTTCAGTTTAGAGGAGGAAATAGGCACCCTATTTCCATAATTGGAAACTTCCAGCACCAGCAGGTACAGCTCAGATAAGGTGGGATATAAACAAAAAAAAAAGAAAAGGTTGACTCACAGCATGTTCCTCAAAGGAAGGGGTGTGTGTCCAGCTCCCTTTTTATTGACACTTAACAATTAATACTTGAGTAAAGCCGTTTATAGTATCCATGGAGGGGTGAAGTAGGGCAGGTTGGGAGACTACGTCTGTGGTCAAGCATTAAGTCTCTGGGGATAGGAGAGTAGGAAGACTTCAGCTTTAGTTAAAAGAATTTGCCTTTGCTTCCAATTTCATGGCCTCCTTTAGCCATGATATAGCGTAAATAGAAGATGGAACTTAAAAAATCAAAGAATGCAGAATGGTTTTGTTTCTGCAAATGCCTTGAACAAAGCACGTGTTTCTGTTTAAAGCTGGATAAGCTCCAATTGATATCTAGATCCTTGTCAAAATGTTTACTTTTCCATGGGATTTTTTTTTTTTTTTCCTAGTGGGCCATTCTGAAGCCATGGCTACAGCTCTGGACTTCAAAGTTGCTGCCAACTTCATTAGAAAAGCCATTGTGTTACCCCTTCCCTATCTCCATTCAAATTAAATCTTAATTTTTTAATAATCATTTTGGGCCAGAAAATGATCAATCTTAGTACCGAAAAACAGAACAAACTCAACAAAGAGTTGAAGGATATTCGCCAAAGCAACTACAAGGACAATAAATATTGAAAAAAATAGGGATACTTTGCTCTTTGGGTATCATGTAAACAACAGCAGCAAAATAACATTTTCTGTTTCAGCAGTTGTGGACATCTGATGTGAGTGTGCAAGACCACTGGAGAAGAAGTCTTGAAAATAAAAAAAGGTACTTTATACTATGGTTATTTTATTTAACTCCATAGACCCATAGAAAGTAAAATACATATGCCATGAATTATAATATTATAATTTCATTGGAAGGACTGCTGCTGAAGCTGAAGCTCCAGTATTTTGCCCACCTGGTATGAACAGCTGACTCATTGGAAAAGACCCTGATGCTGGGAAAGATTAAGGGCAAAAGGAGAAGAGGAGGACAGAGGATGAGATGGTTGGAAGGCATTACTGACTCAATGGACATGAGTTTGAGCAAAGTCAGGGAGACAGTGAAGGACAGGGGAGCCTGGCATGCTGCAGTTTATGGCGTGGCAAGGAGTTGGACAAGACTTAGTGACTGAACAACAACAACAATGAATTATAAATATGTCAAAACAGTAAATAAATAAACTTGAATGATTTTTTCTTACATTTTTACTAGAAAGTTTAACCCATAATTAAAGGCACACAGTATGATGCCAGAGACTGCAGAACTATAAAAGTAGGAAATAAAAAATATAGCTTAGAGATAACACCTATTTACCTGAAAAGATGAATGAGTTTTGTCAAAGTAAATAGTTGTGTTGGAGAAGACTCTTGAGAGTCCCTTAGACTGGAAGGAGATCCAACCAGTCCATTCTAAAGGAGATCAGTCCTGGGTGTTCTTTGGAAGGAATGATGCTAAAGCTAAAACTCCAGTACTTTGGCCACCTCATGCGAAGAGTTGACTCATTGGAAAAGACTCTGATGCTGGGAGGGATTGGGGGCAGGAGGAGAAGTGGATGACAGAGGATGAGATGGCTGGATGGCATCACTGACTCGATGGACCTGAGTTTGAGTGAACGACGTGAATTTGAGTGAACTCCAGGAGTTAGTGATGGACAGGGAGGCCTTGTGTGCTGCAATTCATGGGGTCACAAAGAATCAGACACAACTGAGCGACTGAACTGAACTGAACTGAAAAATGAAGTCTCTCATACCACTGTATAAGGGTTTAATTTCTCCCTTTCTGATTTTTAAAATTCTTTCACCAATTTTTTCAACAACTGAGTAAAACACTCACTCCTCCCAGCCTTCCCCAAGGAGTGCCGAAATTGAACCACAAAGATCTGGGTTCTGGTCCTGTGTCTACCTGCTTCTGATGCTAGGTTTATAAGTTAGTTTTTGCTGTTTAACAAATCATCCCCAAAACACAGTGCTTTAAGACAACAGTCGCTGATCAGTGCGCAATTCTACAGGTTATCTGGTTTGTTCTATCCTCTCAACTGGCTTGATGGGACTGGCTGATATAGAACAACCTCATCACATGTCTCAGGTCTTGTCTGGGCTTCCAAGAGGCCAGCCAAGGCCTCATCACTTCCAGGGAGATGGATTTCCAGCAGGAAGAAAGGGCAAATGCAATGCAAGGATCTATGCACCACATTTGCTGCTGTTTGATTGGCCAAAGCAATCATATGAGTAAGCTTAGCCAGAGTACAAGGGGATGTATAGGGAATAACACAGGGACGTGTAAATGATGGTGAGGGCAGGGGTCTTTATTGTAACAATCTGCCAATTAACCCCTCAAGGACTCATTTTCTTCATCCCTAAATTGGAGAACATAAAAATTTGAATTTCTCTGAAAAAACTTTAGAAATTAAATGAGAAAATATATATGGAAGCTTTGAAAAATGCAGAGAACTCCATAATTACAAAATACTATCATATTTCTAAAGAAATCCTTGTTCTGGGTTGCTTTTTTCCCTCTAAGTATGATTATTATTTTTATTTTAGTTTTATATAATATGTCCCAACAAATTAAAAACATATTGACCCCTGGGAATTCCTTGTGGTCCAAGGGTTAGGAAGTCACTCTTTCACAGTGGAGGGCCCAGATTCAATCTCTGGTTGGGGAACTAAAATCCCACAAGCCTTGCGGCTCAACCACACACACATACACACCTACGACAATATTGACCCAATATAAAACATTTAAATTTAACATCAAAGTCACTACTTTTTTAAACTGAAATTTTAATATTTCAGCCAGTCATCTAGGTAGTATTCATCAATTTAGCAAACAAAAATCTGATGTCTTGTCAACTCTTTACAGAATTAAGACTTACATATTTGGCCAAAAGAGGTGGCCAGTGTAAAAAAGTTGGCTTTTATATGGTGTCTGGATATTACATCTATCTACACTAAAGATTTTGAATCACTATTGATCCATTAAATTCTTCTATTTCATTTTGTTTTTAAAAGATGGTACAGTTGCCTGCTTTTGAATTACTTTAAGTATTCTAAATTATGCCCTGAGATTAAAATGTCTCTTTCTGAGAAGAGTGATTTTTTTCCCTACCACACCCAATGTATCATCTTCTTCACTAAATTTCTTGTAGCAATAAAAGTTCTAATTTTTAATTTCTCAAACGCACTGTCCCCAGGAAGTAGAAGCTTTATGGAAAAATGAGTATCCTGTCTTAATATAGTGTCCCCATATGGCTACTGTTCTTAAAGACCCAACTGACCATTCTCTCCCACCATGCAGAACTTTATCCAGTACACATTTTTACATTTTTTTTCTTGCGGTTCTCTTCTTTTTCTCCAATTTCAACTTTAACCACCTTGTTTTCGTTTTATTCCCCTATTGTATCATTAGCCACAGGATTTCTTAGCAAACATAGGAGATTCAATGTAAATTTGAGTGATTGCTCTATGATAAAGAGGAGAAGGCACTGGCAACCCACTTCAGTACTCCTGCCTGGAGAATCCCATGGCTGGAAGAGCCTGGTAGGCTGCAGTTCATGGGTTCACTAAGAGTCGGACACGACTGAGCAACTTCACTTTCACTTTTCACTTTCATGCATTGGAGAAGGAAATGGCAAACCACTCCAGTTTTTTGCCTGGAGAAGCCCAGGGACAGCAGAGCCTGGTGGGCTCCCATCTATGGGGTCTCACAGTGTTGGACACAACTGAAGCAACCTAGCAGCAGCAGTAGCAGCAGCAGCTATGATAAAGAATACAACTTTGAGATATAAATAAGAATCATTAAAAGAAACATGGTAATTGCTTAAAAATAAGTTAGAATGTGGTTATCCTAATGCTATATAATTCTTTAACCACATTCATCTTGATGAAAAGTTTGAGTTAGGTATTTGATAGGCCTCAAATGTTTTATTTTCTTGGGCTCCATAATCATTGCAGATGGTAATTCAGGCATGAAATTAAAAGATGCTTGCTCCTTGGAAGAAAAGCTATGAAAAAACCAGACATGTATTAAAAAAGCAGAGATATCACTTTGCCAAAAAATGACTGTATATTCAAAGCTATGGTTTTTCTAGTAGTCAAGTATGGATGTGAGTATTGTACCATAAAGAAGTCTGAGCTCTGAAGAACTGATGTCTTTGAACAGTGGTGCTAGAGAGGATTCTTGAGAGCCTTAGACTACAAGGAGAATAAACCAGTCAATCCTAAAGGAAGTCAACCTTGAATATTCAAAGGAAGTATTAATGCTGAAGCTCCAATACCTTGGCCACCTGATACAAAGAGCTGACTCATTGTAAAAGACCTTGATGCTGGGAAAATTTGAGGGCAGGAGGGGAAGGTGGTGACAGAGGATGGGATAGTTGGATGGCATCACTGACTCAATGGACATGAATTTGAGCAAACTCCAGGAGATAGTGAAGGACAGGGAAGCCTGGTGTGCTGCAGTCCACAGGGTCACAAATGTCAGATATGACTTAGTGACTGAACAACAAGAAGAACAAAGCCTCACATGTGGATATGAAGTTTAATATTTATGAAATATAAGGAGTCTTACATTACACATACAGAATAACTTCAGTACATGTGAGTTGTAATAAAGGCTAATCACAGCACAAGTAAAAGGCCAAATGTAATCACAATTCTTTGATTTGTTGTTACTACCAGTTTCTAATTGTTGTTGCTGCTCAGTTGCTAAGTCATGTCTGAATCTTTTGGGACCTCCTGGGCTGTAGCCCACCAGGCTCCTCTGTCCATGGGATTTTCCAGAAAAAAAATATTGGATTAGGATGCCATTTCCTTCTGCAGGGGATCTTACCTATAGAACCCAGTGCTGTCTCCCAAGGTCATGTGAGGAGGCTTGTCTCCAGGATAGACAGGAGTGGAGGGTTCGCTCCTAGGCTCATGAGTCCATGTGTCTGCCCGGAAGTCCACTCATAGGAAGGACAAACCACAGGGAGCAAGTGTGACCTGTGAGTCACAGGCTGGGGATCTTTTGCTGTTTTTGCCTGGCCCTCCCAAAGATAGGAGAGAGCTGATAGAATTCAGCATCCTTCCCCAAACTTGTGGCTCTCTTCAGATTTTAAATGTCTTTCTTTGTATAAGCTCTTCCCCAACCTTGAGTCCTGTCCCCTTCCACTCCCAGGGAGCTCCTCCAAATCCTATTTCACTTCCTTTTTGAAAATTCTTGTGACTTTCCCAGATAAATCAGCTCTTCTCTCCTTTGGGTTCCTATGTTAGGCTTTACTTACATTCAAAAAAATGACTACAACTGGACTAATTGTTTATTCACATATTTATCTGTTTCTCATGAAAAATTTGGGACCAGCAAGATTAAATTCAAACAATAAACCTTCATAAAAGTTAACAAATATATATTTAATAAATGTATGTTGAAGAAATGCTCAAAATATATTATTTATTTATAAGTTGGTTATCAAGGTCATTTCTCATGCCAAAATGCCTTAGGCTATGTTTCAGGATAATATTAAATTTTTATTAATGTAAAGGAGTAAAGTAGTAAACTCAAAATCAGTTAACTATTTTGAAAATATGAATAATTTCAAAAATTTCATCTATAAGCACAAATTCTTAAGATAAAGGAATCCTTGAAAAATATTGAGAGTTTTACTTAACATTCAACTTATTACTATGGATCCCCTCTATGGCAAAGGGCAGAGGGTTTATTAGGAAAGTCTGAGGAATCTTATTTTCTGTCATTCAAGGTCAAATGCCTGTTGGATAAATATTACAATCTAGACTCTCTGCCTTTCCCCTCCTATGTCAGGAAAATTTCACAAGTCATCAAGTTATTCAGATATACATCTTCATAGATTCTTATGCCAGTTAATACAGGTGAAATAGGAATATGAAGGACCATATAAAAACATATGGTCAAAGTTTCCCTCTACTTTTTATTCCAAGATGTAGGTTATTTTTCCAATTGACATATAAGATCATACACGTTTTAGGTATGCAACATAATGGTTTGATATTTGTATATATTGCAAGATTATCACCACAGTAATTCCAGTGTTAATTTTCTAGTGTGACCCATCATTACACACTGCTTCAAATTTTTCTTGTGGTGAGGACTTAAAATCTGCTCTCTTAGCAACTTTCAAGTATACAATACACTATTATTAACCATAGTCACCACTCTCTGTATTATATCCCTGTGACTTGTTTATAACGGGAAATCTGTATCCACTTCACCCATTCTGGCTCCCCAACCCAAACCCTGCCTCTGGAAACCACCCAACTGTTCTCTGTGTTTGTATTTTGTTGTTTGTGTTTATTGGTTTTTGATTCCTCATTTAAGTGAGATCATATAGCATTTGTCTTTATCTGACTTATTTCGCATAGCATAATGCCCTCAGGGTTCATTCATGCTATCAGAGAGAGCAAGATTTCTTCATGGTAAGTCCATAACTAATACATTATGATTACTTGCATAATCCTGAGGATAATGTTGGTTAGCACCACACCCTGCTCACCCCTCATGGTGAACAAATTGTTGATAGTGGTATGATTCATGTAAGTTACCCTTTAATTGTTCCCTGTCTGTTTGCTTGACGCCATTTTGCTACCTGGTCACCTGGACCTGACCCCCAGTGTCCAGTGCAAGAGCAAGCATCATTAGCACCTGGCCATGAGGTGGGACGTGGAACAGCTGCTATACTTTGGCAAAAACCATTACGACTATATAAAAATAAAACTGGAGTGAAGTAAATACAATTTTTACTAGAGAAACCTTATAGTATATTAGTTTTAAATCAAAAGTGCAATGCAGTGACTAAATTTTGTGAAATTTAATGCTTCACAATTGCTTGCTATTTCTTTCCTTGGCCATTTCAGTTCATGTGAAAAAGTTATTTTAAGAAATGAGTATCACTATTTATAAAAATACAAATCCATCAAAGATGCTATCCAAAATGGAAAAAAAAAATTAAGATCATTGTCACTTTATAATTGGCAAAGCAAAGAACATCACACTAATAAAACTTAATTAAATCATTAAATATTTAAAATGAATTCCTAACTCTTGCTTATTTAATGGTTCTCTTTTATGTAGTTTAATCCCCATAATGAAGTCTATACATAAAGAAAATTCAAATGTAAAACCAATCTATGTAATGTATTCCTCTCAATCAAAAATTCCATTTCCTTTATCCTTCCTAAATTTAAATCATCTCAAAACACTACATCTCAATTTATATTTCACTCATATCAGAAAACACTTAATAAAATAGGGTTACAAATACATCACTTACAAAGTAGTTGCATCTTTAAATATAACTCATTCATTTCACATGTTTCATTTCATTTCACTAATAATGTATAATAATATTGTCCAATTTAGAATGAATGTCGTATTTCTGGTAGATGAGATATTGAATATTTACGAACTCCATTTTTAACATCACTCACGACCAATTATATAGATACATATAAGTCTTCAATATCCTTCAGAAAGTATTTCTAACAGTGAGACATAGGAGTTTTACTTTGAATAAAAGGCAGAATTAGATACATAATTACCTTATTTAGTAAAAATACAATATATTGCCATATTACTACATGGATTTGTATACATCTATGGAGAAGGCAATGGCAACCCACTCCAGTACTGGCAAATCCCATGAATGGAGGAGCCTGGTAGGCTGCAGTCCATGGGGTCGCTAGGAGTTGGACAAGACCAAGCAACTTCACTTTCACTTTTCACTTTCATGTGTTGGAGGAGGAAATGGAAACCCACTCCAGGGTTCTTGCCTGGAGAATCCCAGGGACAGGGGAGCCTGGTGGGCTGCTGTCTATGGGGTCGCACAGAGTCGGACACGACTGAAGCAACTTAGCAGCAGCACATCTATAAGATAAGCACTTCTCCTGCATTATACTACATATTTTAAAATTTAAAACAAAATCAATAAATACCATAAGTAACCAAACACATCACACAATACACAAGCATATTCCTGGGTTGTTTTACCTGACCACATAAGAGTGGCAGACTGAGCATTTCCTCATTTCTTGGTTTATTCCCTTGTGGCTCAGCTGGTAAGGAATCTGCCTGCAATGTGGGAGACCTGGGTTTTATCCCTGGGATGGAAAGATCCCCTGAAAAAGGGAAAGGCTACCCATTCCAGTATTCTGGCCTGGAGAATTCCATGGACTGTATAGCCCATGGGGTCGCAAACAGTCAGACATGACTGAGTGACTTTCACTTGCACTACACTAAAACTGGGCTTCCCAGGGGACTAGGTGATAAAGAATCCACCTGGCAGTTCTGGAGACGCGCGTTCAGTCCCTGGGTCAAGATGATTCCCCTGCAGTGGGAAATGGCAACCCACGCCGGTATTCTTGCCTGGAGAATCCCATGGACAGAAGGAGCCTAGCAGCGTATCGTCCACAGAGTCACAATAGAGTTGGATAGGACTTGGTGACTAAGCGCGCATGCACTGCTCTAATGCTAGCATTATTCTGCTTTAGCAGGAAAAAGGAATTATAACCCTTACTGGACCCATAGTCTGGATAAGTAAGGAAATCTTTCTCCCTTCAAAACTTTCAAATGCCCTTTGAAAACAGAAAGGCTTTAGACTGCTCAGTCTGGAAGCCCAAACCCAAACTTTCTACTTTCAAGCCACTGATCTCACTTCTCTTTCATCTGACTACCGGCTTCTCTCACCATCCGGTTTGTTGCCTGAATCAAACACTGGAATCAGTTTACAACCATCCAAATCTGCCAGCTCTCCCTGACATCTTTTCAGTCTCTCCACGTGGCCTTCCAGTACTGGTCTCTCACTGCAGCTTCTCTGACACTCCGCACCGTCCCGGCAAGCAGCCTCCTCATCTCAACCTGGCTTGAGTGGGTATTCATTCCCTTCTCCAGCGATCTTCCTGACCCAGGGGTCGAACCCAGGTCTCCTGAATTTCAGGCAGATTCTTTACTCTCTAGCCACCAGGGAAACCCTGCCTCTTTCCTGGTTGTATTATATTAAGTTGGCCGAAGGGTTCGTTCTGGTTTTTCTATATCATCTTGCAAAAACCCAAACGATTTCCGGCCAATCCAATATTTTAAGGCCACTTAACAGCTTGTTTTAAACAAGCTGTTTTTTTTAGTCTTGTCTTTTCTTAGTCTTCTCAGTACTCTGCAGAAAAAGCAGTACTGCAGTACTTGGTACAGTACTTGCAGAGAAAGCAATAAAACCTTTCAGAGCAGGAGTAGTGTCTCAGAGCATAACGATCTGCCTCAGTGAAGTTCCTCTCCAAATGTACCACTTCAGTTCAGTCAGTCAGTTCAGTCGCTCAGTTGTGTCCGACTCTTTGAGACCCCATGGACTGCATGGACCACTTCAAGCTGCTGCTTTACTTTTTAAATGAACAATTAAAATACGAGAAGAGCCATACACAGTTTCTCCTGCTTTCATATGCTTAACAGGCACCGTAGTTATACCTAAGGCCGCGGTAGTTTAGATGTCTAGTTTACAATCAAAAAATTCATGATTTGTGGATAATGTTAGACTGGGCTTGCCTGGCAGATATGTTAGGAACAAAAATCCTGCTTTCATATTCTTCCTCAAATTTTCTCTAACTTCACACCTCCTTCAATGTTCACCATTCCTTAAGGATATGATCCAAATTTCTCAATGTGTCACATGAGTCCCCTGACAATCTGACTCTAAATTATTTTACACACCCCAACTACACAGCCAATGCTCCAGATAAGATGGACTATTAGGAACATTCAACTCTCAGCCGCTCTCTGGAAGAGCTCACTCATTCAAAGCCATGATTTTGACATGATAAGCCTACTACTCTAAAACTGCCCATTATTCAGCCATCTCTCAGATTTCAGCAAATAAGGAGATATGCTTTATGCCTAAGGCACTAGAAGGTAAGGAAGCATTATCAGGTAAACAGAAAAAAAAAGGTCAAAAGGGAAAGTTGTGAAATACTGAAGTGTTCAAGTGCGTCATTTCATAACTTTAAAGGGACTTCATACGCTCCCTGGGGCTTCCCTGGTGGCTCAGATGGTAAAGTGTTTGCCTGTAATGCAGGAAACCCAGGTTCAATCCCTGGGTCGGAAAGATCTCCTGAAGAAGGAAATGGCAACTCACTATAGTACTCCTGCCTAAAAAATTCCATGGCTGGAGGAGCCTGGTAGGCTACAGTCCATGGGGTCGCAAAGAGTTGGACACGACTGAATGACTTCACTTTCTTTCTTTCTCATATGCTCCAGTTTTAGAAAATGAAAACATCGATTAAAATGTACATTATTATCTGTTTGTTCTTTAAACATTTATATAGAGTTTTATAAAGGGATAATAACCTTTGAATCTGCTGTTAAAAAAATGTTTTAGATGTTTATATTTTTCTTGTATTATTCTGTTTCTGTCTCTTGTGAGGAAACTTACCACAGCAAAGGAAAAGGAAAGACTGCTATCGTGACATAGTATGAGTTTATTGTCCAAGATTAACCATTTCAACATATCACTATTACATTTATTATCTAATAATATCATTTCAATAAAGTATATTCTCATCTTACCTGATAGCTCAGTTGGTAAAGAATCCACCTGCAATGCAGGAGATCCCAGTTCAATTCCTGGGTCAGGAAGATCTGCTGGAGAAAGGATAGGCCAACCAATCCAGTGTTCTAGCCTGGAGAATTCCATGGACTGTATGGTCCATTGACATGTATAATCCATAGACATGTATATTCCATGGGGTTGCAAAGAGTCGGACATGGCTGAGTGACTTTCACTTTCCCTGCGGTATCAACATTTGATGCAAGCTTCCTAAATGTATTAAAGTTTCTATATCATGGGGAGGGATACTAAGAAAGCTTGGTTATAGTGCCTGTCATAAAAAATGATAAATGCATTTGTAAGAATTGTTATTGAGTTTCCAAGTCACGTCTGACTCTTTGTGAGCCCATGGAAGGTTTGTGCTTATCTCCAGAAGTATCCTTCAAGTAACTGACTGGGCTATACTATCATTTAAACAAGAAGGCTGCATCAGCCAAACTTTAAATAATACACTCTCTAGGTCAAAGAAGGCATAAGCTCCTAAGATGTGGAATCAAAAGAAAAAAAGGATCAGTTTTGTGAAATCTCAAAAGATTTTTCAAGATTGAAAAATCTGTTTCAATTTCCTTTCATTCACTTAGATTTTTACATTTCCAAAATAAGGTTAAAGCTCCCGTATTTGTTATCTTGGACTGCTATAACAGAATACCATAGACTCAGTGCATTAAACAACAGAAATATATTTCTTCACAGTTTTGGGGCTGGACATCCCAGATCAGGGTGCCATAAGGTCATGTTCTGGTAAGGGCTCTGTCTTCCCAGCTTGGCTTCTCCCTGTGTCCTCACACGGTGGGGGGTCGGGAAGAGAGACAGACAGAGACAAAAGAGAAAACTCTCTGGTGTTTCTCCTCAAAAAGACACTAATCCTACTGGATTACTGTTCCACCCTATGAGCTCATTTAACCTTAATTAATCTTCATAAAGCCCTTTTTCCAAACATGTACTTTGGGAGTTGAGGGTTCAACACATGAATTTGAGGGAGACACATTCAGTCCATAACAATACCTGACATAAAGCACTTTGGGGAAGGGGCTGGGAAAAGGAAGCATGTTGAATCTTTGGCTCTTCAGTGTCCCTCTGGGCATTCTTCACGTGCACTCAGTAAATACACAATAAATGAGAACTGCACTACAGTGAACTGTGTGGATGGAATGTGTTAAACAAAGCTGAATCCTGGCCATGGAAACAAATGATGACAATTCTTTAAATGCTACAAATGATTGTTATACGATTTGCAATGAATAAGTTTAGACCTAAAATAGAGGGTTGTTTTAGAATTGGAAACAATTATTCTCTTTCTGATGAAGTTACTTTGAAGGAGTGTGTAAACTTTTAGGTCAATCAAGGAGTCCACAGTAGAGCAGACAAATAATAAAAAAAAAAATAGTGCTCAATGTTTCTATTAAATTCCATAGTCCTTTATATTCACTAGCTTTTCTTTCATCCTCCATTAAGTCTTTTTAACTAATTTATTTTTATTGAAGGATAATTGCTTCACATAATTTTGCTGTCATCCTCCATTTTTGACTGTCATCTTTTTTCCAAATCTCCCAAGTAATCTCTTTAAATGTTCACAACTTCCACTAAATATTAGTTTTCCTCTATGCATGTGTTAGCTAGTTTTTGTTGTTCTTAGTCTCAGTCCATTGCTTAGTGTTTCCTAGAATTTTGTGCCGTGTCTTTCTAACTACTTTGCCACCATCACCAACATTGTATTCTGCATCAACAGTGAACACGAAGCTGTAGGTGTGTGGATTCACAGGTTAGTCAAAGAAAAGTTATAACTTTATAACTCCTATTAAGAGAGCATATTGGTCCCAACCTCAGTAAACAAGAGATGAAATGTTTATAAATTATCTCTATAAACAAGTGTTTATAGATATAATGGAAAGAAAAAGTAGGAAAAAGAATGACTTTCAAATTTTTATGTGATCTTCAGAAAAATTAGACATCTATCAAATGTGTTAATATTCTGGTAATGGGTTCATTTATTGAATGCCCAAATAACTCTAACTCTGAATTTGCTTGATCACTTCCAGAATAAACAGTATGCCCAGGGCAGAGACTTAAATCTCTTCAACAGTTGCCATACCTCCTCCCTCCCCACCCCTCAAAACAAATGAGCAACTGAGCAGACAGAGGTGACTCTTTTTGTCCAGTTTATCACTCAAGCAACCGAGGCAGTACACTTATGTTACCAAGCTTCATATCGTTAGAGGTTACGGTAACCACTCATGCAGAGAAAAGTGGAAGAAAAACAAGCAATCAAAGAGAAATTACTTCTGCAGTTGATAAACTATGAATAAAATCAAGTGATGGCTAAATATCTGTAGCAGCAAAATAAATAACCAATCTATAAATTGCCCATACAGTATAAACTAAGATCTTATATTTTATTTTACAGCTTTTACCACCTTCAAAAAATTTGGCATGCACATAGGAATAACAAAGAGTTTTTTAGGTCAACTGCTCTGAGTAAATGTCACACGTTACCAAGCACACTGAAGTATACTTATTTTAAGAGATTGTTTCTTATGGTTGCATAGGATGAAATCCTTCTGAGGTGGGTGCTCATTTTGCTGGTCTCCTGGAATGACTCTTTGCATCACCTAGTCACAGAGCTGCAGGATATGAAAGGAGCCTCAAATGCTCTTCCATCAAAGGCCAAAGAGATTGAGGAAGACAACAATGTACTTCAGGAAGGCATGGAAACTATAACTGGCCAGGTGAGCAGCCTCCTGAAGGCTTCCTTGCTTCTCTCATGAATGAAAGAGGTGACCTCTGTAATAAGGAATGTGTTATGAGATTTCTCACTTAGTAAGATCAAGATTCAGGCCTTCTATATTCTGGATTGCTATTACAGGAAGCAAAAGCCTAGTCATTCATAGTCATAGATTCTCCTGTCAGTGGATTAGAATTCCACTGCAATTTTTGACAGGTGCAGCCTTCCCTGAATTGCACACAATTCCACCAAAACTGTGCCTCTTCCTGGTCACAGGTGACTGAAATGTTTTCGAGGGTAAGAGAACTACAGAATAATTTCCAAGATAAATGCTTTCTTGAAAGTATATCCCAGGACATTCATTAGTGAAATTCCACTATTTTCTTTGTCGTCCTCAAACCAAAAGAGAGAGAGGGAAACAAGAAGAGAGAAAGTCAAAACTAAACTCATACTTGAGTTCTGCTTCTAGTTTTTAGATTACTAATAGATATCTGATGTGCTGGCTATAAAACACATGTCTAGGGAATTTCATGTCTCTTCCCGTAATCTTAATTTGATAATTGGATGGAACAAAGAAGAGCAAATACTAATAAAACTCATAATTTATTATCTTTTGGTGCTTAATTCATCCTGGAGTCAAGGAGAACATGATTACTCCTTGTGGTCAGGACTCCCATCGCTGCAGTCAAAAGATGAAGATGCCCACCAAACCACTTTGAATAACCTGCCCTAGTGCCTGTGCATGGATGCAAGTAAGATTAACACTTACCTCAGGCACCTGAATTGCTGAATCATCTACAACGAGAAGTGCTAAGCCCATATCCTTCACATGAACTTCTGAGATGGTTTTTAGTGATCCATCCCATAGCAAATTTCTTTGAGTTTTGCATCTTTTTCATGCGTGCCTGAGTGCAATGGAT
Organism: Bos mutus; assembly: GCF_027580195.1. Classification (NCBI taxonomy): domain Eukaryota; kingdom Metazoa; phylum Chordata; class Mammalia; order Artiodactyla; family Bovidae; genus Bos; species Bos mutus. Next base: position 17,383,881 of record NC_091639.1, read on the forward strand.
CTCATCTTAAAAAAATAATCTGTAGAGACGTCAAAATCTAAGAAGGCTATTTTTCAATATTTCTTACTTTCATTTAAGAGAAAAATCAAAAGAAAATCCATCCTTACCATTGACAGAATGAAGTTCTGATGAAAATTTGTCACAGATAGGAGAAGCTGGCATTACAAAGAAGACCATTAACAGCTTACTTTAGAATCCTAGCAAGTTATTCTGGGTCAACTTATTAGATAATTATTCATTATGTTGGTTATCTTACCAAGAAAACTGAATTCTCAGGATTCTTTATGAAAGTCAGCCATGTACTATTAGCCAAGTTTCAGAGTGTTACAACAGACAATAAAAGTACTTTGCACCTGGGTACCCAAATAGCATGAAGTTTACAGAACTGTCTAAAGACTGTTAGGATTCTGTCTTAGTCCTTCTGGGTTGCTGTAACAAAATAACAGATTTATAAACAATAGAAATGGATTTGCACAGTCTGGTCAGGCAGGGTCCTTTCTAGTCCCACACTTCTTACTGTATCCTCACATGGGGGGAAGGGTTAGGAAGCTCTGTGAGTCTCTTATACATAAAAACACTTATCTCATTCAGGAGGTTCTGTCCTTATAACTCCATCACCTCCCAAAGGCCCCACTTAAGAACACCACTTAAGAGATGATGCCAAGCAAAGTGCAACAGTGGATTGAAGTACAGCTAGGAGCCATCTGAATGTGAGAGCAAGGAGTTTTTGGATTAACACAATTGCAATGGCTTTATGATGGAGTTCATGCAAATATAGGAAGACAGCATATCTGTCAATTCATTTAGGATTACGTATCTCCTACATCCTGGACAAGGCAACTGAGATATTAATACATGTAGTATTTAAGGTATCAGTGAATAATCAAGTCTGACCAAAACACAAGTGTTCATTTTTTTAACAGACATGTGATACCTCTCATTATTATGCTCCCAAGATACGCTGTTAAAATGGAGAAAATCTTGTAAGCATTGCTTGTGTATTAGGGAGCATCATTTATGTCAGTTTGGAGAGTTTGTACTTATTCTACAAAGCAACAGGAAACCAGGAAATTTTAGTGCAAGAGTATAGTATGTCCAGAATTATAAAAGAGAAAGATTAACCTGGATTGTGGTCTTGTGGGTAATGTGGTTGGTAGACAAAAACAAGCAGCCCAATAAACTTGGAATATTATGACACTGGGAGAAGGCAATGGCACCCCACTCCAGTACTGTTGACTGGAAAATCCCATGGATGGAGGAGCCTGGTGGGCTGCAGTCCATGGGGTCGCTAAGAGTCGACAGGACTGAGCGACTTCACTTTCACTTTTCACTTTCATGCATTGGAGAAGGAAATGGCAACCCACTCCAGTGTTCTTGCCTGGAGAATCCCAGGGACAGGTGAGCCTCGTAGGCTGCAGTCCATGGGGTCACACAGAGTCAGACACGACTGAAGCGACTTAGCAGCAGCAGCAGTATTATGACACTAAAGGAAAATCAAAAGGGCTCTGCCAAGGGAAAAGAAGCAAAGGTTGTGAGAGATACAGGGAAAGAAATAGGCCTTGACCATACAGCAGGAATGAGGCAAATATGAGTCAAAAATGCATCCAAAAACACGGGACAAGATGAGTAAATAAATGACAGGAAAGTAAGAGATAAGAGATAAAGAGGTAAATTAAGGTTTTTGTCCAAAAGCATCTGAACTTTACTTTACTGTATTTCATCAAATTAGTACCAGAAATAAATTTTTAAAAAGTTAAGTTACTGCAGCAAATCATAGAAATAAGCACTCGAGAGCTTCTTCTAGACAGTATCAAATACCAGAACCAAAGCATCACTACTCAGTGATAACAAGCAGTAAGTCACTTGTCACTTTCAACACTCGCGTAAGACATACATTGTAAAGCATAGAGGGTTAATACAAATAAAATGTAAAAGTCTATCCCTTTACAGAACCAGCCTGACCCAAAACCTAAACAAAATGTAAGTAATGCTCTCATTAAACATGTGTCCACTCTCTCCAAGCGTTTCTCATTCCTTTTGCCAGAATACACTCTTGTTTACAGTCGTCCCTCCGTAGTCTTACTCTCAGCAGATGGTCAGCTAATCACTAATCAAATAAATAATTAAAAAGTGTTCACTTTTAAGATGTTGAAAGACTCTTGAAACTGGAAAGCTTTATAATCCCCTGGTCAAGCAGATGGTCAGGTGAGCAGATGTGACTTCTTTGACTACTGGAGCTGTTTATTGCTGCCATGTGGCAATCTTGCATATGTACAAGTTGCTTCAGTCATGTCTAACACTTTGTGACCCCATGGACTGTAGCCTGCCAGGCTCCTCTGTTTGTAAGATTCTCCAGGCAAGAATACTGGAGTGGGTTGCCGTGATCTCCTCCAGGGGATCTTCCTGACCCATGGATCGAACCCAAAATCTCTCGAGTCTCCTGACTTTGGCAAGTGGGTTCTTTTCCACAGGTGCCACCTGTGGCAATCTTACCTGCATTTCCTAGAAAGGCAACATGTGTTGGACAGATCCAGAACTTCCAGGGTAAAGGATGTAGAACCCCATGTGAACTACATAAACCCAGATCTGCCACTCGATGTTTTCAGTCATCCAATAAGTGCCTTATGTTTTTCCCACTTGTGTTTGGGTTTCTGTCAATTGCAACAGAAACTATTCTTTGTAATATACACGGACTGGAAAGAATAGTAAATGGCATTTCATTTCATAAGTTTTCAGTAGAAAAAATGATGATATTTGATTTAAAACTTTTTCATAAATTTAAAATCATCATGTATTCCTATTACAACTCCTAACTTAATTGGGTTTAAACTTGATTACTGTTAATTACAAATTCTAACATAGAATAAAAACAAATACCAGTTATATGGTTAGATGTGGTTAGTATGGTAACTCTGAAGAAAAGTTACAGACTATCAGCTAACTGCCAGATGTGAAAAAAAAAAAAAAAAATCTGAAAAGAATGCCATGTGTGTAATCTTCCAAAAGGAGAAAACTAAGGTTGAACAAAGAATTTAGTATATGATACAGTGTGGTGTGCTGTGTACTGTGCCTAGTTACCTCCGACTCTTTGTGACCCTGTGGACCCCGCCAGGCTCATCTATCCATGGGGATTCTCCAGGCAAGAATACTGGAGTGGTTGCTATGCCCTCCTGCAGAGGATCTTCCCAATCCAGGGATGGAATTCAGGTTTCCTGTATTGTAGGAGGATTCTTTACCAGCTGAGCTAATAATACAGTGTGATGTTATTTAGAAAATTCATCTGAAATAGTAAGAAAAAATAAGATATCGCTTGCATTAGTTTCGACAATAGAGATGAACACTCCTGCTTAATTATTTAATTTACTGTGGAGAAATTAGATTTGGAAAGGATTAAAATCAGGCCAAATATTTATCCAATTTCTTCAAAAATAGTTTCTTTTAAGAATCGTTTCTCTTTCAATTCCATATCTAAGATCAAGCTCAGGGAAGAGACATATTTCTTTATTATTTCTGCCACTAAAAATTATTCTAATTTGGCTAGACTTCCATTCTTTGTAGTTCAGACACATTCATCGTAGTGGACAGCAAAGAATGCTTCTTTAAATACTGTCATATGCCAGTACCATTCAAAGAAATGCCCAAGATGTCACCAACTGAATCCCAGGTAAACTGCTAACTCTTTACCCAGAAAAGCTATGAAATAATAGCTACCAGAAGCTACTGCCTAGGACAATAAAAATGAATTCTGAATAATTCTGAGCTCATCTTTATTGTATTAGGTAGTTTCCATTTGCAAGGGGAAGAAAACAATTTCTACTGAAAGAGAACAGGATCTGTTGAAAGTCCACTTTCTAAAGGAGACTCAAAAAAAAAAAAAAAAAGGTATTTCTGGATGCACAATACATATAATCTCAACAGCAGTAAGGTAGGATTCTTTATTGTACACCATACTGTGCCAACAATATGACGTAAATATTCCCCAAAAGCCTAATTTTAATGTCCTATCAAAAAATCATGTTGTTACCCTTTATTTTTATTTTTCTCTACCTAATTGTTCTGCTTACTCAAAGTTTCTATTACCTCATAACTTTGGCAAAGTCCATCATATCTTTCCAGCTGATTTCATTTAACTTTGGTACCTGCTGCTAAATGACTCATTCCCCCAGAAGTTCTTAGTTCAAGAGAATCTCACTAACTGAGCTCATCGTTTGTGAGTCAGACCACATCACAGTTTCCTCATCAGCCATTGGATTGACTGTTCTTTCATCCAGTTGGGGATGACTAAGATGGTGGATATTGTGCAGGAAGATTTTTGTGAGGCAGCTTATCCTGGGAAGGAGTTAAGCTTACCAGGATAAGTTCTCTGTGCATGCGTGGAGAACAAGGCACTTACATGATATAGATTAGGTCAGTAGAGCTGGTTAGCAGAGGCTTCACATGCTGCAGTCCACAGAGTCACAAAGAGTTGGATACGACTAGGCTACTGAACAAAAAAAAAAACAACCAGTAGAGCAAACATCGTCCCCAGCACAGCTGCAAAGCTGCGCCCATCTAACCCATTCCATCTACCATATGCATTGTACATAGGCCCATATCATGCAAATAGAATGCTGTGCTGTGTATCAGTTTCATCTCCTGCCTCTGAAAGTGGTGTCTAAAGGACCTATCAAAAGTTCTTGATGGTCTTGGAGTCTACTGGATAATTCTTGATTCTACAGAACTAAGAATTTATTCTTTTAAGTTCTGATAGTGTCATGCACAGATGGAAGTAAAGATACAAAAAAACACCTTGATTATATTCTACATGTTTCATGCTCAAGGGCTTCCCTGGTGGCTCAGAGGGTAAAGAATCTGCTCTCAATGCGGGAGACCCAGGTTTGATGCCTGGGTTGGGAAGATGCCCTGGAGAAAGAAATGGCACCCCACGACAGTACTCTAGCCTGGAAAATTCCATGAACGGAGAAGTCTGGTAGGATGCAGTTCATGGGGTTGCGAAGAGTCGGACACAACTGAGCAACTTCTCTTTCACTTTTTCATGCTCAAATATACCCAAACAAGACCTGGATTTTCCCCAGTCCTTTTATTTATTCTGTGTCTCAATAAAGATGCCAAGTGTAAAAACAAAGGTACCTTTAGTGCATTAAAGACATTTAGTAGTCATCCAATGCCAATATTTTCTCTTTGACTAGTGATCAAGAATATTTTATAGGAAAATAGTAGAGATATCCACTGTAATTGTTAATAAAAATTCACTGACATGAAATAGATTTGAGAAAAAAACTTAAAGCTAGACCCACTCAGTCTGTATGGTGAATACATGACATGAGAATACAGTCTCAATGACCTTTTCACTGTCTCCGCTGAATTGACTTCGATATGGTTCCTTTCATCTTCATGTAGGAATGAACAAACCACCTCCCATGGAGGCCGAGACTTACATGAGGTCTGTCCCTTGCTAAGATCTTCAATCAATAGAAAGGTCATGAAAGCTGCATACTGATCACATTCTACACCTTTTCACCCAAGCCCCGGTGGAAGCCAGGATTAATGAGACTGATAAACTCTGATTTATCTTTTAGGACAGTTAGAGAAAAACACCCCATTGTGACCATTCAAGGCCAATAGGAAAAGCCATGGTAACCCTCTCTTACCTGGCTCTTGTTCCAAAGACAATTTTGAAACCAACAGGCAATGGCAAATGTGCAAACATTCCTTTTTTTCACTTCCCTGGAATGAGAAGGGGACACCATCAAAAGTCAAAATTTCCAGAATAAAGTGATTGATCAAAGGTTACTGGAATGCTTTTAAACTTATTACCAATAAAGTATTTTTATCCATATTCTCATTGGGACAATTTTATTTTCAAATGACCCATTTATGTTTCATTGTATCTCTAATGTTTCTTTTATTTCTTCAACTTGGCTGAAAATACCAGTCAGTCAAAATGTTCAAAATACTTGGGACAAAGAAAAATCCCAGTTTGACCGAAACTCAGTAGATGTATGTTGTTTGTTCATAGTGAAAAACATTTGACATAGGAGAAAAATGTCTCCCCAAAAATGTCCATGACCAAATTCCTAGAATCTGTGACTAACTATCTTCTATGGAAAAAGGGACCTTGCAGATTGTGACTAAATTAGAATTCTTCAGAAATTAACCCAGATTTACTGCACAGCACCAATATGATTGCAAACTCAGGCCCCATAAATAAAAAAAGGGTGGCATAAGAGTCAAAGGCTGGGAAGGAGTTGTGACAACAGAAGAAAAGGGAGTGATACAAATACTGGTTTTTAAGATAGAGCCAAGGAAGGAGAGGAGCTTATAGAAGCTGGAAAAAGACAAGGAATTCTCCCCTATAACCTCCAGAAGGAATGCAGCCCTGTAAAAGCCTTAACTGTAGACCAATGAGGCCCATGTGAACTTCTGACACCCAGAACTGTAAATTAATAAATATTTCTAGTTTTAATCCACTGAATTTGTGCTGACTTGGTACAGAAGCAATAGGAATCTAATGTGTGTGCTTAGTCGCTTAGTCATGTCTGACTCTTTGCAACACCATGGACCGTTGCCTGCCAGGTTCCTCTGTCCATGGAAATTCCCAGGCAAGAACACTGGAGGAGGTTTTCATTTCCTCTGCAGGGGAACTTCCCAAACCAGGGATTGAACCCAGGACTCCTGCCTGCATTGCAGGTGGATTTTTTTTTTTTTTTTTTATTGTCTGAATCACCAGGGACGCCTAAGAGTACTGGAATGGATAGCCTATCCCTTCTCCAGGGTATCTTCCTAACCCCAGGAATTGAACCAGGTCTCCTGCATTGCAGGCAGATTCTTTACCAGCTGAGCTACCTGGGAAGCCCCTAGGAATCTTAGACATGGTCTAATAATTTTATTATTAAATCATTGTAAGGAATCTATGCAACCATAGGTAATACACTAGTTTATCAGATCGGATCAGATCAGTCGCTCAGTTGTGTCCAACTCTTTGTGACCCCATGAATCGCAGCATGCCAGGCCTCCCTGTCCATCACCATCTCCCGGAGTTCACTCAGACCCACGTCCATCAAGTCAGTGATGCTATCCAGCCATCTCATCCTCTGTCGTCCCCTTCTCCTCCTGCCCCCAATCCCTCCCAGCATCAGAGTCTTTTCCAATGAGTCAACTCTTCGCATGAGGTGGCCAAAGTACTGGAGTTTCAGCTTTAGCATCATTCCTTCCAAAGAAATGCCAGGGCTGATCTCCTTCAGAATGGACTGGTTGGATCTCCTTGCAGTCCAAGGGACTTTCAAGAGTCTTCTCCAACACCATAGTTCAAAAGCATCAATTCTTCAGCGCTCAGCCTTCTTCACAGTCCAACTCTCACATCCATACATGACCACAGGAAAAATCATAGCCTTAACTAGACGAACCTTTGTTGGCAAAGTAATGTCTCTGCTTTTGAATATGCCATCTAGGTTGGTCATAACTTTCCTTCCAAGGAGTAAGCGTCTTTTAATTTCATGGCTGCAGTCACCATCTGTAGTGATTTTGGAGCCCAGAAAAATAAAGTCTGACACTGTTTCCACTGTTTCCCCATCTATTTCCCATGAAGTGGTGGGACCGGATGCCATGATCTTCGTTTTCTGAATGTTGAACTTTAAGCCAACTTTTTCACTCTCCTCTTTCACTTTCACCAAGAGGCTTTTGAGTTCCTCTTCACTTTCTGCCATAAGGGTGGTGTCATCTGCATATATGAGGTTATTGATATTTCTCCCGGCAATCTTGATTCCAGCTTGTGTTTCTTCCAGTCCAGCGTTTCTCATGATGTACTCTGCATATAAGTTAAATAAACTTTTCCTATTTGGACAAGTCTGTTGTTCCATATCCGGTTCTAACTGTTGCTTCCTGACCTGCATACAAATTTCTCAAGAGGCAGATCAGGTGTTCTGGTATTCCCATATAGCCCATTGTTAAAATGATTATTAAAAATATTAATTGACCACTCCTTACTTTTCAAAAAACTAGGCCACCTTTGGACTCAGTGAAGACCCATGACTAAAATGTCAAAGTATTTCCTTCTTATACTCAACCTGACCCATATTATCTGCTTAAAAAAAAGTATTTGCAGCTTTATCATTTTGAAAAATAATGTAGTGATATAAAATTAAGCCCTATTAATAGAAATCCCAGAGATAAATCCACATACTTATGGATACCTTATCTTTGACAAAGGAGGCAAGAATATACAATGGATTAAAGACAATCTCTTTAACAAGTGGTGCTGGGGAAACTGGTCAACCACTTGTAAAAGAATGAAACTAGAACACTTTATAACACCATACACAAAAATAAACTCAAAATGGATTAAAGATCTAAATGTAAGACTAGAAACTATAAAACTCCTAAAGGAAAACATAGGCAAAACACTCTGACATAAATCACAGCAGGATCTTCTACGACCACCTCCCAGAGTAATGGAAATAAAAGCAAAAATAAACAAATGGGACCTAATTAAACTTAAAAGCTTTTGCACAATGAAGGAAACTCTAAGCAAGGTGAAAAGACAGCCTTCAGAATGGGAGAAAATAATAACAAAAGAAGCAACTAACAAAGAATTAATCTCAAAAATAAACAAGCAGCTCATGCAGCTCAATACCAGAGAAATAAATAACCCAATCAAAAAAAAAAATGGGCCAAAGAACTAAACAGACATTTCTCCAAAGAGGACATACAGATTCCTAACAAACACACGAAAAGATGCTCAACATCACTCATTATCAGAGAAATACAAATCAAAACCAAAATGAGGAAACATCTCACATCAGTCAGAATGGTTGCTATCAAAAAGGCTACAAAAAATAAATGCTGGAAAGGGTGCAGAGAAAAGGGAACCGTCTTACACTGTTGGTGGGAATGCAAACTGGCACAGCCACTATGGAGAACAGTGTGGAATTTCCTTAAAAAACTGGAAATAGAACTGTCATACAACCCAGCAATCCCACTGGTGGGCACACACACTGAGGAAACCAGAATTGAAAGAGACACATGTACCCCAGTGTTCATCACAGCACTGTTTACAATAGCTAGGATTTGGAAGCAACATAGATGTCCATCAGCAGATGAATGGATAAGAAAGCTGTGATACATATGCACAATGGAATATTACTCAGCTATTAAAAAGAATGCATTTGAATCAGTTCTAATAAAGTGGATGAAACTGGAGCCTATTATACAGAGTGAAGTAAGTCAGAAATAAAAACACCAATACAGTATATTAGAGCATACATATGGAATTTATAAAGATGGTAATGATGACCTTATATCAGTTCAGTTCAGTTCAATTGCTCTGTCATATCCTACTCTTTGTGACCCCATGAACCACTGCATGCCAGGCCTCCCTGTCTATCACCAACTACTGGAGCATACCCAAATTCATGTCCATTGAATTGATGATACCATCTAACCATCTCATCCTCTGTTGTCCCATTCTCCTCCTGCCTTCAATCTTTCCCAACAGGGTCTTTTCAAATGAGTCAGCTCTTCACATGAGGTGGCCAAAGTAATGGAGTTTCAGCTTCAACATCAGTCCTTCCAATGAACACCCAGGACAGATTTCCTTTAGGATGGACTGGTTGGATCTCCTTGCAGTCCAAGGCACTCTCAAGAGTTTGCTCCAACACCACAGTTCAAAAGCATCAATTCTTCAGTGCTCAGCTTTCTTTATAGTCCAACTCTCACATCCATATATGACTACTGGAAAAACAATAGACTTGACGAGATGGACCTCTGTTGACAAAGTAATGTCTCTGCTTTTTAATATGCTGTCTAGGTTGGTCATAACTTTCCTTCCAAGGAGTAAGCGTCTTTTAATTTCATGGCTGCAGTCACAATCCAGTGATTTTGGAGCCCCCCAAAATAAAGTCAGCCACTGTTTCCACTGTTTCCCCATCTATTTGCCATAAAATGATGGGACCGGATGCCATGATCTTAATTTTCTGAATGTTGAGCTTTAAGTCAGCTTTTTCACTCTCCTCTTTCACTTTCAACAAAAGGCTTTTTAGTTACTCTTCACTTTCTGCCATAAGGGTGGTGTCATCTGCATATCTGAGGTTGTTGATATTTCTCCCAGCAACCTTGATTCCAGCTTGTGCTTCTTCCAGTCCAGCGTTTCTCATGATGTACTCTGCATATAAGTTAAATAAGCAGGGTGACAACATACAGCCTTGACATGTTCCTTTTCCTATTTGGAACCAGTCTGTTGTTCCATGTTTAGTTCAAATTGTGGCTTCCTGACCTGCATACACGTTTCTCAAGAGGCAGGTCAGGTGGTCTGGTATTCTCATCTCTTTCAGAATTTTCCACATTTTATTGTGGTCCACAAAGTCAAAGGCTTTGGCATAGTCAATAAAGCAGAAATAGATGTTTTTCTGGAACTCTCTTGCTTTTTCAATGATCCAGAAGATGTTGGCAATTTGATCTCTGGTCCTCTGCCTTTCCTAAAACCAGCTTGAACATCTGGAAGTTCATGGTTCATGTAATGCTGAAGCCTGGCTTGGAGAATTTTGAACATTACTTTACTAGCGTGTGAGATGAGTGCAATTGTGCAGAAGTTTGAGCATTCTTTGGCATTGCCTTTCTTTGGGATTGGAATGAAAACTGACCTTTTCCAGTCTTGTGGCCACTGCTGAGTTTTCCAAATGTGCTGACATATTCAGTGCAGCACTTTCACAGCATCATCTTTTAGGATTTGAAATAGCTCAACTGGAATTCCATCACCTTCTCTAGCTTTGTTCGTAGTGATGCTTTCTAAGGCCCACTTGATTTCACATTCCAGGAAGTCTGGCTCTAGGTGAGTGGTCACACCATCATGATTATCTGGGTCATGAAGATCTGTTTTGTATAGTTCTTTAATGTATTCTTGCCACCTCTTCTTAATATCTTCTGCTTCTGTTAGGTCCATACAATTTCTGTCCTTTATTGAGCCCATCTTTGCATGAAATGTTCCCTTGGTATCTCTAATTTTCTTGAAGAGATCTCTAGTCTTTCTTATTTTATTGTTTTCCTCTATTTCTTTGCCTTGATCACTGAAGAAGGCTTTCTTATCTCTCTTTGCTATTCTTTGGAACTCTTATGCAAGACAGCAAAAGAGACACAGAGATAAAGAACAAAATGTTCGACTCCGTGGGAGAAGGCGAGGGTGGGATGATTTGAGAGAATAGCACTGAAACATGAATACTACCGTATGTGAAATAGATCACCAGTCTAGCTTTGGTGCATGAGATGGTGCTTAGTGCTGGTGCACTGGGATAACCCTGAGGGATGGAATGGGAAGGGAGTGAGAGGTAAGTTCTGGATGGGGAGCACATGTACATCCATGGCTGATTCATGTCAATGCATGGCAAATGCCACTATAATATTGTAAGGTAATTAGCCTCCAATTAAAATAAATACATTAATTTTTTAAATAAAGCTTTTTAAAATGCGTTACTTAGTCATTATTAGTAATCAATAAATAATTTTCAAAAATAAAAGATGATGTGAAAATTCCTGTTTTGTTTGGAGATAGGCTATAAAGATCTGCTAAACATTTGTGGTTTCTAAAACTAAAAGGAGTAAATTCACATTTTAAAAGAGATGATTTTTTTTTAATTGCTCAAAATTGAGTGAGTTATTTAAAATATGCACTGGGGATAAATAAAATTGACCAAATAACTTTGCTTGTAGTTTTATTTTGAAAGACACTACTAAGAATGAAATGTTTTATTATTGCATCAAACAGAAAATCCCAAATATTGCTTTTCAACATCACGTACATGAACTCAGAAATGTTATCACTATAATTATCAATAGTTTACATAAAAAAGAAGTTTTGATTTTTTTAATCAGGAAAGACAATGCTTTTACTTTGCTTGCATTTGTCAAAACAGTGTCTAACCTCAGACTATATCTGTGCATTTAGAGATAACAGTAATATTCCTCCTAACATCAAGGACAAAAACAAATATGAGAAAATCAAGATAGATACTGAATCTATTAATTTATACACTTTCATGGGGGATTAATTTGGGCATAAAGCATATTTTTTCTATACTATAAAATTTCTAAGAGGGTCAGTAAATCTTTGCTAAAACTTGGAATAGTTATTCGGAAAATTTTAGTATGAAACATTTCAGAAAAGAAAATCATTTGGTTGCAACCAGAGTATTTGACCTGGGTCACATTTGTAACTAAAGGAACCTGATGGACATCACATTTTCCGAAGTGGGCAAACGTCCTCCAGGACCACAAGTGTATCCTGGTTGCGTATATAATTCAGGTAAAGTCTGGCAATAATAAGTTTTTTAACTAAGGTATTTGTGCCTAGATTAAAACATCAGTTACTTCTAGGAAATTTGATTATTTTACAAGTTTCATATTTTTTAAAAAAAGAATAATTCACAAAAATTATGATCAGAAAGGAGATTTTTTGAAATCTACTTTTCTTCCACCTGATTTCATGTATAAGCCTACCTAAATATATTACTTTTTCCCTGAATGCCTCACTGTTATTTCCAAAAGCCCCCAATGGAAACCTAGCTGTCTTCATTTTATTGGGAAATTTTTGCTGACAGAAAAGTATTCTGTCAGCAACTGAATTTAAGTTCTCTAAGTACAAGTTAATCTAAGTAATCAACAATAATTTGGAGGTAAATAAACACACTTTGTACATAAAATATAATACTGTGAAGATTTCTTTTACTTGCTTTAGAGGAAGAGCCCTCCTGGATGGTGGTGGATGGTACAGAAGGGAAGTGAGGTGCTGATGTTTCTTTTCTACATTATTTCTTCACCATATTTTTAACCCTTTCAGTGCCATGGCTATCTTGCACTCTGACTTACAGATAGAGTTATAGTGCAGAGATGCACCTTGAAGTGACTCCAGTTCCAAAATGAGAATTCTTCAAAAGTGGAGAAAGTTACCCCAATGTGCAAGGGCCAAGTAGGTATACACCTTCCCTTGATTAGGCTTTCAGGCAAAAGAACTTCAGGCAAACCATTGATCTTGAGACTTATCTGAGCACGGGGCACAATTTAAATTTGTTCCATGCAATATTCTTCAACCAGAACCTGTTGTGTCAGGTAAACTGTCTCTGGGACAATTATGTTGAAATATTTCTTTTTATAGCATATTGGCTTTAGCAAGTTTGGGGATAAATTCCTTATTATTAATAAAAGGAGGGGTTGTCTGAAAAATAGTGAAGCTTTGCCATCACTATGGAGAGAACATTTTATTAACAGTCTTTATGTGAGATAAGTGTATTGTAAGTGTAATTAGGTAGAGATATTACCAAAGTTGTCGTCATGGTCTCCTCCCTCAGGAGCAATGCAGTTTACAAAGCAAGATGATATTCCATCTTTATATAATAGCAATTATGAGAAACGTTATCTATAAGAATCATGAAGGAAATTTTGAGAGGCAAAGCAGTCATTAGATTAAAAATCTAACATGTTCATAAACTTACAACCAGTATTTCTACTTGAGAGAACATATTTAAAAAGATTAGAAATTTATGCACATATATGATTATTACTGTGTTCACTGTAATAGTGAAATTGTGCAAATGATCTTTATGTCTAAACAGTAAGATATTTAAGTAACTAAAGTACATCCATATACTGGGATAATTCAAAACCATTGAAACATGTCTTAAATGATCATTCACACATGACAAATGCACTTGATATATTGCCAAGTTAAGACAAATCAGATTGCAATACATTCAAATTAACCTCAATTTTGTAAAAAGTCTCTCTGAGTGTTGATTTCTTCTTAGAGAGGTTTAAGCAGAAATAAACCAAATATTAACTGGGTTTCTCTGCTGTGAAATTTTGGGTGACTCTATCTTCTTTATTTTTCTTTTCTATATTCTGCTATTTTTTTCAACATGTAACAATACTTCCAATGTATTTTTAACAAATGAAACATTCAATTGGAAGTAGTTTTTAAGATAGCCTGATGGAAAAGAAGAAATAGACTCAGGTAGGAATTATGTTTTGAAGTAACGGAGGCTTAAAGGTATCAGGATGTTGATTAAGGAATTGGCCATTGAAAAGGAGATTTGGAGAGGGAAATTGCAAAGGGAAAATTTAACCAAATTACTCAGTGAAAAGTTAGCCACATGCTTAAAATATTAATCACTGAACATTTATTTTTAAATAGAGAAGGAAATGGATAAATTTCCAATTTCTGGTTTTGTCCCAAATCATCCACTTGAGTTAGTTGGATAGTTTTAAAATCTCTGGACTTTCTAATTAACTTAAGATCAAGGACTAAAGTACTTTTTTATTGGGAAGTTCTCTGAAGTAGCCATCATGGAGCCTCGCTCAAAGTGATTTGTAATTCCTGTGTGTGAATTTCATCATTGGAAAAACTGTTACATCATCCATGTGTCCATAATTGAAGAGTTCTGATGTTGGCTAGGAACTTGGGTTAAAGTGACTGGTTTCTCAACCCTGTTATATATTCAGTAGTAAGTACCTTTCATCTTCTTAAATTATGCTTTATGAAAGTGAATACACCAAGTCCCCTACACAGGAATGAGTTCAGTTCCCAGAGTGCATTTGTAGTCAAATTTGTCCACAAGTCCAACGAAATTGTACCCAAGTTGAAGCCCAGGTACTCAACTAACACAGTCCGATATACAGTACTGTAATGCAATAGGTTTATAATACTTTTCTCACAAATGATATGTAGAAAACAAACACATAAAACAAACATTTTTAATCTCACAGTACAGTGCTTTGGAAAGTTCAGTAGTGCAGTACAACATCTGGCATATAGGGGCTGGCATCCAGTCAACAGGCAAGAAGGTTTACCGATGAGGGGAGCGAGAGGGGATGGGAGACGACAAAGCTGAAGGATCATTTGCAATAGGAGATGGAGTGCAAGCTGCAATTTTTCTCACACCTGACATGGATGGAGAACACTTTCACATCTTTGAAAATTCGCAACTTGAACTTTGTAGGGGAACTATATAGGGGACTTATTCTAGATGTAGGACTAATTAAATATTTATAAAACAGTCAGCTATACTAGTAGAAATACATATACTATTTTAATTCAAACCCTTTAAAGTACATAAATATGGATTAAAAAAGAGAGCCAACGAGACAACGAACGTACACTTTAAAGATGGCTCTGTACAACATTTCATGTACATTAAAATGAATTTAGTGTATTTTAAGGTCTATTTCAAATATTCAGTGCATAGAGTTTTGTTTTTTAAAAAACAGGAATATAATAAATACTGTGCAGAGATTCTGAATGCCCACAGTTTATAATTATCTCAAAGAATCTTCACCCCAGGCCACCTGGAGGCTAAATTTTAAAGTAAGAAAAGTTTGCATTTACCATTTCTTTCCTTATTACCTTTCATTTTTAGGAATGAATCTATTCCTCCAGTCCCTGAGCTAACCTACACTCTCATCCACAGCCTTTCCTTCTTACCTCCAAAATAGTTTGTCTACTGCTCGGGCCGTGGTGCCATGCTTTCTTGACAGTCCTGATGTAAGATTCATTGCTCCACCCTCCTGAGTCCCAGCCATTGTTCTCTGTTTGAAATGGGATTATTCACATATTGAGTGATTACTCCTCACCACCAACCATGCATAAAACATGATGTATGGTCTTTAGCACTTACACACTCCACAAAGGATCAGAAGTTGCCTGAAATTAAAATGCCATCTTAGCTACATAGACCAGCTTTGAGTGTAAAAATGAGAAACTTTCTTCTGGTGGTTACAGCTGAATATCCCTGATGGGATTCCATATATGTGAAGTAGATAACTTTAATCAAAATGTCATGGGAGCCTATAATACTTTGGCCAGTTTAACTGATATTACTTTCCTCTGTCAAAATGAGCTTCAATTGCCCCAGACATCACAGGTGATGTTCACTTTCCTTTATAGTAAATCCCTTACATACAAATCTGCAAGTTGTGAACTTTCAAAGTGCAAACATGCCCAGAAAAGTAACAGAAACAAGAGGACAAATAAATAACTGAATAACCAAAGAGATTCATGACACAGGAAATGGAAGAAGATTTTCTTTATTTGAGTGGGCACTGCTGGTCTTAGAGGCATAGGACTCGAACAGAGAATGGTACACGAAAGTTGCAGCAGCTGTTCAAAATGCAGTCTAGTGATATGTGTCATCAATGCTGAAAGAAAAAAAAGAACTACTACACACTCATCACTGGATCATTTTTTCCAGAGGGTGGAAAGTAAAGAAAGTGAAGACTCTCAGTCATGTCTGATTCTTTTCAACTCCATGGACTGTAGGCTCCCAGGTTCCTCCATGCATAGGATTTTCCAGGCAAGAGTACTGGAGTGGGCTGCCATTTCCTTCTCCAGGGGATTTTTCTGACTCAGGGATTGAACCCTGGTCTCCCGCACTGCAGGCAGACTCTTTACTGTCTGAGCCATCAAGGAAGCAGATAGAATTGAATCCAGCCAGGAACCGGAACTGTGTCATCAACATCCAGCATGAGTGCGATTGCAGCATCCCCACTGTTTCCCATTGCTCACAATCCTTCAGCTCTACCATCTCCCACCTCCTCTCCCTCCTCCAGTCAGTAGCTTGTCTTGCCTGCTCACTCCATGCCAGCCCTTGTATGCCAGCTGTTGTACTGTATTTTTCAAGGTCCTGTACTGTAAGATTAAACATTTTTTCTTTATTTTTTTGTGCTTGTTTTTATGTATTATTTGCATGAAAAATATAAGCCGATTACAGTACAGTCTATTATAGCCAATTGTGTTAGTTGTTTACCTACGTAAACTTCATTGGACTTATAAATAAGTTAGACTTATGAGTGCACTCTTGGATGAAACGTGTTTGTATGTAGGGAACTTACTGTACTTTCTTACCATTCTTCCCTTCACTGGCTTTTTCCCCCGCAGTTAAGGCAGAGCGAACCCAGGAGATCAAGACATCATTCCATTTATTGTCTTTTCCCTCATCATCGTTTCCCTTTCTTAAAATTCATTTGATAGTGTTAGTTCTTTAAAAATAGTCTCAGGTAATCCTGTGTTTTTTTCCAAAACCATACCAATCCAAAAATAAACTAACAAAAATCATTTACCCCAAAGAGGAAAGCTCAAAACATATTTTAACATGCAATTCAACAAAGATGGAATGATGTCTGGATCCCCTCAGGATAGCATACATCTGCTAGTACAGCTGACTATTCAGTTCACCTAGTAAATGAAATTTGACCAATGGGACATTGGTATAGGTGACTAATGAGAGACCTACACAGAAATAAAATGACATACTTTCCAAATTTATGACTTTGGCTCAAAGGTGTCCCTGTGGAAATCTTGAGGTCAAATGGAATCAAAGGAGCATTGACCATGTAGTAGGAAAACCGCCCACAAATTGATCTAGAGCAACTCTCCTTGGTTACTTCAGTTCTCACAGCATGTTAACTTATAAGGTGAGGACGAAGACACAAAGTAATCAGCCTGAATTAAATAAACCCCAACTTCTTAAAAATACCCAAAGGTATATTATTGATAATAAAAGTACTCAAGTCCTCTTTTGCTAAAAATTACTATGTTTTTGATTATCCTCCAGTAGAACTTACCATATTCCTATTTCCTACAATGTATTAGGGGAGATGAAGACACTGATTCATGAGAAAAATGAGGATTTACATAATGTCACCTAACAGATTAATCAATAGGGAAAGTTCAGTTCAGTTGCTCAGTCGTGTCTGACTCTTTGCGACCCCATGAACTGCAGCACGCCAGGCCTCCCTGTCCATCACCAACTCCCGGAGTTCACTCAGACTCACGTCCATCAAGTCGTTGATGCCATCCAACCATCTCATCCTCTGTCATCCCCTTTTCCTCCTGCCCTCAATCTTCCCCAGCATCAGGGTCTTTTCAAATGAGTCAACTCTTCGCATCAGGTGGCCAAAATATTGGAGTTTCAGCTTCAACATCAGTCCTTCCAATGAACACTCAGGTCTGATTTCCTTTAGAATGGACTGGTTGGATCTCCTTGCAGTCCAAGAGATGCTCAAGAGTCTTATCCAACACCACAGTGCAAAAGCATCAATTCTTTGGTGCTCAGCTTTCTTTATAGTCCAACTCTCACGGAAAAATAGCATGTAAAATATAGTTACACTTCAAATCTTTGGCAGATACTCAAACAAGCCATAAATACTGATGTATGGAGTATGCTGGAGAAGGCAATGGCACCCCACTTCAGTACTCTTGCCTGGAAAATCCCATGGACGGAGGAGCCTGGTGGGCTTCAGTCCATGGGGTCGCTAAGAGTCGGATCCGACTGAGTGACTTCACTTTCACTATTCACTTCCATGCATTGGAGAAGGAAATGGCAAACTACTCCAGTGTTCTTACCTGGAGAATCCCAGGGATGGGGGAGCTTGGTGGGCTGCTGTCTATGGGGTCACACAGAGCCGGACATGACTGAAATGACTTAGCAGCAGCAGCAGCAGCATGGAGTATGCTTATATGCATAATCATTAGCCAAATTATATATCTGTAAAGGAAGCAGCTTCTCTTATCTATATGCTTATTTGATATCTTTTTCCAACAAATGTGCAGAATCCATGTATTGCAGAACTTTTCAGCATTTACGTTGCTTGTAAAGATTGATTCTAGGACTATTTTCTCCAGATCCTGTCACTAGACTCACTAATCTTATTAGAGAGGGTGATAATATATAGAGTTTACAAATAAGGCCTACAAATAAACATTTCCCTATTTCTTCAAGATTAAACAATTAAATTCTTACATCTTATAGATTATGGTGTTTGGCAATAAAGTTATAACAAAGCAGTAGACATAGACTTGCCTCAAAAGTTCCTATACTTTACTAAGTGACATAGCATTTATTTATAAAGCCTTATAATGAAAGTAAAAGAGGAAAGTGAAAAAGTTGGCTTAAAGCTCAACATTCAGAAAATGAAGACCATGGCTTCCGGTCCCATCACTTTATAGGAAAGTGGAAACAGTGTCAGACTTTATTTTTGGGGGCTCCAAAATCACTGCAGATGGTGATTGCAGCCATGAAATTAAAAGACGCTTACTCCTTGGAAGGAAAGTTATGACCAACCTAGATGGCATATTCAAAAGCAGAGACATTACTTTGCCAACAAAGGTTTGTCTAGTTAAGGCTATGGTTTTTCCTGTGGTCATGTATGGATGTGAGAGTTGGACTGTGAAGAAGGCTGAGCGCCGAAGAACTGATGCTTTTGAACTACGGTGTTGGAGAAGACTCTTGAAAGTCCCTTGGACTGCAAGGAGATCCAACCAGTCCATTCTGAAGGAGATCAGCCCTGGCATTTCTTTGGAAGGAATGATGCTAAAGCTGAAACTCCAGTACTTTGGCCACCTCATGCGAAGAGTTGACTGATTGGAAAAGACTCTGATGCTGGGAGGGATTGGGAGCAGGAGGAGAAGGGGACGACAGAGGATGGATGATCCAGATGGCTGGATGGCATCACCGACTTGATAGATGTGAGTTTGAGTGAACTCTGGGAGATGGTGATGGACAGGGAGGCCTGGTGTGCTGCGATTCATGGGGTTGCAAAGAGTCAGACACGACTGAGCGACTGAACTGAACTGAACTGAACTGAGAAGTTCCACTGCCAAACACCCAGTAACTTCTAGCACCCTTGGTTTCTAACATCACGTAATTTCCTTTATATAGAACAAGACACAACTAGTTATCACACGTTAATTGCCAGATGAGCAACATGGAAAATAAAAAAACTGAAATTGAAAAGAAATCTATAGACAGTGTTTATAAAAACCCTCACTACAAAACCATAAAGGTTTTTAAAGGTTTAAGAAGTGAACTTGTAAAGCGATCAAGGCAGAGTTTGGGCCCTGTCTCTGGCACACATCGACTGAGTTTTGAAGAAATCATCTAACATCTACCATTGCTTCCCAATGGAATCATTATTAGTGTTTGGAGCAGGATAATTCTTCTTTGTTGAGTCTGCCTGAAAATATGCAGGATGTTTACCATCTCTTGCTCTTGACATCAAAGGTCATTACAACCTTCCATTTATCTTTATCTTGACAATAATACCCTCTCCTGAACCCTCATCTTTTGCAATTAATTGGATAGAAGTTAGATGAAATGGGTACTATCACCTTTGTTGAGAACCTCTATTTTTTAACCATTATCCTCCTGTTATTCCCTTATTTATAAATGGGGCTTTTGTTCACAAGTTAATTTACTTTCCTTTGTTTTCAAGTTCTCAAATTCCCTACAGCTTACAACACAAAGTAAAATCATCATGATAACTATTAGATTCTTTGAGGTGGTGTGAATATTTTATTTTTCTTTTTCTTGTCCCACAGGTATTGTGTAAGATGTGTTTTGGTGGGTGTTGGAGAAGTAGGTGATGCAAAGTATAGCACAATAAGAAATAAACGTAACCTTCTATATGACATTCATTTCTCTATATCCTCTTACCCTTCAAAGCCCAATACAAATGTCAAATCTGAAATATTTAATTTCATCCTCTGCCTTTCCCTGCCTCTCTTAGTGAACTTATACTGTGTTTATGCTGTGAAACTGGAAATAACACATAGCAACTGACTTCAATAAAAAAAGATCAATTTTAATCAGATAAATATTAAATCTTACCATGAGTCTAAAAAATTAACTGTTTAAGTACAGATATGCCTCAAATATTGATCAGCTCCATATATTGGAAAGACTGTAGAAGATTCTCAAAAATTCTGTAAAAACAGCTGAAAGAAACGAATTGTGACTTTGCGTGTGGTTAAAGAAAAAAGGAATCAGAGAAGTGTTCTCTACATTTGAAGATAATAAAGCTCTTCTTTCAGTAATCAGGTCAATTTCTGACCCACCATTTACATATTTTAGAGGATCCTCCTCTGCCCCTCCCTTCTTGCCTGGTGGGCTTCTTTCTCTGCCTCAAGTTCTTCTTGTAACAATGGAAATAGATGTGCAGGGACTGTTAAGAACAAAATTTTGGCTAAGCTGAAGTTGATCTTGGATAGCTGCCTTTAACCTCTCTCTCCCTCACGAGGTTTCATGATTTTACATCTACTGTCTTTTGTGAAATTTAATTTAGTCGTATTCCAAGACATCCTCATTTATTTTGTGATTGAGTCCCATCTTTGTAAATGGAAAGAGGGCTGAGTTGAATACATAAGGGTAGGTGACCTTTACCCCATGATGGAATTGTGAGAGAGATTTATGATGGTGAAAGAATCCATGTCTACACAGCCAGCAAATCCCAGCATTGCCAGTCTCTGCCACTGCCTCATTTCCGTCTGCCACCTTGCTCTGCTGCGATGTTCAGTCAATGTCTTCTTTGGTATGTTTCAATTGACAGCAACATTTACAAATGAAATCCTTACTAAAGGTGAAATAAAAAGATTTTCTCCTTTAAGGTCTGAATTTAGGAACCTGTCTTTTCTTATAACAGCTGATGACATCTCCGGTGTCGAGGAACAGAAGGGAGACTGCATCTGTTGGCAGGAAGAGAAAAAAGAATGTACACAAGGTACAATATATTTGCAATTTTTTTTAAACACTGGAGACAGGAAATGTTTGAGTTAAAGTGCTAATGGCAAATGTCTGGGTGTGTGTTCTTTATTATTACATACAATGCTTGCATTTAAAAGGAACTTAGAGGTGACTCTTTAAATAGCCAGTTTTCCCCCAAAATCATTTTTAAAAATATGATCTATACTATTAAAGTTAGTGACATGTTGGAAAAAAATTAAGCTTGGTATACAGTGCTTTTAAAATTATCACCATAATTTAGCCTGTTACCACTATCATTTTAGGTTCCCTGATGCAGAGAGAAATACATAATGAGATATCCCCATTAATATAGAGTTTAGGATATTTATTTTTACACTTTCAGTTCAGTTCAGTTCAGTCGCTCAGTCGTGTCCGACTCTTTGCGACCCCATGAATCGCAGCACACCAGGCCTCCCTGTTTAGGTGCTTTTAAATTTATTAATTTTGTCTTAGGAGAAAGCTACATATATAAAAGACGCCAGCCCTCTCCAAACCTGGCTGAATCAGCAGAATAACTTAATCTGTGTGGCTTCTGTGTATCAGAAATTCATTATCACCTAAAAAAATGGGCTCTTGTGAACAGCCTGGTTTGGATCATTTTAATGATGTGTTACAAAATACAGCGTAACTGCATAAACAATTTCTCCGTTGTTTAAAAGAAAGAAAAAGACATAGAACAAGGACAAGTAAAAATGCTTCCCATTTCAAAGCAGTCACTCTTGAAAACAATTCATATACTTGTGACAACATTCCTCGTTGACTAGCCACCAGCAGGCACACACACCCAATGCAAGGTGTGTATGAGTATTTGCACATGTATGGCTGTCTCCTAAAAAATGCCATTGAATTCACTTGCTATATCTCACTACGTGTCTAAAAAAAAAAACACGATTCTTCTAAACTCTTTCAACTTACTTTAAGGCTGGAAAATCACAAATGAACTAAAGATTCATAAAGGGCGGAAACCCTTGTGTGATCAAATTTGCTGTAGTGGAAATGGCATTGGCCTCTTGGTTCTTGGGTTCTCAGCTACTTCAGGAAAACCATTCATCAGCATACATAAAACCATCACATAGACTTAATGGGATTCATTCAATGCAGACTTTTGGTTCCTGGTGTATGGTTTTCTCTTTCCTATTACACACTTCTTCACACATCCTACCTATTAGCTCCACTGTTAGTTCTTGCTACCATTGGGCTTCTCACGTGATGCTAGTGGTAAAGAACACATCTGCCCATGCAGGAGACATAAGAAATGCGGGTTCTATCACTGGATCAGGAAGATCCTTTAGAGGAGGACATGGCAACCCACTCCAGTATTCTGGCCTAGAGAATCCCCATGAACAGAGGAGCCTGGCGGCTACAGTCCATAGGGTCGCAGAGAGTCAAACACTATTGAAGAGACTTATCATGCGTGCATTCAGAATTTCCCACAACAGCATTTCCAAAACTAATTTCTCTCTCTGACTGCTATAGGACTGGGATTTTTGTTAGACTCAAAAAATTACTATTCTCCCATCTCACAGAGAATATCTTGCTTTCCAATCCCATTATCTTCATCCTCTTGCATCTTTTCCTCCTGTTCTAACATCTTACAATGAGAAGTTCTTCCTTCATCCAAAATTCATCGCTGCCCCTGAAACCTGGGGCTGTCAATGCCTGCCTTCATGACTCATTGACTATCTCTTTTCTCATCTGAAATAACAACTTCTCTATTTCTCTCTCCCCCCCAGCTATCTCCTTCAGCATATAATCGTACTCAAACCACTCCCAACTTAAAATTTTGCTCTGATTTTTCTTTGTAATGAGCACACATTTCTCTCCTTTAAATTACAAAGCTATTTTAACTTGATACTTCCAACTCTAATCCTCACTTAGTTTCTCATTTGAAGCAAGGTCATTTCTGCATCCATCCTCCTATAGAATCTGACCTTGTCAAAATCATCAAAGATTCTAGCTGCTAAGTGCCACAGACACTTTAAAGTCATTATCGTGAACTTTCTGAGGTGTTAATATTGTAAAACATTTCCCCATTTTAGAATCTCTTTCTAGTCTTCTAGTTCATCACTCTTTCCTGAATTTGCTCTTCTCTCTGACCACCTTGTTGTAGTTTACTTTTTTTTTTTTCTGAGAAAATCACAATAGGCATTTCAGGCATTCCAGGACTTGCCTGGTAGTTCAGCTGGTAAAGAATCCACTTGCAATGCAGGAGACCCCAGTTCAATTCCTGGGTTGGGACGATCTTCTGGAGAAAGGATAGGCTACCCACCCCAGTATTCTTGGGCTTCCCTGGTGGCTCAGCTGGTAAAGAATCTGCCTGTAATGTGGGAGACCTGGGTTCGATCCCTGAGTTGGGAAGATCCCTTGAAGAAGGGAATGACTACCCACTCCAGAATTCTGGCCCGGAGAATTCAATGGACTCTGTAGTCCATGGGGTCGCAAAGAGTCAGACAAGACTGAGAGACTTTCACTTCCACTCACTTTCAGTGTGATACAAATAGATTACAGCTGTGCCAGAGATAGTGATGCTACAGAATAAGAATCTCCCCGGAGCTGACTCTGGACATGTGCCATATAAACAATTGGTCCTTTTCACTGTAAGACATAATGTTGAAAAGTTTGGCAATCAGTGACCCAAACTTGAAGAAGCTGCTGGTCATGAGGGTTTGAGTTCGGTCTTCTTTAAGATCCTCTTCTCATTCTGCTAAGTCCCTCTCAGTGATCTTCCAACCCTGACATGTGGGTGATTTCCACACGTGGTTGTGAGTCATGTTCCAGACATGCAGGTTCAACTACTTCTTCTTCAAACTAATTTGTTGGTATTTCTGGCATCTCAGATATTTTGAAATGTCCGAAACTGAACTCATTATACTTTCCCCCCCAAGTAGATATTCAGCTTAATTTTGCATATTGAGCTTGACCCAATTCCCTAACCAGTTGTCCAAAGATTGAGAATTATCCTTCCCACTGTTTCCTTTCTCTCCACCACATCTATTGGTCATTATATCCTAGTCATTTTTATTTCCTTAATAACTCTGACATCTAACCCTGCACATATTTTTATACCAATCTCTATATTACATATCTCTCTATAATTTCCTACCATAGGCAAGCAAATATAAATTCTTTTTAATGAGGCACAAGACCCTTCCTGGTTTTATCCCCCATGAGTTCAGTTTTATTTCTCATCATGTCTATTCTTCTCTTATCTGTATCCACTCCCTAAAGTCCAGCCACGCCATGTTTTTCTAGACATGAGGAGATACAAGAATTAGGGTAGATGGCAAGTGCCAATGGCAAATGCCAATTTGTAGTTGACATTTGTAAGTAGAATCTTTGCATATTTAACCAAGTTAAGATGAGGTCATAAAGGTGGGTGCTAATCCAGATATGACTGGATTATATTTCCCTTTAAAAGAGGGGAATGGACACAGGCACACAGAGAAGAAAGACTATGTGAAGACACATAGAAAGAATGCCATGTAATGATGAAGACAGATCAGAGTGATGCCTCTGCAAGGCAAGGAATGTTAAAGGCTGCTGACAACCCAACAGAGCTAGAAGAGATAAGGAAGGATTTCCTTCAGGTCTCAGAGGGAGCATAGAACTACCTACACTTTGATTTCAGAGTCTTGACCTCCAAAGTTCTGAGACAGTAGGTTTTGTAGTTTTACGCCCCCCAGTTAGTGGCACTTCCTAGTCATGTTAATGCTAGGAAAGTAATGAAGATACAACACCAATATCCTGAATAAATTTGTGGGCAGCCTCTCCCCGAACACACACAAAATATTCAGAAGTACTGAATGTTTGCAGCCTCTATTTCTGTAATTTGGTCAGAACATGCTATGACATTTTTTTTTTTTTTTTGGTAAAATGCAAGTGACAACCATCATAATACTTTCCTGAAGAAACTGTTACAATCAAATACATACAAAACACTTAAGCAGAATATGAATGCTCAAAAATAGTATTATTATTGCTATTGCTATCTTCATTCAGTTCAGTTCAGTTCAGTCGCTCAGTCATGTCTGACTCTTTGCGACCCCATGAATTGCAGCATGCCAGGCCTCCCTGTCTATCACCATCTCCCGGAGTTCACTCAAACTCATGTCCATCCAGTCGGTGATGCCATCCAGCCATCTCATCCTCTGTCATCCCCTTTTCCTCCTGCCCCCAATCCCTCCCAGCATCAGAGTCTTTTCCAATCAGTCAACTCTTTGCATGAGGTGGCCAAAGTATTGGAGTTTCAGCTTTAGCATCATTCCTTCCAAAGAAATCCCAGGGCTGATCTCCTTCAGAATGGGCTGATTGGATCTCCTTGCAGTCCAAGGGACTCTCAAGAGTCTTCTCCAACACCACAGTTCAAAAGCGTCAATTCTTCAGTGCTCAGCTTTCTTCACAGTCCAACTCTCACATCCATACATGACCACAGGAAAAACCATGGCCTTGACTAGACGGACCTTTGTTGGCAAAGTAATGTCTCTGCTTTTCAATATGCTATCTTCATTATTGCTAGTTTTATTGCTCCATGTGGCACCTGGGAGGGCATATGCATATTCAGATATTCAAGTCTGGGATACGGGTCCCCCTGGATCCCAGCCGTTGCACTCTCTGCATGCTTTCCTATGAGCTAATCCACCTTGAGACTTTCCTTCTGCCAGAGGCCAGGCACACTCTCTCAGCCACCCCTATGTTGGGATTTGGATCACTTTTTTTTTTTCTGTAGAGGAATAAGTGCTGAAATTGTATGTGAGGAATGGAAAACAAAACAAAACAAATACCGGATCCACTTGAGACAAATGTTTGCTTTATAAATAGCTCCTCAAGAATGACTTGTTTCATTAAACAAATTTGTCAAGAAAAATCCAAATTTCAGGACATAAATAAGAGCTAGTTATTCACATCATATACACATATTCATCTTCTAGATTTTCCTTAACGAGATATAGCAGTTAAAGTTGTATAAGTGTGAGTCTATTTATAATTTCTTGGTCATATAGCTCATCTACAGAGAGAGTACAATGTGAACATTTATTCCAGACCATACATAACAATGCTGATGATCTTGCAGATGTCTCTCTCTCCTTAGAAGTATCTCTTTCTTCCTTTTAGGATCCTATCTGGAGGTTCCCAACTGCTGGGATCTAACGCCTAATGATCTGAGGTAGAGCTGATGTAATAATGACAGAAATAGAGTGCACAATAAATGTAATGCATTAGAATCATCCTGAAACCATCTCCCACTCCCACCCCACTCCACATACACTAGCCATGGAAAAACTTTCTTCCAGAAAACTGGTCTCTGTTGTGAAGAAGGCTGGGGATTGCTACTGTAGCCTGATACTCTTCTGGTCTCTAAGCCCTCAGTAAATCCTGACTACAGGATTGACTCTAATGATATAAAAATTCTAAGTTATGAATGACAAATAAATTAAAAATTTTTGTCACTTCCATGAATGGTTAAGATGGGTGACCATCACATGGTTCTCCAGGTATCTTCATGCATGTGAGAAAGAGACATTAAGGTGATCTTGACATTAAGCTCACTTATATTGATAGCAATGAATGAAATGCTGCCAAGGGAAATGACAGCACCTTGGCTTGGAGCACTTTCTACAGTTCTCCAAGGCTCTATCAGACACAAGTGGATAATCCAATTCACTAATTTCTACATATTCTTGGTGATTTGCAAGTGTTAAGAGAGGAATATTATTTAGTAGCCGATATCTTCATTTTTTCACTTTCAATTAAGCTAGAGAACTGGCAGGGATAAAAATGCTTTATAGACACAATTTAAGAGTCATAAAGAAAAACAAGGGAAAAAAATTGAAAGAAAAGCAAAAGAGAAAATCCTCGCTGAAAAACAGATTAGAGAGCTGGCTGTAATTTGCTGAAGATATTCTGTGGGTTGGAGTAGCCTCGCTCTGGAGCTATTCATAGAGTGTGGTGAAATCTTTTATATAAAATAAATATAGTTTGGTGGGGGAAAAAAGATAAAGAAAATAAGAGAAAACACCTTCCAGCTGGCTGGCTTTATTGGCAGCCTGCAAAGGGTGAATTGGTGGTTTATGCAACCAGGAAAGAGTGTTTGTGAAAAGAAAGAGAAATGAAGTAAGCGATTAGAAATTTCAAGTTGATCTCACACCGTTCCCTTTCCTTATATTCTCACCAGCACTCTCCCTTTTCAAGGTCTGTCTGAAATTATCAGTAAGGATGCCAAATGAGAGGGCACCTGTCCCCATATCCAGGATGATATTCTTCTTTCTTTCTTTTTTTTTTTTTTGGTATTCTACTTTCTTTGGGGTTGAACCTATATTATTTTATGGATAATTGAACTATTACATATCACTTCTATATACCATTATGCATCATTTGACTGTTTTCCCACAAAAATAATAAATGAAGATGGTCATTTACAAACTATGCTGTGTATTGGCAAGAAACTTACCTTTTGGAAGGATCAGCTGAGCCACAAATTATATCTTTTCTGGAAGAAAGGTAATGTCTTCAAGGGAGGAACGTTCTATTTCCTGAAGACTATTCCAATCACTGAGAATATTGGATTTATAGCAGTAGCTATCATAATAGCAGATCCCTGAGGTTATCTGATTCCTAGGGGAAGAAAATACCATAAATCCTTTCTATTTTTTACATATTCATGTTACACTACCACCAATAAGATCACAGATATGTGACATTTGCTGTCTCCATATGTGTAACAGTAATGTTAAAGTTGTCCTTCCATTGCAATGTTTACGTAAAATAAATACCCTCCAGTACTGGAGATAAGGATTTCTGACTGAGATGATGGAGTAGAGGTGGTACTGTTGCCATGTTGGGTGGACAGTTTGGCACAACCCAGGAAAATCAGCATCCCTGACTCTTGCCCACTAAATGCCAGGAGCATCCCAGCCTGAAGCATTAGGGAAACCAAGCACAGCCTCCCCTCCCAAAACACACACACACAAATGCACACACACATGCACACACACACACATTTGCAACCATTCCCTGGGTAAACAGTGCTACTCTGGTTTAGGGGCACAGATCTGAAATTATTTTTAAGAAGTATATTTTCTTAAAAAAAAGGAAAGAGAAGAATCAAGAAGAGTACATATCTTCCTTTGCCCACCTCAGCATTCTATCGAGCTAAGAAAAATCCCTGTTTCCTAGTATCAACCACTTTATCAGAACAGGAAAATTTGAATAATATCTGGCACAGACTAGGTGTTGAATGAACACTGCATTTCTTTCCTCATGTCCCTTTTTCCAAGAAAAGGAAGTGAAATAAGGAAACATTTCATGGTGAAACATTTTGGTTATGACTTTATTGCTCATTTGGAAAGGGTAAGTCATTTTCTTACCCATTTGCTTATCAAAAGAAGGCTGTCCATTCTTGTTTTGTCATCTTGATGGACAAGGCATAATTTGTTTCATGTTCGTAGCACAGAGCCACTCTTTTCTAGACAAGTTGCAGGCAAATTTCAACTGCAAGAGTTACCAGCTATTAAAAGAGGCCATGTACAGCAAGGCACCAGCTCTTTGCTGACTGATACTGCCTGCTATTTTATTTTTGGAAAGTAGCCTAAAGCTATTATGGCTCTGGGTTTTTGACAGGCATCATATATCGGTATTTCAGAAGAAAATTTAACTTCAAAAATCAAGTAGCCTGAGGGTTTGGAATCAAATTTAAATTTTTAATAAGTTGTCAAAATATAGTTTGCAGTATTCATT
Organism: Bos mutus; assembly: GCF_027580195.1. Lineage (NCBI taxonomy): Eukaryota > Metazoa > Chordata > Mammalia > Artiodactyla > Bovidae > Bos > Bos mutus. The sequence goes on from NC_091639.1 coordinate 17,413,172, forward strand.
TATAACTGGACTCAACCCTCTGCAAATTAATATGCAAAGCTTCCCACTTCGCTTACAGTTTGTTATGCAAAAAAAAGTTAAAGGAACAGTTATCACGTATATTACTAAGAGAAGTAGGAGGTGCTATTTGTTTATTTTTTATGTGTGTTTAACAGGGACATACTAGCCTGAATATATTTCTGTCTAGAACTAAACTGATAACTAATATCAGTTCTTTTGACTGACTTCAATTTGAATATGCAAATGAAGTTTTCAGAATCAGTTCAGTTCAGTTGCTCAATTGTGTCTGACTCTTTGGACTGACCCCACGGACTGCAGCACGCCAGGCTTCCCTGTCCATCACCAGCCCTTGGAGCTTGCTCAAACTCATGTCCATTGAGTCGGTGATGCCATCCAACCATTCCATCCTCTGTTGTCCCCTTCTCCTGCCTTCAATCTTTCCCAGCATCAGGGTCTTTTCCAATGAGGCAGTTCTTCCCATTAGGTGGCTAAAGCATTGGAGTTTCAGCTTCAGCATCAGTCCTTCCAATGAATATTCAGGACTAATTTCCTTTAGGGTTGACTACAGTGCTCTCCTTGCAGTCCACAGAACTCTCAAGAGTCTTCTCCAACATCACAGTTCAAAAGCATCAATTCTTTGACACTCAGCTTTCTTTATAGTCCAGTTCTCACATCTATACATGACTACTGGAAAAGCCATAGCTTTGACTAGACAGACCTTTGTTGGCAGAGTAATGTCTCTGCTTTCTAATATGTTGTCTAGGTTGGTCATAGTTTTTCTTCCAAGGAGCAAGTGTCTTTTAATTACATGGCTGCACTTACCATTTGTGGTGATTTCGGAGCCCCCCAAAATAAAGTCTGTCACTGTTTCCATTGTTCCCCCATCTATTTGCCATGAAGTGATAGGACTGGATGCCATGGTCTTAGCTTTCTGAATGTTGAGTTTTAAGCCAACTTTTTCACTCTCCTCTTTCACTTTCATCAAGAGGCTGTTTAGTTTTTCTTCACTTTCTGCAATAAGGGTGCTGTCATCTGCATATCTGAGGTTATTGATATTTCTCCCAGCCATCTTGGTTCCAGCTTGTGCTTCATTCAGTCAGGTGTTTCGCATGATGTATTCTGCATATAAGTTAAACAAGCAGGTTGACAATATACAGCCTTAAAGTACTCCTTTCCTGATTTGGAACCAGTCAGTTATTCCATGTCTAGTTCTAACTGTAGCTTCTTGACCTGCATACAAATTTCTCAGAAGGCAGGTCAGGTGGCCTGGTATTCCCATCTCTTTCAGAATTTTCCACAGTTTGTTGTGATCCACACAGTCAAAGGCTTTGGCATAGTCAATAAAGCAGAAATAGATGTTTTTCTGGAACTCTCTTGCTTTTTTGATGATCCAACGGATGTTGGCAATATGATCTCAGGATGAACCCTGCAATAAGGATTATAATCGTCCATGGGTCACTGAGAAACCTATTTAGCATCTGGAAAGAGAATCTTATAGTTTAAGTAGTGATATCAATCAATGACTACAAAGTCTACAAAGCAAGCATCAGAACTGATTATCTGATCTTTGTCATCTGATCATATGGGTGAGCTAATTAAAATATTGATTATTTGGCTATTATTGACCTGGAAAGTAGGTCTGGGATAGAATGAAGGGATTATAGGTAGTTTGGATTAAGTTTAGGAGAAATGTATGGTGTCATCACGGCATCTGTGAAGACTCATTGTGTTAATGAAACAATGCAGACTGTTTTTAATCAGATAGAGCTGGTTTTAAAGTCTTCATCTTCCTCTTATAAGCTATGTAACTTTGTATAGGACTTTTATTTTTTCTGTCAGTCTCTTTATATAAAAATTTCTAACATCAATCATGATAAAAATAATGAAGATAACAAAAATAATACCTGCCTTATTACACTGTGATGGAGATTAACAAAATGTATTGGAAATAAGTTCTTCAATTGTTTCTGCCTTGAATGGCCATTAATTTTTTCTTCTTTACTCATATTTGGGACCGAAGGCAAATAAGAGGCTCAAGTAAACCTTTAGAACTTATTTAGGTTATTCAGGCTAACAAGCATATGGGAAAAATACCCATGGAGTGATATTTAGCCAGTACATGTTAGCCTGTATTCAACTTGCCAGAAAACAGAAAGTGGACATAAAAGCCAACTTCTTTCTGACTTTCTAGAATAAAGCCTTCAAGGATATTTTCTCAGATGTCTAAAAGACTATCTAAAATGCATATTAGCCTTTTACAGTTGTACTGTCAGAATGACAAATGTGTATGCAAAATATATGAGTATCTGAGAACTTCACAGGACTCAGAGCCCTTCCAGCTCTCTGAGATAGTTTGGAAAGGCACAATGAGATTTCAGTTATATTTTAGGAACTGGCTAAATTTAGATGAGAAGCCTGGAATAAAGACATTTTAAGGAGTCCTGGATAATTCTAGTCCTAAACATGCAAATATTTAAGATCTATTCCAGGGATCACACAAGTTGTTTGGAGAGAAGGTTCTAGAGTATTCTCATGAGAGAAAATGGAAAGATTATTTGGAAGTGGCTTTAGAAGTCTCAGATGCTCAATAAGCCCTGTATCTTCAAAGTTTTGATAGTGATGAGAATGGAGCATTGAGAAAACTCAGCAGTGATGTACTGAATGATGGGAAGTCAGAGAAGCTACAGATATGAGCTAAAGCACAATCTATTATGCATTCCAAATAGCACATATGATTTTCTTTAAAACACAATACAAAATCAGAAAGTAGTAAGGAACAGATAACAAAATAAAATTGACAAAATGTTGATACTTTTAAAGTTAGGTGATAGCTACTTGGGAAATTCCTCATAATAAAGGAATATAAATAAATATATAATATTATTATTTCTTAAACTTATTTGTGTATTGCCACTTTGAATAGCTGAAGAACGCAGTTGATAATCTGTCCAGAAATATGCATTCATTCAAAAATATTTATACACATACATTTGCAGAAGTTCATAGCTCTGTCTTCTCCCTTAACCTCTCTGTGAAGTCCATCCATGTGCCTCCTGAGTTCAACAGATTTCTTGTGTATATACAGGAAATATCTCCAAGTCAAGACTCTTGGAGACTTTAGACTGGGACTTTGGATCTTCAAGTGCAGTTCATGGCTCTCATTCCTCAAACCTTGGCTTTAATTCAATTCTGTTTTACTTTCCATTCTTCCCAAGCCCCATCTGTTCTTTGTCACACAGAACTTTTCAAGGGTGACAGTGCTTCTCTCATTCACATGCTGTTTAAAGAAAGACAGGGAGCCAAGACCAATTCAAAGAAAGAAGTGGTTTATGATACCATACCACAAGGTCACAGAAATGTTTATGTTAACAGAGGCATTTTCTAAACTCTGGTGAAAGGAATTCAGTAGATCTCTCAACAGCTAATTGGTATTATACATATCCAAACTGATTACTATTCCAATGGAAGGTATGTTGGTAAAATCTAGGAAAGGAGGCAAAACACCCTATCAGTTAATAACTCATATTTTGGAGTGACAAGAACCAAAACTCAGTTACATACATTTCTTATCTGTGAAAAGATAAAATTATTTATTTTCATGTAATTACTTATTACATGAAAATTACTTATTTCCATGAGCTTTCATTTTTTTTTCATCTGTAAACTATGTGATACATAATTCTCGAAAAGATTAAAGTGTGAAAGTATTGATAATACTTCCAATTAATAGTGACAATTAGCTGGTAATTTCCAACCAGGGCTTAGCCAAGTTTTTATGTAGTACTCAAGACTGTATTATTTTATCTGAACAAAGCCCTGAAGCATATGATATCAGGCATTTCCAATGTGTTTCTGTAACATCATCTCCTTTTCAGAACTCCTTAGGATCACTCCTTTCTGTACTATTTTTTCCCCCCACCTTTATAAATATATACCCTGATTATCATCCTGGATCTTTCCAATCCTCTTACTCTGTAAATGAATCCTCAGGATTCCATGCAAAGTTATGGTTTTAATTACTACCCATACAAAGATGATTCCCAATTGAAAAAAAAAAAAAAAAAAACCTTCAACCCTTTATTATCCTCAAGCTCTAGATTTGGAAATGAAAATGTTGAAAAGTCAGCATTTCCAGAACTGAGCTTCTATTCCTTATCTACTCTCATCCCTATAACTATTATTGCTCTTCAATTTTCCATCTCAGTTAAGGTTACTGCTAACCAGTTTAGAGATCCTATAAATCCTCCTCCCTCATCATCCATATTCAAACAACTCTTGAATCTTCTTAATTTTTTCTGCTTTCTTCCCTTGTTTACCTCCCTGTTGCTACTTCCTCAATTCAGAAGTCATTGTCTTCCCACTAGATTTCAGAAATAACCTGCTGGCTGGCTTCCCAACTCTTGTTTTCCCTTTTCCGGTTAGACATAGCTCCTCAAGAACAATCAAAAAATATATACTAGCTATGGCAAGCTGTATTATTTTTCTAGTTGGTGGAATTATTTATAATTATAGAAAACAGCCCAGGTAGTTGAAATTAGAATCATCACAGAAAACCTGGAGTATATTGTTGCCTATGTTTTTATGTAGAAAAATTTTCTTGGTTTATCTACTAAAACCATTTTACATTTTATTTGTCCTTTTTAATATAATGCAGTCCAACTTTACAGGATTAAACAGGTATTTAAACAAGATAATGGCTTTGTATTTTGAAGTTTAGAAACCAGTGTCAGTGATGAAAATAAGAACATGTGATGACTGATCTTGTCTTGAGCTCTTGGGCCTAGATGAATTTATAATCAGAAAGATACCTTTCAAATAATGAATGGCTTTAAGCCAACCCTTCATATAAAATTACTTTTATTGTTCTTTTCTACCTTCTAAGAGTCAAAAATAGGTTTGACTGAATGTTAAGAAGCCAGAAAATGTCTGCCCAGTGCAAAGTCCAGATTTTTCTGAGAAAGTTTATCCACAACTGTTGTTTAGCCATTGTTATTGTTGTTTAGTTGCTAATTGGGTCCAACTGTTTGCAACCTTGCAGACTGTAGCTCGCCAGGTTCCTCTGTCTATGGGATTTCCCAGGCAAGAATACTGGGTTGAGTGGGTTGCCATTTCCTTCTTCAGGGTATCTTCCCAAGCCAGGGATCAAACCCACGTCTCCTGCCTGTCAGGAGGATTCTTTACTGATGAAGCACGAAGGAAGCCCTCCACAACCACAGCATCCATGAGAGCAAACAAATAGTCTATCCTCACTTCTGAAATAATTTTGAAATGAAGTATTTTGGAATTGTATGCTTCTTCCTCAGACCTGCCTTCAACAATTTAGTTAGGGAATGTGATAATAAGAAACAGTGTCAGAAAAATTTGGAATTGAGAGAGACTCTCTGTTATTTACTTTAAAATATACCAAAATAAAGCTTAGAGGGGAAAAAAAAAGTTCAATAATAAGAAATAAGAGAGGACATAGCTAGAAGAAAAGAAACCAGAGAGACATTAATATTTTGGGGAATTCAACATTCCCAATGCTCTGTTCTATATTTAGGTAAGATAAATGTTTTCAGAAGGGAAAAAGAAAAGGACATTCTGGCCTTTTTAAAGGCTAAATAGAGCTTTTAAGGAACCATTTCATCAACGGGTTAGTTCCCAACCAATCTGATTCTTCTGAGACAAGCTGCTGGTCAAAACATTTCATCAGCAGCTAATCAAGAGAGCTAATGTTCTATGTAGTTAGGCACTTCATGACCTGGAGTAGTTTAAATTAATCTTATGTAACTGACAGCTGTCAACTTTCATCTAGCTTGTGGGTTAAGAACGAAAATAAGAAACCAAAAGTTAAAAATTCTTAACTTGCAATAGTATGCCACTTTGCTTTCTAGGGTATTTTAAATACTAGCTTTTCAAGAATTTGGAAGAGGACATTCAACTGAATCATTCTTCAGTTCAACATTTCCAAAAATTTTAATGGACTATTTCTGTAGCAATGAATATGTTCTGAATACATATTTAAAATGAACACAAAAGTTGACACACATATTTATTAAAGTCAAGGTCAAGTTTAAGAAACATTATAGCTAAAGAGACTGTTGGGTAAATTAGATGACCAAGGTCATTTCTAAAGGACACATCCAGAATAGGAAGGTACAAAGTGTGAGTTTAGTTCATGACTCTTTCTGAGTACTGTGAGCTCCATTAAGCCATTTAAACTCTATTTTCTTATTAAATTTGTTGAACGAAATAAGCTGTAAAGTCCATTCAAGGTTGATGATTCTTCAACCAACTATTAAATAGACCCTAATTATGAGTATGCAAATTATTTACATTTCAAGAAATTTGCATCCCTTACCCAAGGGTCAGAACCCAATTTACATTTGTCAGATATACTTCTATCTGAGGCAGACCACTTCATATATGTTGGCATTTTTCTGGTTTTCCATTAGGAAAATACAGGATATGTTTAGCCTAAAATTAAAACTTAGCTCCAGAACAAAGTTTTTCACAAAAAATACAATAGGCATTAATATATGCTGTTGAATTACTGAATAACATATACATGAAGTAACAACTGTTTTGAATCATTAATATTATTAGTTTAATCTTCCAACACATATTATCATTTAAGGTATTCCTAAACTGTATTGGTTAGCAAAATCAGTCCCTTTGTTTATAAAGTCTTAACTCTAAGTTGTCTCTATTAATGTGGACGAGGAGAAAGGTACTTTTTACTTCCCTTAGTCCCCCTCAAAAAGAGCTGGGTCCAAAAAGGGAAGTGTCCACCCACTGGAATTTTGATGCTGAAGCTGAAGCTCCAATACTTTGACCACCTGATGCAAAGAGCTGACTCATTGGAAAAGACCCTGATGCTGGAGAAGATTGAAGGCAAAAGGAGAAGTGGGTAGAAGAGGATGAGATGGTAAGATAGCATCACTGACTCAATGGACATGAATCTGAGCAAACTCCAGGAGACAGTGGAGGACAGAAGAGCCTGGCTTGTGTAGCTCATGGGGTCGTAAAGAGCCAGACATGATTTAAGCAACTGAACAACACCAACAAAAACTTCACTTCAAGCTCAATGTGACTTTTTGGTTGTCAGTTTACAACATGAATGATGAAAATGCATTAGGCTGAGGAACCTAGCAGTCTTTATTATTCACAGAAGTAGAAGAAGATAATGCTATTTTATTTAGAGTCTTAATAACCTTTATTCTTTTAAAAAATGTGTTTTATTGAAGATTAGTTGATTTACAATGTTGTGTTAATTTTTGTTGTACAACAAAGTGACTCAGTTATACATATATATGAATATTCTTATATATATATATATTCCTTTTCACTATGATTTATTATCGGATAGTGAATATAGTTCCCTGTGCTATACAGTAGGACCTTGTTGTTCATCTATTCTATATTTAGCAGTTTGCATCTGCTAATCCCAAACTCCCAAACAATCCCCCTTTATACGTCTATACCATGGCAGTATATAGTAATCATTATGTTCAACTGACATAATACTTGGAGTATAATCTTGAAACCATTTTGTTTTTGTTTCTTACCATCCTTTTTTTATTCAGAATCCTAGTTCTTCTCCTCTTTGCCATACAGTAGAAATGAACACAACATTGTAAGACAACTATATTTCAACAAAAAATAATTAAAACAAAAAAAGATTCTAATTCTTCTCTTGTCCTTGGATGGAAACTTGCAGAGGTTCTTGAACCTTACTCATTGCTTTTAGCTGCAAAATCAAACTTTACTTCATGAATAAAATATCCCATCCATTATCAGAAACAAATTTGCAAACTTGATTTGGTTTGAAAGTGTCTCCCGTGCCCCCAGCTCAGGCCTCTACACATGGGAAAGATTGCCATGAAAGGAAGAACAGGTGGGCTCCTTCCACCTCTCCACTACCTCCAGAGCTTCCCTGCCTTCAGATGGTTCTGCAGGGCTGAGCCCTGGGGTTGGGACACAGGAGAAGCAGTGGAGAAAGGATGGCAGGAAACCCTCAAATCATCAAAAACTCTCCTGAGCTTGGGTTAGTGTTCTAGGGGCATGGCAGGGGTTAAATTCATTTTGGCCTGAGGTTTGTGACTTCTTTGGAGACCTTGGTGTGTCTCCTCCACACCCCACTTCCACTCATCTAAGGAAGTTTCGGGTCTAGCTCCCTTGAGTATGGTAGATGTCCTAGAAATACTATGACACTTCAATGTCCTTCTGCCAGCTGGTCCTCTTGCATTCATTTTACCTAAGGGAAGCTTTTTTCTAGATCTTTCACTTAACAGTCTCTGGGGATACAATTAGTTCACAAACAGCTACTAACTCTTTGCCAATCCTTTTCACCTTTGGGATGACATGGTCACCAGTCTTCTGCAATTTCCCTGGGTTCAATTGGTGGGGGTGGGGGTGGGGTTTCTGAAGATGCAGGAGCCATTTTGGTGATGTCTTTTAAAACCCTGTTCTCACGACTCATGGACACCATGGGGGAAGGAAAGGGTGGGATGAACCAAGAGAGTAACATTGACGTATACACACTAGCATGTGTCGAATAGATAGCTAGTGAGAAGCTGCTGTATAACACAGAGGCTCAGCTCTGTTCTCTGCGATGACGAGAGGAGTGGGATGGCAGGGGTAGCCGGAGGGAGGCTCAAGAGGGAGCGGATAATGTATACATATAGCTGCTATGCTTTGTTGTACAGCACAAATTAACGCAGCATTGTAAAGCAATTATACACCAATTTTTCTTTTTTTCTTTTTAAGCCTTGTTCCAGACATGGGATAAGGAGCAGATGAAAGATTTCTTCCCTTCCCTTTGGGAGAGTTTCAAAGCCTCACTCTCTCCTGAGAAAATGTCCTCAAGACTACTCTCAATTCCCTAGATCCAAATACTTGTCTACCCTCCATGTACAAGAGGAGTTTCAGAATAGTCCAACGTATTCTAACCACTATTTAAAAAAAATTTCCCAAAATGTGTTAGCACTGTCTTTATAATGTGGTTCATCTGAGACTTTGAATTAAGCACCCCCTTCCAGAAATAACACTAGGAAATTTTCCTCTCTACCTACCCTCGTTTACCTAGAGGTGACTAGTGTCTGAGAATTGATGCAAACAACTCTTTGAAACATTATTATGTCTGCCAATATTTAATTATAACATTGTATATGGTTTATACTTATGTCAAAAGAAAATAAGTGGGATGTAAAATGATATATCTATAGATTGCCTTTGGAATTTCAGATTGAAATTAGACTTTTCATAGATTATATTTAAGAATAGTTAAAATGTTCTTATCACACCAGTCTGAGGAGAGAGGCTTATTATTACTACTTTTTGCATTTAGCAAAATAAGGAGCAGAATTGCTGCTACTTATTTAAATATACTTTAGTGGCATTGTTCACAGTGATAGTCACTAGACGCAGGTAGCTATATAAATGTAAATTTAAATTAATTAGCTTATATAAAATTAAAAATTCTACTTCTTATGTGCACTATCCATGTTTCAAGTATGTGAGAGTTATAATTGGCTAGAGACTACCATGTTAAACAATGCAAATATTTAAAAAAATTGCACCGTTGTAGACATTTCAATTGAATAGCAGGGCTCTGAAGATGAATACTACAGTTAAACCCATACACATGGAATCAAATATTCTTCTTGTCAAGGGAGGTAGAGGAACATTCTAGAGTTATTCAGGATGGCCTTCTAAGGTAGGGTTGAGAATTTGTACCATACAAATGATGAAATGTCTTTCTTGGGACAGCTAAGCTGGTTTTGGTGATATGATTGAGGAAGCTTCCATGTTGGGCAGGGCATTAAGAATCGGTTCTTCTCAATTATGAGGTTATAGCTGTGGGGAAATTGCCTTTGTATTACTAGATGTAGACTTCATTACTCAGAAGAGCTGAAAGAGGATCTTAAAAGAGGCCAAGTCCCAGGATTTGACATTGTGCAAATTGAACTCACTGCTGAATGTTAACATTTTTGAGAGAAACTCACTTGGCTTACAGGTGTGAGATATTTCCATTTTCTCTTCCTGTGTCTTTAAAATAATTATAATTTAGACCCACAGTCACTTACTGGGATAATATCTTCATTCTTGTGTGTAAGATGTCACTGGAACTTTACTAGGAAAATCGTAATGCACCTTCTCTTTATACAATTTATTTATTCTTCTTTGCTTTTTAAAACTGATTTATTTTATTCCAAAAGACCAGGAAAGGATGAGATAAAACCTGGAGACAATGAAAAAAATATATCCTGTTTGTTTTTTGTACAAAACAAAAGGTTAAGGCTATTTTTTTTTTCAAAATAAAGAAAATAATTCTTTGGTCATCTATAATAGGACAGAGCTATTTTGAACAGTTTGATGTCATATCTACATCCCTCAAGGAAACAAAGGGGAAAGTCAGAGGAAAGGGAAAAGGCAGCTTTGATAAGTTCTGCCAGCCACTGGGCCCTGAGAGTGAAGCATCCTGTTTTTATCATGTGTCTGAAAACAGTGGAAAAAAATGTACTGCAATCAATGGTACCATTCTTTTGTTATTTCACAGTTACCTGCCATAATTCCCTAAATAATCACACCAAATGAGAGCCTTTTTAGTGACAACTGTGAAACAATGGGCCAGTCTGTATAAAGGTCACTGGAAAATTACAGTCTGAGATGGAGAAAGAATGCTGACAAACCAGAGACACTTCGTGATATGAAGAGCATTCTGAGTCCTGATTGTCTGTCACCACTAGGTTTTATGACAGTCCTATCCAGGCCATCAATTAATACTCCCAATTACTGTAAAAGTCAGTGGGAGACACTATACAGAAAAAGTAATAGAAAATATAATCCTCATAAAAATAAAGGATTCCTTTCAAACAAAAAATGGCTTCTAAATGGACTTTTTGCGGTTCCTAGGATTGCTCTATCTATTAATCAGTCAATCATTTTAAGGGACTTCAAGCAAAATGACCTCAGAGATTGCTACCACTTGGAATTCATATCCTTTCAGTCGTCTTATCTCGGGGTATCCAGGTGCAATCCTATAGCATTTATCAGCACAACATCTATAGGATGTCAGTGCAGCACAAGTACACTCCCAGAAATTACCGAAGAAACAGTTCTTCACCCATCTGTTTATCAGACTGGCTTTCTAGGGCATCCTTCATGGTGGGGCAGAAAGAGGAGAGAACAGCTTCTCTGCATTTTAGTATATTTAGGAATAATTTTGGAGCAAAGTTCTAAGGGTTTTTCTTCGTGGATATGGTTCTTTAATTAAAAGAAGATCATTAAACCTGAAATTGTCTGGTAACTGACTTTCATCCTTACTGTCTTTTTGTCAGGACTTACAAGAAATATTTAAAAATCTAACCAATTACCTGTGGGTTTGTTTTACTTGCTGCCAAACATCTGGTTAATTTAAACATATCCAGATAAAATTATATTTTTCAATGATTTTATATGAGTTGTATAGACACAGCCTCAGATTGCAGGCGAGATGAACTGATATAATCCCGGAGAGCTATTTATACAATTAAGCCTCCATCAAGAAAGAATGTGATTTCAACCTCTGTCCTTTGGAAAGCATGATTTATATGAAATTGATTTACTATTTTAGAATTTCTACGTATTGTTTTCTTCTAGTATGGCTTCCAGCCTCCCAGCGAATTGAAAATATTCGAGTCCTTGGAATCCCAATGGATTGCCACTGGGAATGAACAGAAGGTCTCTCTCCCTCCCCCTCCCCGCTCCTTTTCCTGTTTTCAAGTTCCAGAGCCAGATATATGGCTGTGAGACAACACAGAAGCAGTGTCAAGAAAACCATTTTGCTCAAGGGACCTGGCAGTTGAACTCTCCCCAAAAGCTTTTAAAAAGAAAAAATACATATATATTAAATGCGAATTTAAAACAAATCCAAAGATTTGTGGAGCCCTTGTTCACCTTGTGATGTTGCTGGAGATATGAATATACACCAAATGAGCTAACAGATTATGGAAAGCCAATGCTTAAAAATCTCTTGAGTTTTCTAACAAGAGATCTGGGAAGTTTAAAAGCCTATCGGGTTTCCCAGAGATTATTAACTCTGGCTTGCATTTCAAAGTATATCAAGTGCCGTCTGCTTTATACCAAACAAAAGGGAATGTACTACCAGATGGAGCAGACAGAACTAATAAGAGCTGTAATAAATCAAATTAAGAAATATTTATTGAACATCTCTGCATCTCCAGCATTGAGCTGTTAGGTGTGTGATAAATATAAAGTATAAATGAAAAGGTCTGTGGTCTCAAAAAGCTTAAATGAATTTGGAGAGATAAGATAATTGCACAGAAAATAAATAATAAAGCAGAATTTGAAAAGCAATTCCAAAGGAATGACTCAAGAAATATCATAAATAATAAAAATGAACCAAACCAGGAACATAAAAAATGTTATCATTTGAATTAAGCTTAACAGGCAACTTCATGAAAATTTTTCTGTGGAGAATAATGTTGCCCTTCAAGGAATATATATTTATATTTCTTCAGAGACCCACTCTTTGGCTGAATCCCAGGACTGTTCTATTTGCAAGGGGGTTGGATGGCCAAAATGGCTATAGCCAATAGACTCACAGAATGACGTTAAAGTTATATCATCAAATAAAAAACATTCCATAGTCAAGTCACTGAATTGCACTGTAGGGAAATATGGGTCATTATTCTTGAAAATATCATAATATGACAATAATTACAGCTTCTATTTAAATTGCTAGACTTATGTGAATGATCTACCAGATCTGCACATCCTTCAAAAGTCTCTGAAAGGCCAAGCTTTATAGCAGTTTCATCTTATTTCTTCTTTCTTGGTGAGTGTGCATGCTAAGTCACTTGTGTCCGACTCTTTGCGAACCAGTGGACTGTAGCCTGCATGCTTCTCTGTCCATGGGATTCTTCAGGCAAGAATACCAGAGTGGGCTCCATGTCCTGCTCCAGGGGACCTTCCTGACCCAGAGATTACACACAAGTCTCCTGCATTCGCAGGCAGCTTCTTCACCATTAGCGCCACCTGGTTATGCTTATTAAGAAAACCCAAAATTATTTTAACTGAGGTAAATTAAGCATGTTCCCATTCTCTTTGACCTGAAAGCACCTAAACACCCTCTGATGTAAATGACCTAGTTCCTATTGACATTCAGACAGTGTTACTACATCATCTGAGTTTTGACAAAGACTTGAAACAAAGCATAATAAATGGCCATGAGACCCAGTATAAAGTAAATAAACAAAGGAAATGTTTTTAAATGAAGAAAGAATTTACAAACCCAGAATAAATTAACTAACACAGAGAAAGAAAGAGAGGTAAGGAAAAGGCCAAATCCCTTATCTTGAAGAAAGAGAAACCAAAAATTATTTTTAATAGATTTTGGCCCTTTAACGTGGTTCAAAGAATGGTGTTAAGATATTCAGCTAATCTCAAATAGAACTAAAAATAGAATGCTTACCTTGAAAGTCCCTGCTGAAAACAAAGCTGAAAGAGCCCCTACAGCAAAATAGAAGAAACTGAAAAAGCAAAGGAACTGGAATTAAATCATATACTGAGATGAAAAAGTTTTAAACCAGGCACAGTACACCAACAAGGTGGCAGGAGATGGTAAAAGCGGGTAAGTCAATAGAAGCGCTGTTCAAAATGTATGAACAAGAGACTTCCTCCATGGTCCAGTGGTTAAGATTTTCCCCTCCAATGCAGGAGGTGTGGGTTCGATCCCTAGTCAGAGAACTATGATCCCACATGCCTTGGGGTCAAAAAAACAAAACATGAAACAGAAGCAGTGTTTGAACAAATTCAATAAAGACTTTTAAAAAAGGTTCACATTAAAAAAATTATTTAAAAAAACATATGGATAGATTTAGGGACATCAGCAAGATAAAATTAGGTCCTGGAGTTAGCAACATCAGGGATCTTTTCCACCCATAGTCCTAAAAGGCAATGGGAGGAAACAGTTAACCAGAATGAAAGAAATCAGGTCTGCAAAGAGAGATTTTATCAGGCTGTGGCACTTGCTAGAGAGACAGCTATCACTGAGACCCAGCAGGAATGAACTAGGATAATAGCTCCTCTACCTCACTCTTTTCCTGTCTGTCAACCTCTGCAGAGTCTTCCACCAATGAACTCAACAGGCAGCTAGAGGGCAAGGAAGTCCTTGATGTCGTCCATATAATTCAGCCTCCTGGAGCATAGAGCAGTAGAAATTATGGAGAGTTGATCTTGAGGAGCAAACCACCCCGCCAAGATATCCAATGATACAATGATTACAGAAATAAGCATAACATGATACAAGGTGTTTTAGAAAAAAAAGTAAAAAAGTGAAAGTGTGAGTCACTCAGTCATGTCCAACTCTTTGCAAACCAATGGACTGTAGCCCGCCAGGCTCCTCTGTCCATGGAACTTTCCAGGCAAGAATACTGGAGTGAGTAGCCATTCCCTTCTCCAGAGGATCTTCCCGACCCAGGGGTCAAACCGGGCCTCCTGCATTGCAGGTGGGTTCTTTACCATCTGAACCACCAGGGAAGCCCAGAAAAGACAATGATCTACATACAATTGAGTGTTTAAAAAATTGCTTCATTGAGATGTATTTCACATATTATAAAATTCACTCTTTTAAAATATACTATTAGTATCAGTGCTTAAGACATCGTCTTTCAATTCCAGGAGTGTAGGTTCAATTCTGGGAGTGTAGGTTCAATCCCTGGTCAGGAAGCTAAGATACCACATGCCTCACGGCCAAAAAACAAAAACAGAAAATAGAAACTATATCGTAACAAATTCAATAAAGACTTTAAAAATGGTTCACATTTTTAAAAAAGGACAAGATTCTGTTATTATAATACATTCAGAGTTATATAACACCACTCTATGCATAATTTTTAAATATTTTCATCACCTTCAAATGAAATTCCATGCTTAATAGCAGTTACTTTTCCATTTCCCTCTCCTCCCAATCCCTGGCAAACACTAACATATTAATATTTTCTTTCTCTATGGACATGTTCTGGAGATGTTCTATACATGAAATCCTACAATACATGGTCTTTGGTCTGACTTAATGTAACAGGAGAGATCAAGAAGAGATGGAAAGAATACACAGAAGAACTGCACAAAAAAAGATAGTAATGACTGGGATAATCACAATGGTATTGTCTCTCACTCAGAGCCAGACATTCTGGAATGTGAAGTGAAGTGGGCCTTAGGAAGTGGTGTTTCCAATAAAACTAGGGGAGGTGATGGAATTCCAGCAGAGCTATTTAAAATCCTAAAAGATGGTGCTATTAAAGTGCTGCAATCAATACGTCAGCAAATTTGGAAAACCCAGCAGCGGCCACAGGACTGAAAAATGTCTTTCCTCACCCCAGTTCCCAAGAAGGGCAGTACTAAAGAATGTTCAAGCCACTGAACAATTGCACTCATCTCCCATGCTAGTAAGGTTATGCTCAAAATCCTCCAGGCTAGGCTTCAGCATTATGTGAGCCAAGAGCTTCCAGATGTTGAAGCTGGTCTATAAAAGGCTGAAGAACCAGAGATCAAATTACCAACATTCATTGGGCCATAGAGAAAGCAAGGGAAATCCAGGAAAAAAAACATCTAACTCTGTGTCATTGACTATGCTCTTTTGACTGTGTGGATCATAACAAACTGTGGAAAACTCTTAAAGGGAATATCAGACCATCTTACCTGTCTCCTGAGAAACCTGTGTGTGGGTCAAGAACCAACAGTTATAACCCTGTATGGAACAATTGACTGGTTCAGGATTGAGAAAGGAGTACAACAAGGCTGTTTATTGTCATCTTGTTTAACTTTGCAGAACGCATCATTCAAAATGCTGGGCTGGATGAGTTACAAGCTGGAATCAAGATTGCCAGGAGAAATATCAACAACCTCAGATATGTGATGATACCATTCTAATGGCAGAAAATGAAGAGGAACTAAAGAGCCTTTTGATTAGGTTGAAAGAGGAGAGTAAAAGTGTGGCTTAAAACTCAATATTAAAAAAAAAAAAACTAAGACGATGACATCCAGCCCCATCACTTCATGGAAAATAGAAGGGGGAAATGTAGAAGCATTGATAGATTTCCTCTTCTTGGGCTCTAAATTCACTGTGAATGGTGACTGCAGTCATGAAATTAGAAGACGATTGCTCCTTGGCAGGAAAGCTATGACAAGACAAGATAGCATGTTTAAAAGCAAAGACATAACATTGTTGACAAAGTTCATCTAGTCAAGGCTATGGTCTTTCCCTTAGTCCTCTACTGATGTGAGAGCTGGACAATAAAGAAGGCAGAGAGCCAAAGAATTGATGCTTTCAAACGGTGACATTGGAGACAATTCTTGAGAGTCCGTAGGAAAGCCAGGAGATCAAACCAGTCCGTCTTAAAGGAAATCAACCCTGAATATTCTTTGGAAGGACTGATGCTGAAGCTGAAGCTCTAATACTTTGGATACCTGATGTGAATAGGTGGACTCAATGGAAAAGATCTTGATGCTGGGAAAGATTGAAGGTTGAAGGAGAAGAGGGTGACAGAGGATGAGATGGTTGGATGGCATCACTGATTCAACGGACATGAACTTGAGCAAACTCTGGGAGATGGTGAGGGACAAGGAAGCCCGGAGTGCTGCAGTCCACAGGGTTGCAAAAAGTTGAACATGGTTTGGCCACTGAACAACAACGACATACTGTTTACAAGATACATACGTGAAGTAGAAGGAATCATTATCTCATTCTTTCCTATGGATGAATTACACTTCATGATATGAATATATCACATTTTCTTTTTCCATTCTTCTTTTGATGAATATTTCATTGTTTCCTCTTTTTGACTATTTTGAATAACAGGGTGCTATGGACTTTCATGTGAAAGTTTTCTTTTCGTGTGGATATACATTTTTAATTCTCTTGGGTAACTATTTGGAGTGAAATTTCTGGGTCATATGGTGTAACATTTTGAGGAATCACCAAAAAGCTTTCCAAAGAGCTATGCCATTTACATTCCTACTAACAGTGCACGTGGATTCCAGTTTGGCCACATTCTTGCCAATACCTGTTATTATCTGTCTGCTTTTAGACTTTTGCCATCTTAGTGAGTGTAAAGATGTATCTCATGTGGTTTTCATTTCCATTAATGACTACAGTTGTGTATTTTTCAATGTGTGTCTTGACCATTAGTATATCAATGACAAATTGGCAATTTCCAAGGGCGTTTGCCATCTGTCTCTCCAGGGATTGAATTTTGGATTGCTGCAGCTTTTGACCTTCAACATGCCCTCAAGGGAATTCAGGGAGAGAGAGGTATTTTCTGCTCCAGGAAAACTGGTGGAACAGGTCTTTAGATAGATATTTTCAGGAACTAATTTCATGATCCGAATCCTTGAATCCTCTCATATCTAGAAAAGCACTAAATCCCTTCATGATGACATCAGCTCCTTTGGTTTAGCAGAAAACATTTTGTAAGATAAGTGCTTGATTGTATGAACTCCCCCTTCACCAAAATCACATATATTGATCTTTCCCTCCCACTATGCCTTTGGAGCAGTTTCTCAGAGCTATCTGTGGTATTGTCCTCGAGGCTACAATCCTCATTTTGCCCCCAATAAAACTTAACACAGCTTTCACGTTGTACATCTTTTTTTAGTCAACAAATATATATATTTTTAATTTTTGGGAACCTCTCTGTTCAAGTCTTTTATCCCTTTTAAAATTGGGTTATTGCCTTTTTATTCTTGTGCTTTTAGACTTCCACCCCACTCCAGTACTCTTGCCTGGAAAATCCCATGGATGGAGGAGCCTAGTAGGCTGCAGTCCATGGGGTCGCTAAGAGTCGGACAGGACTGGGCGACTTCACTTTCACTTTTCACATTCATGCATTGGAGAAGGAAATGGCAACCCACTCCAGTGTTCTTGCCTGAAGAATCCCAGGGACGGGGGAGCCTGGTGGGCTGCCACCTATGGGGTCGCACAGAGTCGGACATGACTGAAGTGACTTAGCAGCTGCATTGTGGTTACAAGTCCCTGACTGGATATTTGATGTTCAAGTATTTCCTCCCATCCTATGAGTTTTCTTTCCTCCGCCTTGATAGTGTCCTTTAAAGCACAAAACATTTTACTTTAAATAAGGTCTAATTTTCCTAAATTTTTCTTTCGAATTTTGAGGTTTAGATGTCCTTGGATGTCTAATCCAAAGTCATGAAAACTTACTCTTGTATTTTCTCCTGAGAATTGTATCATTTTATCTCTTTAATTTCAGTGGATGGTCCAATTTGAGTTATGTGTGTGGTGTGAAGTAAGTCTTAATTTCGTTCTTTGCATGTGAATATCTAGGCACCCTAGTGCCATCTGTTGAAAGGATTTTTCTCCCTTGAATTATTCTGGGACTCTTGTCAAAATGAATTTATGATAAATGTGTAACTTTATTTTTAGACTCTCAATTCTATTCCTCTGATGAATTTATCTATCAATCAATTGATTGATCTTTCTATCATGAATCTATCATTTATCCTTTTGTCAGTACTCCCCTGGCTCAATTACTATAGCTAGTAAGTTTTGAAGTCAAAAAGTGTGAATCCTCTTTTTCCTTTTTGAAATAGTTTAGTTGTTCTGGGTTTCTGACTTCCCCTATGAATTTTAGAATCACTTTGTCAATTTCTTAAATAAAAAGAAAACTCGGGATTTTACAAGGAATTGTATTGAACCAGTATATCAGTTTGGAGAGTATTATCTTGGCAGTGTTGTCTTCCAATCTCTGAGCATTGGCTATTGTTTCAGTGGTTTATGTTTTCTTTAATTGTTTTCAATGATGGTGGGAGAAGTGGGTGATGGGGTTGAAAGGTATAAGCTTCCAGTTTGTTGTTGTGTAGTTACTAAGTCATGTCTGACTCTTTTTATGACCCCGCAGACTGTAGCCCATCAGGCTCCTCTGTCCATGGGATTTTCCAGGCAGGAATACTGGAATGGATTGCCATTTCCTTTTCCGGGGATCTTCCTAACCCAAAGATCCAACCTGCATCTCCCATACTGTGAATGGATTATTTACTACTGAGCCATCTGCAAAGTCACACTTCCAGTTGTGAAATAAATAAATCATGGGGAAGTAATGTGTAATATGGTGACTATAGTTAATAAATACTGTATTGCATATTTGAAAGTCGCTAAGAGAGTAGATCTTAAAAGTTCTCATCACAAGAAAAGAACTTATTTATAACAATGTAAAGTGTGATGAATATTAACTAGACTTATTATAGTGATGATTTCACAATACATAATTATCAGTGGGACAATGCAAGGAGTTGGGATGCCAACCCCACACCATGTAAAATCGACATATAACTTTATAGTTGGTTTTCTGAACCCACATTTCTGCACCCTTGGGTTCAAGCAACCATGGATTGTGCAGTATTGTGGTACCTATTTGTTAGAAAAAAAAAAGTTTGGGTGGGATTGGCAAACTTCTTGAATCATGATAGCTTTCAAAAAGCAGAAATATAAACAAAACATATAATATATATGCACACACATATTAAAAAAAAAAAAAAAAACATGAGGGGGAAAAAAAGACATAATGGGGTTTACACTGAGGTCAAAATTGCTGTACAAGTGAGAATGTGCTATTTGGAACTGTATTTTCCAGAGAAGGCAGATTTTATACATTTGTATATATGCTTGCCAGAGAGAAGTGATTTTTTAATACTCTTTCCTGCATTTGCTGCCTGGGAGTGTTTAACTCAAACTCTAAGGAGACCCTGTCTCTTAAGGAGTAGGAATCATTTCTGGAAGTGTACAGAAGATTGATGGTAGCCAAGCTTGGATTAAGTCAAAGTTTCTAGTTCCATAAGTGAAACTAGATCCCTGCGGACTTGGAAATTGCTATGGGATTTTCAAATAAACAGGTTTTGAAACCACTGATACAGGCTAATTGCTAACAGAAACTCGAGAAGCTGGCAGAAAGAGCTATGCCAATGACTGGTGAAAAATATTTGGTTTGAGCAAGATTTTTAATGGCAAAAAACAGAAAGTCTCAGAGACTAGGATGTTCTGCTGATTAACTTATTCTGCAGTCTGCCCCGAGGTCTTATCAGTGGATTAAGCCATCCTTATGTCCAATTCTCTGCTGGGATTTCCTATGCTTTAGTGCAAATATAAGAACTGATGACTTGCTGAATTTAAAATGATCCTTCACTAAAGAAGAAAAACATTATTCATGTTTACATTAGAGGACAGTTTCTGCTGAAGTGATTTGGCTAGGACCAGTGAAGTAAAGCTTAGAGATTCCTACAGAGTTGGACACGATTCATGAAAGAGGGATCTTTGAGCCATGTTTGCTAAACACTCTTGAATTTCACAATAAACCCAGGGGATCATTTGAATATTCACTGCTAGTTGAATTCATCAAGCTTTAGAAGGAAAAAGCTGTTATTTTAACTGCCCTCTGGAACCTGGATTGAGCAATGACATTTGGATGTGAGATGTTGGGGCAGCTTTGAAACTCAGAAGTTACTTGGGCATTCCTCTGACTCTTAAATTTGGAGCCTCTTGTTGGATCCTGCTGGTTGTGGAAAGCAGGTCAATTGGTCAATATGGATTAGTGTATTCCTTAGAGCTAGGTGAGTGGCTCATGTGGTAAAGAATCTGCCTGCCAAACAGGAGACATGGGTTCGATCCCTGATCTGGAAAGATCCCCTGGAAAAGGAAACAGCAACCTACTCCAGTATGCCTGCTTGGGAAATTCCAAGGACAGAGGAGCCTGACGGGTTATAGTCCATAGGGTCACAAAAGGGTTGGACAAAATTTAGCGACTGAACAACTACAGAGCTGGCCCAGGACACAAAGTGGGCCTATGTCTCTCCATTTGAACCTAGTATGAGACATTGACTCATAACTATTTTATGCATAGATAGTCATTCAGTCATATCCAACTCTTTGTGACATAGGTTACATGGACTATAACCTACCACACTCCTCTGTCCATGGGATTTTCCAAGCAAGAGTACCGGAGTGGGTTGCCATTTCCTTCTCCAAAGGATCTTTCCAACCCAGGGATCGAACCCGGGTCTCCTGTTTGGCAGGAGATGCTTGTAGGCAGATGCTTTACCGTCTGAGCCATCAGCAAAGTTATCTATGTTTGTGAATAATCAATCAAATGTAATCAAGCGAGTGATGGATTCATTGTAGAGAATGAGAAAGGAAGATGTTATATTTTTAATGTGAATGGGAATGGTTATGAGTGGTATGGCCATATTTCAAAATGGAGGGAAAAAACAAAGAAAAGTATTGACAAAGAATATTATCAGCACAATTTTAAATTGACTGGACTTTAGCCATCATTTAACCCAACTTGCTGTCTTTATTGATTAAGAAATCTCTGAAGTCTGTAAATATCAAGTAATCCATAGACTTAGCAGAAGAGCCAATCTTAGAACCCAGACTTACTAAACCTTAAGTCCCTAGGTAACGTTTCTCAGAGATGAAATAACTAGGCTCTTGATGAGATGGTTCAAATGGTAAATGAAGAGTGTAGAATAATTGTAGGACTAAGGGGAAAGACGACAGACTGGAGATGCATTTGCCCAGTTTTCAGTAAGGATGAAGAGCTAACCTAGAACTTAAAAAGCAGAAGGCAGATGTTGATGAGGTGGTGAAGTATGTGGTTATATATGATGAAACTCAAGTTAAATGCTTTTATAATATGAAATAGGTTTGCCGTAGAAATGGCACTGGATAGTACACAGAGCCATTCGTATAGAGTAGTGCTAGTCATCAATTCCTTGTTGTTTCGTCGCTAAGTCGTGTCTGACTCTTTGCAACCCTGTGGACTGTAGCCTGCCAGGCTCTTCTGTCCGTGGGATTTCCCAGGCAAGAATACTGGAGTGGGCTGCCATTTCCTTCCCCAGGAGATCTTCCCACCCAGGGGTCGAATACTGCAGGTGGATTCTTTACCTTTGAGCCACTACATACTCAACTACCAGCAATCAAAATCTACCCGGCACTGCTAGCATGTCCAAAGCTGATAGTCACTACTTCAGCCCATACAAAGATAAGCAATAGTGAATGTGAATTTGGACATAATGCAGAAAAAGAAAAGATTGAGGGCAAACACTGAAGCCAACACTCGTTACTAATGGAATTTTTTCCTACTGCCTTGATAGATTACCTTCTCTAAATGCACATTTTAATTTCTCTCCCATCTTCCTCATGCTCGATCTGCTTTCCCAAAAGAATTTCTTTACTTTGATTTAAAAACTATTTGCTCAAGCCTCTTCTGAAGACCCCTAAGCCAATATAATATGGATTTATTCTTTTTCCCCCCTTTCAATTGTGTGTCATGTAATCAATACAAATTCAGTATGCAAAGCATACAATACTTGTGGATCTGATTGTTTCCAGCAGTTAGTGGCTAAAACTTCATATTGTAATATGTTTGTGATTGTCAGTATACAGAGGTTGTATTTACTCCAAGGAACATAAGACAGAAAAGCAAGAGACTCTTCTAAGGTCAGTATGAACAAAATCAAAAATAGATATAAAACCTTATGCTTCCTGGTTTAATATTTTAGCATTATCTTTAATTTTATTTTTACACATCTGCAGCATTTGGTATGATTCAGATTACTTGAAAAGATGGTGCAAAAGTGACTCTCTCCTTTTAAGTTCTGCTGAATATAGTCCTATATGGATAGCAGACATTGTAAAATAAGATAAGGTGTTCTCTTAAGGAAAAAAAAAACAAAACACCGTACATGCTACATAAGGAGAGATTTAATAAAAATTAGTCCCAGAACTGAAAAATCAGTACTGTGTATAACATCTTATGCTTTAATCTTGTTATCTTGAGCATTTTAATGTAATTTACAGAAAACTGTTATTCCCAATAAAAATGTAGAAAATAATGGATTTATGTAGTATGAAATAACACATTGAAATAAAACTGTCACCATACTTTCATTTCACTATGATGTGCTCTAGTTTTCACTCACATATGGAACTCAAGTACTGTGGCTTTACAAATGGAGAGTCAAAAGAGCCTTTAATGGTGATTAATGCTAATTCTAAATATATACATTTTGATGAATGCAAAAATCTATTTAATAAAAAGATTTAAGATGTTCAAAAAGGGTCTTGTACAAAGCTAAAAGAAGCTTTCTTCCAAAAATTGAATCTGTTTGTTTTTAAAAAATGACATCATCCAAGATGTGTTTTTAATCAATTATCATTGTAGATAATTCTGCGGGCAACATGGTTGGAGAAACAATGGTGTGATTAACTAGGCGTTGACCTGGTGTCATGGCACTGGTCCAGGGAGAGCTTATTAGTTTGCACTAGCAGTAAATATGAAACCCAGGGCATTGTAAATCACGACTGTAGGATTAACTGAAAGTGAATTAGATACCCGGGTAAAACTGAGCCATTCCCAGTTAGTTCAAAAACAGCTACAGGAGGTCAGTGGAGAGAAAGTAACAGTTTTCATACACAGGCCTATTCTAAATTTTTTCCATTTTATCCATAAATTTCAATTGAAAAAATTGATCCTTATACTTAATAATGTTCCTTAATAAAATACATAAAAAACAGGGACACTTAGACTTTCTGGTGATGCTGGTCAGGGTAAAATCTTTTTTTTGAGGGTGGCGGTAGTCCTGTATTTTGTCTCTCAAAGTGTTTTGTCCAGTCATATGTTCAAAACATGGCGAATCAGCACACCTTAAGGCCATAATTTCAGCACCATAAACTCATTTTGTTTAGTTTGTCTCATCACAGTTTTCATTCTTAGAAAAACACTCTGCCCCTTCTTCCTTGTGACAGCCAGTGAATTGGCTGGGCCACATTAAACAGTGATAGAAAATTGATTGGAAGACTGCTGAACCTTGTTTTGATCCATCCCTAATTTACATACATATGCTTAATCAGGATGTTAAAAAGAGCTTTGAGTAATGATACTCTGAAACTTATATACCACTAAAACAATTTTATTGTTGCTGTTTTACCATAATGTCAAATAATTACCTTGCACATATTTTCCCTCTTCTCATTTCCCTCTGAAATTGTTTTAGTAAATACAATTTCTTTTTAAGAGCAAACTCAATAAACCCAGTTGTGTATGGTGCCGTGTGTGTGCTCAGTTGATCAGTCAGGTCCGACTCTTGGTAACCCGGTCCGTGGACTGTAGCCCACCAAGCTCCCCTGTCCTTGGGATTTTCCAAGCAAGGGGTTGCCATGTCTTGCCCCTGAGGATCTTCCTGACCCAGGGATTCAACCCATGTCTCTTGTATCTCTTCATTGGCAGTGGATTCTTTACCACCGTGCCACCTGGGAAGCCCTGTGTAAGGAAACACAGCCAAGTCAGTGTGCTAAATTAGTGATGTAAGCTAATCAGAAACACACATGTGCTTCATACTCCTTTGGGGTTTCTACATGGGTATTCTTCCATTTATATATATTTATTTTTCAACCAGACATACTGAGTGTATGTAAAAAGTATATTTCCCTACTGTTGTCTACTTATAAGCCAGCTGCTGTTGTTGTTTTGATAGGTTCCATTAAGACCTACTTGTTCTTTCCCAGAGGCACTGAAAATGTTCACTGTGGCATGAGTCATACTTATGGCTGCTTTCTGTCAGAGGATGAGTCAGTGTGGGATGCCTAATTCCAGAAGGGTCTAGGACAGCAGAAGAGACAGCTTGTGTCTATCCTCTTAAAGCTCACTCCGTGCCAGAAACGTACACACAAAAAATAGCGCTTTCAATCTAGAGCAAAGACTTCTTTAACACTTTGATTATATCAGATCTACTATAGAAGCAAAGCATGCATAGAGTGGCAGACATAAAATTATATTGCACATGTGATTATTATCCTGGGATGATAATACATCCTTTTTCAACCTGTTTAAGAGAGAGCTAAATTAACCTAGTAAATTAAAAGATGATATGAAAGGACTTTAAAAGAATCTATTTTTATGATTATAGAAAACACAAAAGTATATAAGGGAGGTGAAATTTTTATGTCATTCAATTTCATTAGCATATAGCGAGCCAATTATATAAAATTAAATTTCAAGCCTGATTGATTTTTTAAATATTCATTTTAAGCACTGCTTTTGGTGTTTATTATATTATACAGGAAATATCAAAAATGTCTGCTGTCTTCAGGAATTAAATGAAGCCTATACTGTCAATAGCCTAGATAGGCCTTTTGATAAAGTATTATGACATTTCTATATTATGTAGCAGCATAAAATGCTAAACACACTCAGAACACAACACTATAAGTTTCAAAAAGCACATGCTGGGAACTAGAGTGTTTGGCATTTATAGCTGGCTAGCACGGGAAGATAATGAGAAGTTTGATACCTTAAAAATCATAACTATGAAATATAATAGAACAATAGTTTCCCATCAAGATGGATCATATATCATACAATATCGGAGGATAATTCAAGTCTGTAATACAATCTGCTTTTCATTTCAAGTGGAGGGTGATGTAAGTCACAATTTACCCAGGTAGTACTCATGTGGGAAATAATGACAAACAGAGCAATAGATGAAAAAAAAAAAAAGGAAAAACATGAAAGATTTGATGTCCTTTGGCTCCCAAGTTTTCCCCCCTACTTTTCTTAACCTTCTTCTTCAGTGGAAAATCTTTGTGTTAATATGGATTCGTGATGAAATATAAATATTTCTATAAAGATATAATGGGACATAACACAATGACTGGGTAGTATTACCCAATAATTATTGATTGATATAAAATAAGATAAACCATTTACATGATAGACTACTGTGGGTATCTAGGTCTCCAGGAAAATCTAAATATAAATAATTGTCTATTAAAATCACTTTCCATGTTAAGATGTGCGATGACTCCTCTTATACAAGAATTATTTCTTTATCAAAACAATTAATGTATGTCATATACAAATGGAGTTGAGGTGGCATAGGACCAGCATGCCTGGATTTTGAAGAGAGCTAAATGATCGATATTCTGCTTTGATTTTTCTTTTCAGCATTTAATGAACTATCGTGAGACAGTAGGAAGACAGAAGGAATTGTTAGTGAATAATAGAATAATTCTTTGTGTTCTAACAAAATAATGGTATCCTATGGTTTTTTCTTATTGTCTACATAGGCTTTGTAGACTGTTGTCACTCAAGTTCTTCATCTTGTACCTACTGCGAGATGAAAATATGTCTAGTAAAGACAGGGTCAGTGGGAGTTTGTGGTGTGGATCTGAGTTTTAGCCCCATCTCTGCCCTTACTTCCTTTTTAAAACTATAATATGGAAATATCCCTTTGCTTTTGACTTCAGTCCTAAAATCTAAAGACACCGTGTAAACAGTGGAACCATTTTTCTTTTTTTTTTCTTACATAGACTAAAACTTACATCACCATTACATTCATCTTCCTGAAAACCAAGAAAAAAAAAATCAGTTTCAACCAATAGTCAAGAGACAGGTCTACCTTTTCATATCTGATGACAGTGGAATCATTTTAACTCTTTAACTCTGTGTTTCAGTTTTATGATTCATTTGTACTTATATGCTGTGCTAAGTCACTTCAGTCATGTCTAACTCTGTGACGCTATGGACCATAGCCCACCAGGCTCCTCTGACATAGGATTCTCCAGGCAAGAACACTGGTGTGAGTTGCCATGCCCTTCTTCAGGGATCTACTCAGGAATCAAACCCATTTCTCTGATATCTCTTGCATTGGCAGGCAGGTTCTTTAAAACTAGCACCACTTGGGAAGCCATATAGATATGGTGATAATGTAGCAAAACGTACTCTTTCCTTTCAATTACCAATGGTAATATGAGAAAAAACAAAAATGAGGTTAATATAAATTTTCTCGATCATTTTAGTTAGGTGTTACAATGTTTACTTTTGCAAATTTGCGTTTTGTTTTTTTTTAATTCTGGGGGAAGACATTGTTTTAATTGATTTGGGTTCCTAGATAACTTTCACAGATAGCACAGAAGGTAACATACATTCCTGCATAAAGTTCTCAAGTAAGAAAATGAATTTAAGATTAACAAGGGGTAAGGAGAAGGAAATGGCAACCCACTCCAGTGTTCTTGCCTGGAGAATCCCAGGGACGGCGGAGCCTGGTGGGCTGCCGTCTCTGGGGTCGCACAGAGTTGGACACGACTGAAGCGACTCAGCAGCAGCAGCAGCAATGACTATATACGGAGAAGGCAATGACACCCACTCCAGTACTCTAGCCTGTAAAATTCCATGGATAGAGGAGCCTGGTGGGCTGCAATCCATGGGGTCGCTAAGAGTCAGACACGACTTCCCTTTCACTTTTCACTTTCATGCATTGGAGAAGGAAATGGCAACCCACTCCAGTGTTCTTGCTCGGAGAATCCCAGGGATGGGGGAGCCTGGTGGGCTGCCGTCTATGGGGTCGCACAGAGTCGGACACGACTGAAGCGACTTAGCAGCAGTAGCAGTAGCAAGGACAGTGGGGAGGGATAGATTTGGAGTTTAGGACTGACACGCACACATTACTCTCTTTAAAATAGATACTACTATATAGCATAGGGAACTCTGCTCAACATTCTGTAATAACCTAAATGGGAGATGATTTTGAAAAAGAATAATTACATGTATATGACTGAATCACTTTGGTGTATACCTGAAGCTAACACAACATTGTTAATCAACTATGTTCTACTGCAAGGAGATCCAACCAGTCCATTCTGAAGGAGATCAGCCCGGGGATTTCTTTGGAAGGAATGATGCTGAAGCTGAAACTCCAGTACTTTGGCCACCTCATGCAAAGAGTTGACTCATTGGAAAAGACTCTGATGCTGGGAGGGATTGGGGGCAGGAGGGGAAGGGGACAACAGAGGATGAGATGGCTGGATGGCATCACCGACTCGATGGACATGAGTCTGAGTGAACTCCGGGAGTTGGTGATGGATAGGGAGGCCTGGCGTGCTGCAATTCATGGGGTCGCAAAGAGTCAGACATGACTGAGCGACTGATCTGATCTGATCTGACCTGATATAAAATAAAAATTCTTTAAAATATATACTTTTAAGAACATAGACCATCTTCTCAGTGTTCTTTTCAAATTTTTAAACTTAATTCCTCTTATTTTTCCTTAGGGATTGTTTTCTAAAGAGGTAAAGAAAAAAATTTAAAAAGTTGTCAAGATGGTTATTTTGAATATTGTATTCTAATTTTATTATTGCCATGTTCCCCCTTTAGTCAAGTAAACTTAACTTCTTTTACATTATTTTTTGCCCCCTTTGCCAATTATGCAATTGTAATCATTTCAGATGCTCTAGTCGAGTGTCTTTGTATATATTCAAAACCATTTACTTCATCTTATTCACTTTAAAAAATTTTTTGAATGCAATTAAAAAGCTGTATGGTATACAAGTTATACAAAAATTAAATGTTCTAGGAAAGTTATTATATAGCAAAATTCATGGAGAAGGTTTAGGTTAAATAGATGAACACTTCAACAGGGTTTAACTTAGATTTACTTATTTATGTACTGATAAACAACCTGATTTATATCATGAATGAATTGTTAAAGTTTAAAGAAATAAACATAAAAAAAGAAGAGAAAAACAAATAGTTGAGAGAGAGAAAGAGTAAAGCAAATATAAGGGCACACTTAAATGAACTCCTGCTGCTGCTGCTAAGTTGCTTCAGTCGTGTCTGACTCGGTGCGACCCCATAGATGGCAGCCCACCAGGCTCCCCTGTCCCTGGGATTCTCCAGGCAAGAACACTGGAGTGGGTTGCCATTTCCTTCTCCAATGCATCAAAGTGAAAAGTGAAAGTGAAGTCGCTCAGTTTTGTCCGACTCCTAGTGACCCCATGGACTGCAGCCCACCAGGCTCCTCCGCCCATGGGATTTTCCAGGCAAGAGTACTAGAGTGGGTTGCCATTGCCTTCTCCTAAACTCCTAGACATATAGAATTAAAGAGCCTCTTGATGAAAGTGAAAGAGGAGAGTGAAAAAGTTGGCTTAAAACTCAACATTCAGAAAACTAAGATCGTGGCATCCAGTCCCATCACTTCATGGCAAATAGATGGGGAAACAATGGAAACAGTAACAGACTTTATTTTGGGGGGCTCCAAAATCACTGCAGATGGTGACTGCAGCCATGAAATTAAAAGATGCTTGATCCTTGGATGAAAAGCTATGACCAACCTAGATAGCATATTCAAAAGCAGAGATATTACTTTGCTAACAAAGGTCCATCTAGTCAAGGCTATGTTTTTTTCAGCAGTCATGTATGGATGTGAGAGTTGGACTCTAAAGAAAGCTGAGTGCTGAAAAATTGATGCTTTTGAACTGTGATGTTAGAGAAGACTCTTGAGAGTCCCTTGGACTTCAAGGAGATCCAACCAGTCCATCCTAAAGGAGACCAGTCCTGAATATTCATTGAAAGGACTGATGCTGAAGCTGAAACTCCAATACTTTGGCCACCTGATTCGAAGAACTGACTCATTAGAAAAGACCCTAATGCTGGGAAAGATTGAAGGCCAGAAGAGAAGCATATGAAAAGGACGAGATGTTTGGATGGCATCACCAACTCGATGGACATGAGTTTGAGTAGGCTCTGAGAGTTGATGATGGACAGGGAAGCTTGGTGTGCTGCAGTCCATGGGGTCGAAAAGAGTCGGGCACAACTGAGTGACTAAACTGAAGTGAACTGGAGACACATAGAAGTGTAAATATATGTAATAGATATACTGTAGTTAAAAAAGTAAGCCACAAATTTTGCCTCAAAGCTTTTAGCTGTTTAAGTAAAAAGGGAATTTGTATCAATTATAAGAATCACAGTATTCCTAAGATTTCAGAATGAAAATGAAATAGAAAACAGTAATTGAGGAAAAAATAATCCAAAAGTAGAAATCTGAGGTTTTTCTCTCATCACTTCTCATAAAGTATTGAATAATGTAATAGAAATATGCCTATGGTAGGTATAGTGGTAATTTTACTGGACTGTTTCTGATGGTGCTTTTTAATACAGACAACTGATATAAAGTTATGGACAATTAAGTGAAAATCAATGAAAATATCAAATATTGTGGTTGAATGCCCAGCTCTTTAGTTTGATACAAGTGTGTTAGTCGCTCAGTCGTGTCCAACTCTTTGTGATCCCAGGGACTGTGGCCCATGAGGTTCCTCTGTCCATGGAATTTTCCAGGCAAGAATACTGGAGTGGGTTGCTATTTCCTTCTTCAGAGGATTTTACCCGACCCAGGAATCAAATCTGGGTCTCCTGCATTGCAGGCAGACTCTTTACCATCTGAGCCACTAGGGAAAATAGTTAAAATATATAAAAGAATAAATGTTTAGCATGCTCATCAAACCTATTTCTGTTGTTTAGTTGATCAGTCATGTCTCTTTTGCAACCCCGTGGACTGTAGCCTACCAGGCTCCTCTGTGCATGTGATTTCCCAGGCAAGAATACTGGAGTGGGTTGCCATTTCCTTTCTTCAGGGGATCTTTGTGACCCAGGAATTGAACCCTCATGTCCTGCTTTGCAGATGGTTCTTTACCACAGAGCCACCAGGGAATCTCTCAGTCTGTATCTAGAAATAATTCGCTATCACTCGTGTTTTGAAAAGGATTAAATAACAAAGACTTAAACATTTTCACCTGCCTGAAAAAATGTGTAGTGTAGCTATTAGGCACTGCAGATTAAATGCTGAATCATATTCCTCAAAACTCTTATTAACAAAGACAGAGTCTTCACCTGCCTCTCTTATCAGATCTACAATCAGACCTAATCTTAAGAAAAGGTGAAAGTGAAAGTCGCTCAGTTGTGTCCTTCTCTCTGTGACCCCATGGACTATACAGTGTAGTTCAGTTCAGTTCAGTTGCTCAGTCGTGTCCGACTCTTTGCGACCCCATGAATAGCAGCACACCAGGCCTCCCTGTCCATCACCAACTCCCGGAGTTCACTCAAACTCATGTCCATCGAGTTGGTGATGCCATCCAGCCATTTCATCCTCTGTCATCCTCTTTTCCTCCTGCCCCCAATCCCTCCCAACATCAGAGTATTTTTCAATGAGCCAGCTCTTCACATGAGGTGGCCAAAGTACTGGAGTTTCAGCTTTAGCATCATTCCTTCCAAAGAATACCCAGGACTGATCTACTTTAGAATGGACTGGTTGGATCTCCTTGCAGTCCAAGGGATTCTCAAGAGTCTTCTCCAACACCACAGTTCAAAAGCATCAATTCTTAGGCGCTCAGCTTTCTTCACAGTCCAACTCTCACATCCATACATGACCACAGGAAAAACCATAGCCTTGACTAGACGGACCTTTGTTGGCAAAGTAATGTCTCTGCTTTTGAATATGCTATCTAGGTTGGTCATAACTTTCCTTCCAAGGAGTAAGGGTCTTTTAATTTCATGGCTGCAATCACCATCTGCAGTGATTTTGGAGCCCCCAAAAATAAAGTCTGACACTGTTTCCCCATCTATTTCCCATGAAGTGATGGGACCAGATGCCATGATCTTAGCTTTCTGAATGTTGAGCTTTCAGCCAACCTTTTCACTCTCCTCTTTCACTTTCATCAAGAGGCTTTTTAGTTCCTCTTCACTTTCTGCCATAAGGGTGGTGTCATCTGCATATCTTATATAGCACATGGACTTTTCCAGGCAAAAATACTGGAGTGGGTAGCCATTCCCTTCTCTAGGGGATCTTCCCAACTCAGGGATCAAACCCAGGTCTCCCGCATTGCTGGTGGATTCTTTACCAACTGAGCCAGCAGGGAAGCCTTAAGAAAAGGTATGGATAAGAAATAAATCATCAGCCCAAAGGAATAACCGAAATCCCTCTTTTCAATTTAGGGACTATCAAAGTCCCTAAAACATGTAGTTCTACTGTACTTGTTTGGAAATTCTCTCTGGGGTTAGCCACAGATTTCTTTAGAGAGATAAACTCAAATTCCAGTAGAATCAGTACCACTGATGTTAACAAAAGGTAGACACAGACGCTGATATGTTTCAATAGAAATATCTGGTTTTTAGTATATTTGAGCTTTGAGCACCAATCACAATTAATAACCTGAAAGTGATTTGAAACACACACAGTGGTCTGTAAATATAGTTTTGATTTGTTTGGCCCGCCTCAAAATTAAAAATGAAATACTACTACTCATTTGCCAAACACTTCAACTGTTTGGTCAGATTCATTTTGAGAGAATCTGGAAGATGTTCCATTACTTTAAATGTTGCCTTTTTAGAAGAAAGCGTAGGCTTGCTCCCCACCCCCATGCCCCAAGAGAGTTCTAGTATAAAATAGAATTCTCCTGGAAAAAATTTCCACGTCTGTATTCTCAAAGAAATGTAATGTCTTATTTGCCCTCTCAGCTCCATTCCAGGGCCACACAGCAGTTTTGTTCTATTGCTTATTTTATTCCCCCCTCCTGTAACCTCTCATTCTCACAGCACTGAAAGAGTTTAAACAAAAATGACTTTGTTTGGTTCTGCAGAATTAACACGACACTCGGGCTTATTTCTAATTGACTGCAGATGTTCTTTAAGCAGAGAAAAGCCTCAGCCTTGCGTGCATAATTCTTCCATGGTCCTAATGGAGAGAAGTGAGTCCAAAATTAGCAACTTTTTTAAAGTCAAATCTGGCTATCTGTTGCATAGACTTTGTTTTTTGGTGTTGCTTTGTTTTGTTTTCAATTTTCCAAGGGCATCCAGACAGAAGATCTTTCAAGATCTTTACAGAGAGGGCCACTATGTTTCCAGGAAACTTACAAAAGAAAGAAATCCAAACCAATCATTGTGGCAGTGCATTTATGTCTCCCCTCTACTCTAAGGTTGTCTTAATAATAAGACACTGTCCTTGAGAATTGTTGCTGCTCAGAAACAGGACTTTTAAAAAACTCACCAAAAAGTGTTGATCTCTATGCAGCAGAGTGGCAAGTTTTGAAGAGAATGAGGTCAACCCAAGGGTTCTGTTTTGACTGTCTCGAGTCTGATTTGCTGACATGGATAAACTTGTGAAAACCAGCTGAAGAAAGGGACGCTCTGTGTTCTTTCGACTCCTGGCTTCAACAATTTGCCTCACAATATGTTACAACCTCATTGTTTCTTCCAGATCCAAGGCCATGTGTTTATGTGTCCAAACAACAGGTTTTGAGGCTGCTTATGTTGCTTTTAAAAATATCACTTTAAATATTGAGAACCTCAGAACTAAGTGTACCATGTCTCTGGTCCAGAGACCTGACCATGGGACCCACTAGGGAAAAAATGCATGGGCCCAAAGAAATTCATGTTTTAGGTATAGGAATGTGTGTCCTATTTTCTTTTTCGTAAAAATTTCAGGACAGTTAGGCAAACTTTCAGAATGTGTGATTATATCTAATGTGAAAATACATAATCCCTCAAAATTACATGTTAATAACTGAGAACAAAATGTTTGAGTGTAGTTGTTATGTCACTAAGTTGTGTCTGACTCTTTGCGACTCGATGGACTGCAGCATGCCAGGCTTCCCTATCCGTCACCATCTCCCAGAATTTGCTCAAATTCATGTCCATTGAGTCGGTGATGCCCTCCAACCATCTTATCTTATTTCCCCCTTCTCCTCCTCTTAATCTTTCCTAGCATCAGAGTTTGATGATAGAGTTCAGTTCAGTTCAGTGGCTCAGTCGTGTCTAAACTCTTTGCAACCCAATGTACTGCAACACACCAGGCTTCCCTGTCCATCAGCAACTCCTGGAGTTTGCTGAAACTCATGTCCTTTGAATCAGTGATGCCATCCAATCATCTCATCCTCTCTTGTCGCATTCTCCAGCCTTCAATCTTTCCCAGCATCAGGGTCTTTTCCATTGAGTCAGTTCTTCACATCAGGTGGCCAAAGTACTGGAGCTTCAGCTTCAGCATCAGTCTTTCAATGAGTATTCAGGACTAATTTCCTTTAGGACTGACTTGTTGGATCTTCTTACTGTCCAAGGGACTCTCAAGAGTCTTCTCCAACACACAGTTCAAAAGCATCAATTCTTCAACATTAAGCCTTCTTTATGGTCCAACTCTCACATCCATACATGACTACTAGAAAAACCATAGCCTTGACTAGATGGGGCTTGTTGGCAAAGTAATGTCTTTGCTTTTGAATATGCTCTCTAGGTTGGTCATAGCTTTTCTTCCAAGGAGCAAGCATCTTTTAATTTCATGGCTGCAGTCACCATCTGCAGTGATTTTGGAGCCCCCTCAAAATAAAGTTTGCCACTGTTTCCACTATTTCTCCTTCTATTTGCCATGAAGTGATGGGACCAGATGCCATGACCTCAGTTTTCTGAATGTTGAGTTTTAAGCCAATTTTTTCACTCTCCTCTTTCACTTTCATCAAGAGGCTTTTTAGTTCTTCTTTGCTTTCTGCCATAAGGGTGGTGTCATCTGCATATCTGAGGTTATTGATATTTCTCCTGGCAATCTTGATTCCAGCTTGTGTTTCTTCCAGCCCAGCGTTTCTCATGATGCACTCTGCATATAAGTTAAATAAAGCAGGGTGATAATATATAGCCTTGATGTATTCCTTTCCCGATTTGGAATCAGTCTGTTGTTCCATGTCCAGTTCTAACTGTTGCATCTTGATCTGCATACAGATTTCTCAGGAGGCAGGTCGAGTGGTCTGGTATTCCCATCTCTTGTAGAATTTCCCACAGTTTAGTCAAATGCTTTGGTGTAATCAATAAAGCAGAAGTAGATGTTTTTCTAGAACTCTCTTGCTTTTTCAATGATCTAACAGATGTTGGCAATTTGATCTCTGGTTCCTCTGCCTTCTCTAAATCCAGCATGAACATCTGGAAGTTCATGGTTCATGTACTGTTGAAGCCTGGCTTGGAAAATAAAGGGAGGGGATAATACTGTTAATGAACATAGAAGTCAGCCCTGGGTTTATTTGTTTTTTAATATTTATTTATTTATTTGGCTACACTAGGTCTTAGCTATGGCATATGAGATCTAGTTGCATGACCAGGAATTGAACCTAGACCCCAAGCACTGGATGCATGGAGTATGAGCCACTGGGCCACCAGAGCAGTCCTCAATCCCTGCTTTGGGTTTAGGATTAGAGTCAGATATTCCTATAAAGAAGGGGATTCCTGAATTCACCAGCATCCTCAGTTCCTCCCCCAACCTGCTGACATGAGAATATCTACCCTGGAGTCTTTCTGCTGCCCTGCAGTCACTGGCCTCTTATTGATTTCAATACTATGCTTGCATTTTGCAAAAGTTCACCTGCAAGTATAGCATGAACATTAGGTTTTAGTGACCTAGAAAACATGGTTTTGCCATGGATTTTGCCTCCATGGAATTATTTTCAAGAATTCAGTTATACAGTACTTCAGGTCTTAATTTAGGTAGAGGAAGCATCCTCTGGCATATGGTTTAAAATAAGACTTCTCAGCAGAGGCTGGGAAGCGTAGGTGACTGACGTAGCCAGTGTTTAGGCCAAGCTGCCACAGTGCTACAGGCAGCAGTGTTGGGGCTTCAGGAGACAGCACTAAAGGGGAAGATAAGCAGGATTGGAACAAGGAGAAGAAAGACATTGAGCGAGGCAGTAATTCAGAGATTACCGCCCACTTTGACCAAAGAGCAACTTCAGGAACATCTTCAGCCTACGCCTGACCATGATTATATTGAGTTTTTTTCTAATGATATTACTATGTATCCTCATGTGTATGCAAGAGCATACATCAACTTTTAAAGCCAAGAGGACATTATTTTGTTCAGGGATTGTTTTGATGGTTATGATGGTTATTCCTTGACAATAAAGGTCAGGAATATCCTGCCATCATAGAATTTGCACCTTTTCAAAAAGCTGCAAAAAAGAAGACTAAGAAAAGAGATACTAAAATCAGGACTATTGATGATGATCCAGAATATAGAAAAATTTTGGAGAGCTATGCTGCAGATAATGAGAAAATGACATCTACTCCAGAGACACTGCTAGAGGAAATGGAAGCAAAAAATAGAGAACTAACAGCTAAAAAGGCATCTCCACTTTTGAGCTTCCTGAAAAACAAGCAGAAGATAAGAGAAGAAAGGAGGTGGCGAGAAATAGAAGGAAAAAGACAAAGAGAAGGAGAGAGGCAGAAGTGGAAAGAAGAAGAGAAACAAAAACAGATATAGAAAAGCTAAAGAAGATAGACAGAGTTCCAGAAAGGGACAAATTAAATGATGAACCAAAGATTAAGCTGCTCAAGAAGCCAGAAAAAGGAGATGAAAAAGAATTGGACAACAAAGCTCAAGAAATTAGACAAAGAGAATCTGAGTGATGAAAGAGCCAGTGGGTAAAGTTGTACATTGCCCAGGAGTTCTGAGGGTGAATTTAAAGATGAAAAGCCTAAGAGACCTGAAGATGAGCATGGCAGAGAATACCGGGAGAGGGAGCGGGATTATGAATAGGTCCAAGAGTGCATCTGGTGGGAGAGAGAGGCTGAAGAGGCAGGAAGAAGAGATCCACAGGCAGAAGGAGCACTATGAGAAGGAGAAGGCTTGCAAGAGAAAGGAAGAAGAAATGAAGAAGGAGGAAGAAGCACTTTGGGAAAAAGGAAAGAAGCCTGAAGGTACAGAGCCAGTATGCAACTCAGAAAAAAAAACTGAAAAGAAAGAAGTGGTTAAGAGAGATTGCATAAGAAACAAGGATCACCTAGCGATGCAGCTTTACCAGCCAGGAGCTCGAAGCCGAAATCGGTTCTGTACCTCTGAGACCAGCACCAGGACTGGAGATTCAGCCATAGAGATAAAGCAGGAAAGTGGTATTAACCATAGAATAGAAGGAAGGGAGGAGTGATAAGTCCAGATGGCCTTAGGTGTCCTGACTGTCTAGGCAGCCAAAGAGGACGGAATTAAGCAATCCTGAAGTGCCTTCGGGGCAAAGGAATAGAGAGAGAGAGAAAAGGGGTGCTGTGCTGGTGGGGTACACTGCAGAGGAGTAAGTTTTGTGTCAAAGCAGGAACCTGATTGCAGGTTCAGATTGGAAGTGCAATTTTCATTTTTTATGCAGTTTTCTACAAATTAACTTTAAAATGTCAGATAAAGCTGATGGGGAGAGGAC
Organism: Bos mutus; assembly: GCF_027580195.1. Taxonomy (NCBI): domain Eukaryota; kingdom Metazoa; phylum Chordata; class Mammalia; order Artiodactyla; family Bovidae; genus Bos; species Bos mutus. The sequence continues at coordinate 17,450,214 of NC_091639.1, forward strand.
ATACATCAGTTTGCAGGCAAGAAATGTCACGAGAGGACTTATTTAAGTATGACCTGAGAAGAAGACATGAGAACTGGCTTTAAAATCAAAAGGTTTTCTTAATCCTGGATTGAATTTTCTTAAATTTCAATTGAGCAGAGTCACTGTGAAGTCTCGTTCAGATCTAGTTATAGTCATTGTTGGTGATAACTGTTGACTTTGTGTAGTGTAGAAGCAAGAAGCATGTAATTGTAATACAAGTACAGTGAAGGATATAACACATCTTCATTTATGCAGAAATTTAAACAATCGTGTCATGTCAATATCTTTTTTTTAATTTAATTTTATTTTTAACTTTACAATATTGTATTGGTTTTGCCATATATTGAAATGAATCTGCCACAGGTATACATGTGTTCCCCATCTTGAATCCTCCTCCCTCCTCCCTCCCCATACCATCCCTCTGAGTCGTCCCATTGCACCACCCCCAAGCATTCAGTATCACGAATCGAACCTGGACTGGAGACTCGTTTCATATATGATATTATACATATTTCAATGCCATTCTCCCAAATCATCCCACCCTCTCCCTCTCCCACAGAGTCCAAAAGACTGTTCTATAAATCAGTGTCTCTTTTGCTGTCTCGTATACAGGGTTATTGTTACCATCTTTCTAAATTCCATATATATGTCCTGAAGTTTTAGAATTAGTTTAGGAACCACTACCCACTCCAGTATTCTGGCCTGGAGAATTCCATGGACTGTGTGGTCCATGGGGTCGCAAAGAGTCGGACACGACTGAGCGACTTTCACTTTCACTTTAGTTCTTTGTTTGATTACGTGAGATTAGTGTAAAATTTTTTTGAAAAAAACACATCATTTTGCCTTTAGCAATTTTTATATTCAAGAAGTTTAACCCTTAGTTGGTGCTTGACAATCCAGTCTTTGCTTGACCTTAGGTTTCATGAGCTGAGTGCCTACCTTCTCCAGGAAGGAAATTGCACCAATATTTGTCCCAGTTAAATAGCAACTTAGCTTGTCTTGCATCAATGTCAATAAATAACAGCACTCAAAAGAAAGAAAGAAGGAAAGACTTTTCAGCAAAACTTAACATTTGGGGAGAAAGGAAAAAAATATATATTAATCTCCTTTTGTTGCTAATTTATGATAGACCTTCCAGAAAGGCTCTATTACAAAATCAAAGTAGGTTACAGCTTTGAGAAGCTGAAAGTGGAATCTTACTTCTAGAGAATGAGTTCTTCTCTTGCTCAAATAATGTTATGAAAACAGAAAGGCCACAGAGCATATCCTACTGCTTTTTTGCCACATTGTCTGATAATGTTATAAATAAATTACTTATCTCATGAAACATTAAACATGTAGGAATGTCTGAATTTGCCAATGATAAGATACTACCCTGGAGAGTTGGAAAGTTTAAAAGGATTAAGCCTATCTCCATAAATATAAGAAGATTTGGGGCTTTAATGATAAATAATTAGTATGTTATCTGAAAGCAGTTATCTGAAATTAGTAGTTATCAGAAAGTGTTATCTGAAATAATAATATGAAAGTTTAAGAGAAAAAAATTGTTGGTGACAAGAGAAAAGTCTTTATAAATATCATCCACTCAAGATTTCTTACAGATTAAGAGATGTTAAGCCTCAATATGTCAAATATCATATCTGTTTAACCTGTTATTTTACCAAGCAAAGGCCAAGATAAGTTGAATATGTGTGTGTGCATGCCAAGTCTCTTCAGTAGTGTCCAACTCTTTGTGACCCTATGAATTGTAGCCCGCCAGGCAACTCTTGTCCATGGGATTCTCCAGGCAGGAATACTGGAGTGAGTTGCCATGCCTCCTCCAGTGGTTCTTCCTAACCCAGAAACCTGCATTTCTTACATCTCCTGTATTAGCGCCACCTGGGGAAACCCTGAGTTTAATACCAGTTCAGTTCAGTCACTCAGTCGTGTCCGACTCTTTGCAACCCCATGAATCGCAGCACGCCAGGCCTCCCTGTCCATCACCAACTCCCGGAGTTCACTCAGACTCACATCCATCGAGTCAGTGATGTCATCCAGCCATCTCATCCTCTGTCGTCCCCTTCTCCTCCTGCCCCCAATCCCTCCCAGCATCAGAGTCTTTTCCAATGAGTCAACTCTTCGCATGAGGTGGCCAAAGTACTGGAGTTTCAGCTTTAGCATCATTCCTTCCAAAGAAATCCCAGGGCTGATCTCCTTCAGAATGGACTGGTTGGATCTCCTTGCAGTCCAAGGGACTCTCAAGAGTCTTCTCCAACACCACAGTTCAAAAGCATCAATTCTGTGGCACTCAGCCTTCTTCACAGTCCAACTCTCACATCCATACATGACCACAGGAAAAACCATAGCCTTGACTAGACGAACCTTTGTTGGCAAAGTAATGTCTCTGCTTTTGAATATGCTATCTAGGTTGGTCATAACTTTCCTTTCAAGGAGTAAGTGTCTTTTAATTTCATGGCTGCAGTCACTATCTGCAGTGATTTTGGAGCCCCCAAAAATAAAGTCTGACACTGTTTCCACTGTTTCCCCATCTATTTCCCATGAAGTGATGGGACCGGATGCCATGATCTTTGTTTTCGGAATGTTGAGCTTTAAGCCAACTTTTTCACTCTACTCTTTCACTTTCTACCATAAGGGTGGTGTCATCTGCATATCTGAGGTTATTGATATTTCTCCCGGCAATCTTGATTCCAGCTTGTACTTCTTCCAGTCCAGTGTTTCTCATGATGTACTCTGCATATAAGTTAAATCAGCAGGGTGACAATATACAACCTTGACATACTCCTTTTCCTATTTGGAACCAGTCTGTTGTTCCACGTCCAGTTCTAACTATTTCTTCCTGACCTGCATACAAATTTCTCAAGAGGCAGATCAGGTGGTCTGGTATTCCCATCTCTTTCAGAATTTTCCACAGTTTATTGTGATCCACACAGTCAAAGGCTTTGGAATAGTCAATAAAGCAGAAATAGATGTTTTTCTGGAACTCTCTTGCTTTTTCCATGATCCAGAGGATGTTGGCAATTTGATCTCTGGTTCCTCTGCCTTTTCTAAAACCAGCTTGAATATCAGGAAGTTCATGGTTCACATATTGCTGAAGCCTGGCTTGGAGAATTTTGAGCATGATTTTACTAGCATGTGAGATGAGTGCAATTGTGCGGTAGTTTGAGCATTCTTTGGCATTGCCTTTCTTTGGGATCGGAATGAAAACTGACCTTTTCCAGTCCTGTGGCCACTGCTGAGTTTTCCAAATTTGCTGGCATATTGAGTGCAGCACTTTCACAGCATCATCTTTCAGGATTTGAAATAGAGTTGAATATAGGTACTAACAAATTATAAAGTCTATATAACATTTAGAAAGAGAAAAAAACACCAAAAACATGAGAAAACCAGCCAAAACATGCTTCCTTCAAAGCTTGAAGGAAAAGGGGATTATTTTGGATGCATGTTCATCTTCTAATACCAGCAGAGAAAGACTTGAATTATCCGTAATCAAGGAAGACCTTTTAAAACAATCTCAGCCAGGAAGGCTAACTCAAAATATTGTAACTAGTGAATCATTTTTGCTTTTTCCATGCAATACCAGAGCCTTAGCATACTGACACTCATGGATTTATACCCATGGAACAAAGACTTTCTCCAGTGCCTTAGATGTTCAATATTAAGCAGTTCCAAATGCACTTAATTTTTGGTTTCTTTTTCTTCAAGTTTCAGTCACTATTTGTTATCTGCTCTATTTATTTACTTCTAAAACACATAGCTAATAGCTTTTCACTGAATAATACCTGCTTTTAAAGAGGACTCATAGTGTGCTATTATCAGGTTATCTTGTAATTGATTGTTTTTAACGGATGGGTCTTTTTGTTTAACTAAGGATTTCTGACCTTTAAGACTGTTAGTATTTCTAGGTGATATTTACTCTGTTGATCTCTGGCTTTCATTGTTTCTTTGCATTCCTTGTGTGTAGTGTCTATGTTTAAACTGGTGATTTCATGTATTTTGAAACTAAACACTCAATCTCTTCGGTTTGTATACTTTCTGGTCTGGGCCTATGGAAAGACTCTCCCAATGCATTACAGAGATGTTGAAATTTTGGTTTCAGATAAACTCTAATGCTCCTTGTTGGAGGAGAGGAGCCCTTTGATGTGGCTTAGCAACGCTGCTTTATTTTCTATTTTTATTTTTGTTCATTATAGCTAATAATATCAGCCTAATAGCTAGTAATATTGGCATTTCAGAAAGGAGAAAACAATTTTTTGACAATATCTCCACACTATGGATTATTTGCTACTTTCTGGGAATGATAAGGCTAAAATGGCACAGTTAAAGTAACGCTATATATTTCCCCAAGGATAAGATTGGGTTACAAATTATTTACCAGATGGTCTGAGATCAAGTCTCCTAGGTTGGGGATAAGACAGAAGATATGCCCACAGTTAGCAGTGAAATAAAGTTTAAAAATGCTTAAGGAGGTTCTAAAGGAAAGAATCAAATAAAGGGGTGTGTTAACATAAAAAGGGTCAGTGGAATGAATGCTTTTTATCTTAATAATTTGTTTCACCCTTATGGGCTCATAAACCCAAAAGCAAAGTTGAACCTCCAGTGTCCATTACCTGGAATTCTGAGACTAATGCCTTCTGCTCTCAGCTCATCTGCCTGGATTCAGGCCTGTCCCATGGCACGGCCCCCAGAGTGAGGAGCCAAAATGGGAGTGGCATCATGACTCTGACTCAGTGTACCCTAAAGTGGATGCCATCCGGTCTTCCCCCATGACTGCTATATTAGCTACGCAATGCTATTCATGGAGAACTTGGAAACCTCTCAGGCGGGGTCTTTGAAGAATAAAAGCAGTAATCAAAAGTGAGGTACTTAAACTGCCCTGCAAGCAAGAAAATGCAACAAATACCACTCCATTTCCTGGCTTTCAAAACTTGGGGGAAAAAAAAATAAGAGATTTAGCACCAAAGTGCATTTAAGAAAGTAAAATCAAGACAGTATAGCTGAAGCTGGGGGAGGAGGGAATACACAGAGTAAAAATTCCCTCAGAGCCCACGGAAAGCAATAAGAGTTCTCATTTAACCTCAGAAAATGACTTGAGAATCACTTGTACTTTGAAACGATTCTAAATTGCAAACTAATTTCCCAGTGGGATATGTTGATGGTCTACTGTACACAGCATAAATAATGAGTTTGCAGCCAGGACCCCAAATAAAGCAGTGCATGTTTGTGGAATTTATGAACCATTTTTTTCCCCATCTGACATCGCAATGTTAATGCTTCCAGTTAGGAGTTTTACTGTGTCAGCAGGTGAATTCCCTGGCAGTAAGTCAAGCTTTAATGGAACATGCTGGTAGGAATGATTATGCTGCTGCAGTATAAAACCCCAGCGTTGGTATTAGGCTTCTAGAACACATGGGCACAGCCTGCTACCTACCCTGATTGCAGATGTTCTTGGCTGTTTGACTTTAATGCTACACTTCAAATTGACCACGAGGAAGTAAGATTTCTATCTTATAAAGAATCTTAGAACTGGAAAATCTAGCCAAACCTGCTTTTCTATATAAGAAAGAAATCAGAGGCCTGAGAAGTTACATGGCTGATGAGACGATATCCACTGTAAGTGGGGGAACTGGGATGCTAAATTAGACTCTGCTGGTCCTTCAGTTCTCTGTTTCTGTCTCTTTCAAGGCTACTGCCTTTTGCTGAAAAAGAAAAAGGTGAGTATAATACATTTTATAAATGTGCTTAAGAAAAGCAGACAAAAATACAAATTTGAAGCATAACTTCATAACAGAAAACGAAGTGTACAACCCGGTATATATGAGTATTCAGACATCTCTGACTACAGTGAAAAATGATTTTTTACAAAGCTTCATCCTCAAAGTTAAAAATATTACTAGACCAGATGTCATGAGTTAATATGATGCTGATAAACAACTCGCTGAGGTGAAGACCAAATGGTCCTTACCTGCCTGTAGAAACAATGGATGTTTCCTAAGAAAAGCTTGTGTGCCATGTGTGTTAGGAAGGGGTAGCCAGGTTATACTCAGCCATACCTCTTCTGAGATCATTTGAGTGTGTCTCTACTGTGGAAGACACATGGTTTCCTCCACAGGAGCAATGTCCAAATTCTTAACCACTTATCCCAGGGTGTTTCTTCTGCTACATGGTATGGTATGGATTCTGCCCCTCAGAACAGTTCCAAGCACCTTGCCATTCACATAAGTTGGCAACTAGTGTTGCTCTATTATATCTTCATTAGACCCCTCCCCAAACCTAAACGTAAGATCTGAGTTCTAGCCTAGCCTGAGGATTTGTGCCACCATTCTAAGCATCCCACCTGGACTTGGGTGTCAATGAGCAGTCCTCTCCTCATCAGCTCCTTTTCCTCTTCTTTCCGTCAACTAGTCAACCTCTTTTCAAATCTTCTACTTGACTCCTTCATTGTGATTCTTTATAGATAAACATCCTTTTCCATTTTCATAAAGAAAGTCAAGAACACCTCAAACCGGGACTTCCTTGGTGGTCTAGTGGTTAAGACTCTGCACTTTCAGGGCAGGGGGTGTGGGTTCAATCTCTGGTCGGGGAATTCAGACCCTACACTCTACATTGTTGTTTACTCGCTAAGTCGGGTCCGATTCTTTTGTCACCTCACGGACTGTAGCCTGCCAGGCTCCTCTCTCCATGGGAGACCCAGAGTTAGAACCCACACCTCCTGTGGCTCCTGCATTGGCAGGCCGATTCTTTACCACTGAGCCACCTGAAAAGCCCTTCAGATACTTTCCCCTTATACATTTTTAGTACACGCTTTAGAACTTAATTTTCACAGATTCAAGCATCAATAATAATACACTTCCCAACTTGAAGATGATGCTTGCTCCCAAGACCAGCCTATTCTTATTTCTAGCAGTCTATAATATGTACACAGGTAGAACTGTTTATATACAAAGTGCAAAGAGAGGATTTAAAAAACAACCATGTATGAATCACAAAAAATATTAAAATCTAAAAATGCTTAAACATTTCCTTCAGAATCCAAAGGCAGTAAATGAAAATATATTTAGAGCATCTGTCCAAAGACTGCCATAAAAGGTATCTAATGGTGCTGGAGATTCCTTTTGCATTTGTTTTGGTATTTGTGGACAGAACTGTGAGTGAGACATAAGCCAGTCAGTGCCCATGTTGTGAAGAGTTCTGAATGTGTTCATATACCTCCAGAGTCACACGTTCCACAACCCTCCAAGTATTATAAAATCTTTAAAGATAAGGTTTAATATTATTATTCTAAAATATATGCTTCCAAGTGCTAAGTTCTTCATAGCGTATTATGTCTCATGTCAGGGTACTGGTGACAGAAGGACTAAATCTGCTCATTTACATCCACAGTTGGAAACAAAGCTAGTTTCAGCCAACATAACTCAGCTGACATTATTCTAAAATATCCTCCTCCCACGTGAAGTAGGATTTCATATTTGCAGAAAATATTTATCCCAAGCTGCAAGCAATATTACAGTGACTCTTTGTTTCAAACTATTCATCACCATATTTAGATAGGTTTAAATGCCAAGTCAGGTGTCTTTCTTGTAAGAATGAGGAAAATGGTGGAAAAGATTATGCATTCTTTAAAAGTGCACTGATTTAATCAATTTGTAAAGGCTATCAGTTGGACAGCAGCATATCCTGTACTTACCAACTTTTGACCAAGCAGATGGTCATTTTGTCACTGGTTAACTTGGATGGATCTGTGTGGATCCATGACAGTGTGATCTGGACAATTTTGTCAGGAGCTCAGGGAAGTGCGGCATTCAGTCATCTAGTCTTCACATTTGCTTGAATGCTAGGTGGAAAATATGAAGACATTTTATTGTCTGAACTGTGTCTGTGTCCTGAGCCCTACAGTGATATTCAAAGTCAAATTGCTTTCTCTTAACTTTCATCACAGCATGATTTTTAAATTAAAAAGAAGCATTTGCCCTTTCCCTTTTAGTTGCTAATTATCCCTTAGGTAAAAGGGATGAAAAGTTAAGCTGCAAAACCCAGTAATACAGATTTTTTTTTTTTTTGCAGAAAGCAATGTTTTAAATTAACTCATTTATTTCTTTTATAAGTCCTATTACTGATACCTACAATGTATCTGTCACAGAACTGGGCAAAAGGAATGCAAATACAGAGATATCCCCTCTGCTTTCAAGAAGGGTATTAATTCTTGGACAAAAGAAAAGTGAAATGTTAGTTGCTCAGTCATGGCTGACTCATTGCAACCCCATGGATTGTAGCCTACTAGCCTCCTCTGTCCTTGGTATTTTCAAGGCAAGAATATTGGAGTGGGTTGCCATGCCCTTCTCCAGGGATCTTCCTGACTAACTCAGGGATTGAACTTGGGTCTCCTGCATTGCAGGCAGATTCTTTACTATCTGAGCCACCAAGATTCAGGAAGGTATAATTTCTTGGAGAAGACACACAGAATTAGGTAATAGTGGAATATGGTAAGTACTTTAGTGGTAATATGAATAAATACCATGAAAGTGAAAATGTTAGTTGCTCAGTTGTGTCTGACTCTTTGTGACCCCATGAACTGTATGGCCTGTAGCTTGCCAGACTTCTCTGTCCATGGAATTCTCCACCCAAGAATACTGGAGTGGGTTACCATTTCCTTCTCCAATAAATGCTATGGAAAACACATTTTAAAAATTCACACATTTTGGGGTTTAGCTGATAGCCTTATAGAGAAGAAATCTTTTGCCTTAATTAGTGAATAGAAACTGACCTGAGAAGGGGGCTTGCTTTATATATGAGTACAAAAGCATTGTTTCAAGATGGTCTGGTCTATCTTTTACCTTCTTTAGCTGCAGTGGAGGATGACTATGGAATTGGGAAGGAGTGAAGAAGGAAGTGACCTTTCTACTGGATCAAAGGAAAAACATGTGATAAATGACCTTGAGCTTTCATCTCAGGGGTTATTTTTATTTCATCTTAATTTTAGGAGATTTATAAATCTCTACCCATCACAGACTTGAATTTGGGATGCTTATACAGACATTTCAAAATACAGAAAAGATTTTGTACCTCTCAGTGGTTACAGACATGCCTTAGATGTAAGGCAGAATCAATTAGGAATCAAAAGATTTACCACAATGATACGAGTGAGGAATTGTGACTAATAGAGGTATAAAAGGTATAGGAATGAAAGTTGACAAACTGCAGTTGCAGAGATTGAGAGTTTTCCAGTATTATCATGGAGGATTTCACACCCTAATAGAGCCAGTGTTTCATAGACAACAAGAGAAGTCAAAGTCATAGAATTATAATGATGAAGAAAGATCAGAATGAAGACCCCTTCATCCCATTGCTTCTAGATAAGGTTAAAAATACCATGGTGAAGAAGCACTCCCATTTAGTAGGTTACAATTATCCCTGCACATTACTTACTTTTCATGTGATCTGCGCCCAAAGGTGAATGTTGTATTGTCTAGTTGCACATTTCTTGACATGTGAGTGGCTGTTCATAAATATTCACAGAACAAATGGCTACACTGTTAATTGTTCATTCCACAAAGTAGCTTTCTTTCCCCCATATTAATCCTTTATTGGTTACAATAAAGTTCATGTTAAAAGAAGCTCTTCTGTTCTCCTTAAATCTTAGAAGGAAGTCTTAGAAGGAAACTTGTATAGCTACTGCTAAGCTATTTCAGTTTGATAGACCGTGGAACGTCATGCTGAAACAGGGGTTCTTCAGTTGAAGAGATCCTCCCTGTGGGATAGCTTTCTTTTTAACCTACAGTGCTTGCTGTTCTATAAATAAGCTTAAATTGACAAAAAACATAGCAATCTGAGTTTGGTAGAGTCTCATGACGCGTGTGAGATTGATAACTCTTTTGGTGAGACAGGAATTTATAGGGGACCCAAAAAGCTGTCACAAGTGATATATCTATAATAACTCTTGTGGAAAAAGTTGCTTCATATGTCTCTGTCTTTATTAATTACTGATAGAGATGTTTCTCAAAGCCCAGACCATGTTTTAAAAAAAAGGCATTTTAAAGGAAAATGAAGAAAATTCAAAAAGCTTCTAAGACTTTTAGAAAACTATCACAAGATAACTTACAATTTACAAATACCTACCAAGAATCCAAATAACCAAAAGCCAAAATAATCCAAATCTGGCGTTGTATCTACTATTGTTCACACTGTCAAGGCAGGACTAGAAATAACATCCTAATACTTCCAGAGTCACAGAATAAAAATTAAACTTAGAATAATTCTATTTGTACGTATATTTGACAGTGTTCTGTGTATGTATGAATATTAGTCAATCATATAAATATCATGCATTCATTCAAAAAAGCATTCTCTTTTACTATTTGAGAGACAGTATATTAGATACTAGAGGTACAAATAAAATTGATCGGTCCCTGCCCTCAAGAAGCTTATAATCTAGTATATTAAAAGTGGAACATTGTTTTGTCACATCACTCTGGCCCGTTGCTGTCACATTTGACTAAGATGATGGACTTGCAGCCATTGTGCAAAAAAGTGTATAAAAAGGACATCAGGAAGAACAGAAAGATAACAAAGATCTTGTATCATTTATACTAATGATGGCACCTTATTATTTTTATTTTTTACAAAAACAAACTTTTTTCATCAAGTTGAAAACCTACTTTTAGGATACTTCAGGCCAAAAATCATTCAAGAAGTAACCACAGCCTCATGGTAATAAAGAAAATTCAGGACTCAAGGCAACCAAAATTATAAATAGCTCATTGCTCAACTTAATTGTTCTTTCTCCTCTCAATATTGACTGTTAACATTTTGCAATTGGAATGCTTTCCATCTGTGTCTTTACTTGAACTGTGTGATCAACGTTAATGAAAACTATTATCGCTCTGTGTTTTAGTCTTCAAGTTGCTTTGTGGTGACATAATAACAACCTGAAAACCCTTAGCTAAGCCACACACTTAAATGTTATATATGCTTTATGTCCCATGTTCAAATGCACACGCAGAAATATTATCCATAGGAAGTTATTGGTAATTGTGTTGGGTTCTTTTAAATATTCAGAATCATACTAAATATAAGGACTCTAGTGTATTAATAAATAAAAGCAATTGAACATATTAATTTAGCAAATGCTGGTTCTTTATATCTATTCTTTCAATTAAGTATTTTACTCAGTCTTCTCTCTCATGTGTTAAAATGTACTTCTCACAAGGCTACCGTGATGACCAAGGACTGCTCTAGAGGGGACCATTCACATAATTATATATTCAGTTATTATATTCTTCATTTCTGAGTGAGATGTCTTTTATCTTTTTTCGAGCTCATTGTTAAAATTCTCAGTGAGTTCGTTTATTCTTTTCCCTAATTCAGTTCACATTTTGATTACCAATGCTTTGACTTCTTTATCTGATAAATTGTTTGTTTCATTATTTTTTCCCCCAGGGTTTTCTCTTGTTCTTTCAACTGAGAATGGTTCTGCCTTTTCTTTTTTTTTTTAACTTTCTCTGCCTCTATGAATTTAGGTGAAGCAGTTACCTAACGTGGTCTTGAAGGGGTGTCCCGGCACAGACTGTGTGCTCATGCCTCTGGTGGGAGAGCTACATTGACATGGATGCAAGTCACATCTTTTCACAGGGTATCCTGGAAGGTATCACCTTGGCAAGTGGTGGGGTTGGAGATGGAGGGGCTAGAGCAGAGACAGGTGAAAGGTGGGACTTCCCCACTGCTCAGTGGCCCGCACTACCCTTGTGGGGTGCGGTCTGATCCCAAGCTGCTGGAGAAGAAGCCCTGAGGGTGGAGCCCATGCACAGTGACTCTGTTCCCTTTAAGTATATGCCTTCCCTTTCCTAACACTGGGACCCTTGCTCCAGATGCAAGAGAACCTCAGCAAGGAGGCCCATTCAGGTTATCTGCTCATATCAGCCACAGACAGAGGCCTGAGCACTTTCTGATGCAACTGCCTGTGTGGGTGCCCCCAGTTGTTTCTCTGCCTTTGCTCAGACAGAGCCTTGAGTACAAGTTCCCTTTGCTCCTTGCAGCCAATCTTTGAGCCCAGCCTGTACCACCCTTGCCCTGTTGTGGAGCCATGCTGTAAGGCAGGTGGGGCTCCTGTCAACTCTTGGCATACATTGGGGCATCAGTCGTAGTAGAGTTCTGGGCTGCTTCGAATGATTTTTCTGAATAAGCACCAACAATGGCCATAGCTGCTCTTCCTGGGCTCAGCCCCCAGGAGATCAGGTTGTCTCTGAGAAAGCCCATGGCCTGGCTTTCTCCCCAGTCTGGCCACTCTAGATCCAGTGCTGTGCTAGGATGCAGAATGAGCAGGACTGCAGCATTTACTTGGCTTTGGATGGGGCTTCTGTTGAGGTGGTAGGCAGAAACCAGGGAGTCTCTAGAGCAGTCCTCTCTCTACCCTCTCTGCTCTGCCTCAGGGGCAAACCAGCCCCCACACACTCCTCCAGCTTCCCACAGCCCTCCAGCCAAACAAAGTGACTCCTCTCCCAAGTGTAGAAACCCAGGATGGAAGCACCCAATCTGTGGCTCTCATTGTTCACTCCTACAGGGAGGTAAGTGTAGCAGGGATGGGAGGAGGGTGAGAGGGGGCATCTCCACCCACATACTCTCTCTTTTCTTTAGATTTCCTCCCAGGGGCACAGGTCCTGTCTGCATTGCCTTTCTTCTCTTCTTACCTGATTATGTGTGAATCTTTCTTGCAGCCTTGGATGTACAAGAGTCTTTCTGACTGTTTCTAGTTAGTTTTCAGTAAGAATCGTTCCACATGTAGATGTATTTTTAAAGTTGTTCATGGAAGGAGGTGAATTCCATGTCCTCTTATTCCACCTTGACTGATCTCCTACCATGCTTTAAAAAAATATTTGTAGCTAATTATATTTATGATGTCTTTTCTTAAAACCTGCCTTTCTAAAACAACTCTTAATTACATAAGTATCTTTATTGTGATTGTTGCTCACACATTCTCTTGATGTCTGTAGTCTCCATGTAAAAAATGAACTGTATAAGATACCAAAACTTATAATCAAATGGACCATTATCTATTTGGTCTTCCACTGTATAACTCAGGTTTTTTAATTTGTCTCCCTAATTGTTATTTTTTTTTTCCAAAGGAGATAACAAAGCATTTTTAGTAGACAACACAGATACTTCTAAACCCAAATGATCTAAATACTCTGTGTCACTATCCAGTCATTTAGATGGAATATTTGTGCAGCTCAATCAGTGGAATATAAGCCATTTCTATGCTTGAGTAGATTTATAGTCGATTACATTTATAGTAGGCAGTATCTCTTCCTGGAAAATGTTGACTTCATATAGGATTTTATGATGAGGGTGTGTAAGCATGCACAAGTGCATATTCCTGTGTGTGTGTGTGTGTGTATGTGTGTGCATGTGTGCACATTTTCAACACATGCCTCCTATTTCTCTGGGATTACCCAGGAAAGCATTTCCCAGAGAGCTTTATTTCTAAGCTTCACATGAATCTGGAGTTTTCAAGGTGAAAATGATTCCCTGTGGATTGGTTTCAAAACAAGGTGGGCAGCACAAACTGAAAGGGATTAAGGCAGTCAATGTGACCACACAACAATTTCCTCCCTTATAAACCTTTTATATCATTGATCAGAATTTTAATTCCATTTGCTAAGTAAATGCAGGTCCCCAGAGCAGAGGTTATGCCTGCAGCCACAGGTTTGAGTTTTCAGCTGCTTTTCCATTACATAGCACACTGTAATTTCTGTGGGCCTCTTTGGTGATGAAGCAAGGAAAATGAGAGTTAGATGGTTAATCCTTTTATTTATTTTTTCAATAGGAAAAGAATCCTTGATTTGAAGACCATTTGCCCATTGCTGGATAAGAACAGCCCTATAAAACTTAGACCAAATATTCTTAACTTATCAATTGACACATTTCAGAACAGTCTCTGCTTCTTTCGACTACACTATTTTGGAATGATTTAAGTTAGTGTATTTACATATAATTCTTGGAAGAAAGTCGATCTTTCCTCAACAAAGCTGGAGTACTCATTGGCAGGCAGCAAAGATGGGCTGTGTTAATGTCAATTTCTTTACTTTTTATAAATGCCACCTGTGTTACCAGCATTGATTTGAAGGTGATGTAATTTTCTTGCAAATCCATTAGTTTTATAGGTTTTTGGCAAGCCCTGCTGCTGTGTTGATTAGATATAGCAACTGTGTCTATTTAAACAGGGTTTTAAATGCTTGGCTCGACTTTCTGTATTGGCTGGATAACAAGACATACAGTAGATGCTTTAACTTAAGGTTGTGTGAAGCAATGATTTGACACATAGCTTAGTGTTTAGCCATTTGTGATAATAAGCACGTTAATTGTGGAGTTAATTGTAGGTACCTGCAAGACATACCGTTAAGTGATCCTGACAAATAAGATACAGGCTCTCCGCCCTCTTTACGTAGCTTTTTTCTAACAGTGTTTCTCAAAGCTCAGTCCTCAGACGAGGAGCAAATCAGTATCATTTGGGAATATGTTCAAAATGCGAATTCTTGGCCCCAGCACAGACCAAGTGAATCAGAAACTCTAGGGATGGGGTCGGGCAATCTATGCTTTAAAAAGTCCCTCTGGTGATTCTTCTCTTGTTAGTTTGAGAATCACTGGTTATAAGAGAATGCCTGACACACATCCCTGCTATGTTTTGGCACCAAACAATTCGTCATGAGTCACTTTGATAATTATTCTTAATGAATTAACCTTCTATATCCAAATTGGCAAATGCTGGGAAATCATTTAATATTAATGAAAAAATGATAACTTATCTCTTAATTTTGAATATGTATCTTTACTCTGATAGATGGTGGATTATTATAAATGTATTAGAATTGAGGCTCAGGGTGAGGGAAAGCAGCTAATCTTTATTTTCTTTATCTCTCCTTGCCTCCTCGTTTTCATTATCTGAAGAAGTTAACATCACATGCTCCATTACACAAGATGCAGCCTTTATTATCTTTTATCTCTTCCTGAACCCTTTCTATAAATGCTACTTGATTACTCTTGCATGTTGAGATAGACATTTAGAATAATCAAAACATCAGGAAAGTGATGCCTGGTTAATCTAGGGCAGTGCTGCTTCCATGACATAGATAAATGAGTTGAGGCTGTTGGAAACATGAGTTCTGGTGAATGAGCGGAGATGATGTTTAATGGAAGATAGAAGGTGAGAGACTTGATGCTAGCAAATAAAAAAAAGGTAATAAGTATATTTTCCAGCAAAGGATATACTAAATTCCCTAGGGAAATGAAGAGCCCTGACAGTTCAGATATCTGAAATTCATGGCAGTTAATTCTTAAAGGTGATTAATTTGATTTTTCATTTGTTCACTCATTCATTAAATATTAATTGTCTGTTTTCTTTTTGTCTGCTTTAAGCTGAGCTGAAACTGTGTTTCCAGAAATCCCTCCTGAAATAGTTCCAGATGAGTGTGGGCCACAAGGCAAGAAGCATTTTGCTGTGAGATTTGGAAAACAGAAGTGAAGCATAGCTGGGGCATTTCAAGGCACCGTGTCACTTACACCTTGGCTCACCTTATTGAAATGGGACAACAAACAATCCGAAGATTATTTCTAAGTGCTTCAATTGTGTTCACATGTGGTTAAGAAACTACGGTGTAAACATTTGAGAAAAACTCATGGTAGTCAGTTTTATTGTGCTCAGAATTGTTGTGGCGATTCAGCCAATATATATTTCTGGGTCAAAGGCCAAAGTTTCTGGATTTTTCATGTCTTCTTTTCTGCAGTCTACATTTTACCCAAGCCCCAGAGGTCACTCTAGTACTAAAAGTACAGTTTCCTCAACCCTGTGAAAACCACTGACTGAGGCTTTTACCATAATATTGCAGAAGAACATGGATACATGTGCTTTGCTGCTACTGCTGCTGCTAAGTCGCTTCAGTCATGTCCAACTCTGTGCAGCCCCATAGACGGCAGCCCACCAGGCTCCCCCGTCACTAGGATTCTCCAGGCAAGAACACTGGAGTGGGTTGCCATTTCCTTCTCCAATGCACGGAAGTGAAAAGTCAAAGTGAAGTCACTCAGTCGTGTCTGATTCATAGCGACCCCATGGACTGCAGCCTATCAGGCTCCTCCGTCCATGGGATTTTCCAGGCAAGAGTACTGGAGTGGGTTGCCATTGCCTTCTCTGGATATGTGTGCTCACTAACCCAGAAATGCAAAGTTAGTATAAAATCTCAAATAAATGACCAAGAGGCCAAGGCTGGCAGACTCTAGTGAGTTTTAAGGAAAACTGTGAATGAGTTTTAAGGAAAACTGTGACTTTGCTCTGGTGAAATTTAGAGGTCAAAAAACACATGGAGATGACCCCATGATGAAATATTTAATAAGCTTGGGGAGAATAACAAACTTGGTCTGGATTCCACTCAATTTAGAGTGAAAACTAGAACTTGATTCAGAAGGTTAAGAGGAAAGACCAAACACATTAATGTGAAAGAGTGAATAGAATTTGTTTTGTCCTTTCTTGACAAAGAAAAAAAAATAACACAAATAACCTTTGCAATTTATATATATATATATTATAAACACACACATATATGTTTATTTATATAAATTATTATATATATATAATTTATATACAAAATAGTATACAAATGTGCATATATAAAGTTTCAGAGATTTTCTAAATTTCTCACTTGTGGCAACAGATGGATTCTGAGGATCCCCAAAACTTTGCAACTGAGACTCACATCATGTGATGTTTTCAAATGTACTTTCTTAAAAAGTGATGTCAACTATGGATCAACCCCAATTGGCAGACACAAAGTCAGTAAACCACGGGCCAGAGTTTATTTGGTGCTTCTAGTTAGAAAAACTGAAGTTGATACATTTGTCAAAGCTCAAAGATATTTTGAGTGCATTTTACATCAGAGTCAGGTGGAAATGCCCACACTCTGAAGGAATCGTCTGAGAAAACTGGTGACAGATGGATCTGAGGACAGGAAAGAAGTGAGTGAGCAAAAGGTGACTCTAAAATCTTGAGCCTTTAGCTGTGTATTCACTCAACTAAGCTTACAGAGCCCCTTCCTTTTCTACTGTTACAAAAGAGTAGGAAAGAAAGCAGCCCAAGTCAGCCTGTTTTCTTATGCCAATCAGTCACTGAGCAGTTCAAGAAGGAACCATTTTAGGGAATGCAATTTCATTTTGCAAGGAGTTGGGAGTTTCCCCATAGTCTATACTGTGTCAAAAGGGACTAAATAAAAGTAAATTTAATGAACTTGATCAAAATCTCTGAAGCACTTTTGGAGTTTAAGAAGAAATGAAATGCAGGTCTAGTAACCAAGATTTAGTCACAGATGAGTCAGATCCAGAACCAGTTTTGACAAAGATCAGTGTATCATATCTGCTCAATCTAGAGTATCCTCATTTTCCAAACAAATAACTGTGTGGTATTATTTAAGATCCACAATTCAGTTTTTATGTCAGTCTGTCATATGAACTTTGACATGCTAACACTGTGTTGGAAAAAAGATCCAAACAAGTAGGTTTATCAGAGGGTAAGTAGCAAAATAAGAGCTACTTTTGCATAAGGAAAAATATTGCCTTGCCTAACTGCTAACGTAATGTCCAACAAGTTAAGGCAAAGTGAAGGTACAGATCAGACCTCATGATTCAATGATTCAATGTCTGGGTCTTTTGTTTTGAGCTTTATATCCTGAACATGACTTCCATAACATTATAGTTTACCACCATCATTTCAGGAAAGAACACAAGGAAAAAAAGGGTTGTCAGTTTTTCTATTATTGAGCTACTTATATATTTTGGAGATTAATTCTTTGTAAGTTGCTTCATTTATTATTATTTTCTTCCATTCTGAAGGCTTCCTTTTCACCTTTCTTATAGTTTCCTTCATTGTGCAAAAGCTTTTAAGTTGAATTAGGTCCCATTTGTTTATTTTTGCTTTTGTTTCCATTACTCTGGGAGATGGATCATAGAGGATCTTGCTGTGATTTATGTCAGAGAGTGTTCTGCCTATGTTTTCCTTTAAGATTTTTATAGTTTCTGGTCTTACATTTAGATCCTTAATCCATTTTGAGTTTATTTTGGTGTATGGTGTTAGAAAGTGTTTTCATTTCATTTTTTTACATGTGGCTGACCAGTTTTCCCAGCACAACTTGTTAAAGAGATTTTCTTTTCTTCATTGTATACTTTTGCCTCTTTTGCCAAAGATAAGGTGTCCAAAAGTATGTGGATTTATCTCTGGGCTTTCTATTTTGTTTCACTGATCTGTGTTTCTGTCTTTGTGCCAGTACCATACTGTCTTGATGTCTTTGGCTTTGTAATATAGTCTGAAGTAAAGAAGGTTGATTCCTCCAGTTCCATTCTTCTTTCTCAAGGTTGGTTTGACTACTCGAGGTTTTTTGTGTTTCCATACAAACTGTGAAATTATTTGTTCTAGTTTTGTGAAAAATACCATTGGTAACTTGATAGGGATTGCATTGAATCTATAGATTGCTTTGGGTAGTATACTCATTTTCACTGTATTGATCCTTCCAATCCATGAACATGGTATATTTTCCCATCTATTTGTGCCATATTTGATTTCTTTCATCAGTGTTTATAGTTTCCTATATATAGGTCTTCTGTTTCTTTAGACAAATTTATTCCTAAGTATTTTATTATTTTCATTGTAATGGTGAACGGGATTGTTTCCTTAATTTCTCTTTCTGCTTTTTCATTGTTAGTGTACAGGAATTCAAGAGATTTCTGTGTATTAATTTTATATCCTGCAACTTTACTATATTCATTGATTAGCTCTAATAATTTTCTGGTGGTATATTTAGGGTTTTCAATGTAGAGGATCATGTCATCTGCAAACAGTGATAGTTTTACTTCTTCTTTTCCAATTTGGATTCCTTTTATTTCTTTTTCTTCTCTTATTACTGTGGCTAGGACTTCCAAAAACTATGTTGAGTAGCAGTGGTGAGAGTGGGCACCCTTGTCTTGTTCCTGATTTTCAAGGAAATACTTTTGATTTTTCACCATTGAGAAACAATCCAATAAAAAATTGTGCCAAAGAACTAAACAGACATTTCTCCAAAGAATACATATAAATGGCTAATAAACACATGAAAAGATTCTCAACATCACTCATTATCACAAAACTAATACAATTATGTAAAGTTTAAAAATAAAATAAAATTTAAAAAAAAAAAAGAAAAGTAAATCAAAACCACAATGAGGTATCATCACATGCTGGTCAGAATGACTGCCATCAAAGTCCACAAACAATAAATGCTAGAGAGGGTGTGGAGAAAAGGGAACCCTCTTACACAGTAGGTGGGAATGCAAACTGGTGCAGCCACTATGGAGAACAGTGTGGAGCTTCCTTAGAAAACTGGAAATAGAACTGTCATATGACCCAGTAGTCCCACTGCTGAGCATACACACTGAGGAAACCAGAATTGAAAAAGACACATGTACCCCAATGTTCTTTGCATCGCTGTTTACAATAGCTAGGACTTGGAAGCAAACTAGATGTCCATCAGCAGATTAATAGATAAGGAAGTTGTGGTACATATATACAATGGACTATTACTCAGCTATAAAAAAAGAATGCACTTGAATCAGTTCTAATGAGGTGAATAAAACTGAAGCCTATTATACAGAGTGAAGTAAGTCAGAAAGATAAACACCAATACAGGATACTAACACATACATATGGAATTTAGAAAAATGGTAATGACAATCCTATATGTGAAGCAGCAAAAGAGACACAGATGTAAAGAACAGAATTTTGGACTATATGGGAGAAGGCAAGGGTGGGATGATTTGAAAGAATAGCTTTGAAACATGCATATTACCATAGGTAAAATAGATGACCAGTGCAAGTTCAATGCATGAAGCAGGGCACTCAAAGCCATGGCTCTGGGACAACCCAGAGGGATGGGGTGGGGAGGGAGGTGGGAGGGGAGTTCAGGATGGGGCCACACATGTACACCCATGGGTAATTTATGTCGATGTATGGCAAAAACCACCACACTATCATAAAGTAATAATCCTCCAATTAAAATAAATTAATTAAAATGAAAAGAAAAAAGAAAAAGTGAAACAAACAGGTAAAAGTAAAAAAAAAAAGGATCTGTCAGTATAGTTGATTTTATACAAGCCTTTTATCATGATATGATTAATATTTAGTTTCTAGCAAATCAGATAATGTATGATGATGCACATGTCAAGTAAGTATTGATATAATACACTAAACCCTTTGCATGCATCAGTTCAGTTCAGTTCAGTCATTCAGTCGTGTCCAACTCTTTGCGACCATATGAATCGTAGCATGCCAGGCCTCCCTGTCCATCACCAACTCCCGGAGTTCACTCAGACTCACGTCCATCAAGTCAGTGATGCCATCCAGCCATCTCATCCTCTGTCATCCCCTTCTCCTCCTGCCCCCAATTCCTCCCAGCATCAGAGTCTTTTCCAATGAGTCAACTCTTCACATGAGGTGGCCAAAGGACTGGAGTTTCAGCTTTAGCATCATTCCTTCCAAAGAAATCCCAGGGCTGATCTTTAAAATGGACTGGTTGGATCTCCTTGCAGTCCAAGGGACTCTCAAGAGTCTTCTCCAACACCAGAATTCAAAAGCATCAATTCTTCGGTGCTTAGCCTTCTTCACAGTCCAACTCTCACATCCATACATGACCACAGGAAAAACCATAGCCTTGACTAGATGGACCTTTGTTGGCAAAGTAATGTCTCTGCTTTTGAATATGCTATCTAGGTTGGATATAACTTTCCTTCCAAGGAGTAAGCATCTTTTAATTTCATGGCTGCAATCACCATCTGCAGTGATTTTGGAGCCCAGAAAAATAAAGTCTGACACTGTTTCCACTGTTTCCCCATCTACTTCCCATGAAGTGAAGGGACTGGATGCCATGATCTTCATTTTCTGAATGTTGAGCTTTAAGCCAACTTTTTCACTCTCCACTTTCACTTTCATCAAGAGCCTTTTGAGTTCCTCCTCACTTTCTGCCATAAGGGTGGTGTCATCTGCATATCTAAGGTTATTGATATTTCTCCCGGCAATCTTATTTCCAGCTTGTGTTTCTTCCAGCCCAGCATTTCTCATGATGTATAGATGCACACATAAGACTACTTGTTCTAATGTTATCATAAAGCATATTCAACATGCATAAAATTACAGTCTTATCCCTAAATATTTTATCACCTAAAGATACAATTATATTGTACCTAGGAAAATGGCAGACAGCCATACCATGGGTACTCAACAAATACTGTAACAGGAAAAATCTTATCAAAACAACCAATTTTCTGGGAATAAAAGATTTAAAGGGCTAATCCACAGTATCTCTGTTTCTCATTTTATATTCTTCCCTGAAATGCTATCCCTCCAATAAAGTGTAAATAATTTGAATTCCAAAAGTGTGGGGTGGATAAAAGTTTGTCATCCTTGTAACTTAAGTGTACAAGATTATCACAGGTGCAGGCAATTAATAGGCTGATTGCCCTATGCCCAGAATACCTGGAGACCCATCAAATAGTAATTAAAAAGATCATTGAGATTTCAGCTCAGTTACAAATAGAATTAAGCAGAGAAAAATTATACACCCTGTTTTCATTTTATCCATTTTCTTTTGAAACCAAAAACACACATAGGAGTCGCTTTGAAGGTAGGGCCGCTTGAATATGATATTACTGATTTTGATAACAGGTTTTTGGCTTTGCAGTGTGTATGTGCATTTTTCAAACATATATGCAAATCTTTGATCTGATTTGCTCTACCAGAACACTCTACAGTGACTGAAAATCATTTCTATATAAGGGTTTGCTACTGAGAAGAGGGGATTCCCAGGTGGCGCTATGGTAAGGAACCATTCTGCCAAGGCAGGAGACTTAAGAGACAAGGGTTTGATCCCTGGGTTGGGAAAGATCCATATGGCTGCAGTCCATAGGGTCACAGAAAGTTGGACATGACTGAAGTGACTGAGGGGAAAACTGGTTTAGTTTGGAAGAGGTTGGAAATATCCCATCTGAAAGCTCTTTTCAGTCCTCAGCCTAAACATTTTATTGAGGGGGTCAAAGGTCACCAATAGCCAAAACAAAACCCAAATTACAGTGTTCCTGCAAGGAAACTAAGCTGAGGGAAACCAGAGCTCACCAGCTGGACTTCTTAATGGAGCATGGAGCAAACAGTAAAAATGCCTTTAAAAAGAAACAAGTATATTCTAAACCCTACTGATTTTTACAAGTTGTCCAATAAGTTTAAAAGATTAGCTTCTTAGGCATCAATGTAGAAACTAAATCGAACTATTCAATAAGGAGGAGTGGTGGTGGTGGTGGTGGCGGCATGCTTGGTCCAAATTTTGAACTGTCAGAGCAACCAGCCTGCAAACTCCAAAGCACCAGATGGTTTCATAAACTGGAAGGTTCCTAAATCTTCTCTTAAAGTTTTCAATTTTTTTTTTTAAAGGTTGTTTTCTTTTTAAGACTGGGGAGGGGGGTAAATTTTGCCATTGGGTATCTGACCCACAAAATCCTAACAACCTTTTCATCTTTCTTGCTCTGCAGGAGACAAACAGAACAGAGGCAAGGAGGATAAGTTCCGAACACAGTGTCATCTGGTAGCTGCCTTGCTGGGGAGAGAAGGCTGAGCTTCCCTTTCTCAACCCTGACTGTCTCACTGTAGTCATCACAGCTTAAGGAAGTTCTAAGATTTTAAACATTCAGGGACTGAGTTTATGGACTCCTCCTTCAGTCATAAACTTTATAAATAATTCTGATTTTCAGTAGAACCCCAAATATCCAGCTTTTAAATCCTATTCAGCAGTGACAAGAAAAAAGAGGGAGTGATGGGGGAAAGACTTCTCTGATGTTGTTGTTGTTTGGTCTCTAAGCTTATCTGACTCTTTATGACCCCATGGACTGCAGCACACCCCGCTCCTCTGTCCATGGTATTTCCCAGGCAAGAATACTGGAGTGGTTGCCATTTCCTTCTCTAGGGGATCTTCCCAATCCAGGGATGGAACCCTTGTCTCCTGCTTTGGTAGGCGATTTCTTTACTGCTGAACCACCAGTGTGACTTTAACTTTTAATGGAGCCAATGTTATCCCTAAGCTTTTAATGTATGAGTCTGTTTGAGTTCCTCATTTTCCACATCCTACCCCATAGAACATATAAGAAGAGTAAAGAAAGTTGGAGGGAAAGAGGGGAAGACCAAAAAGTGATTGATAGCCACAATTCAAATAACTGGTTCATTTTACTCGTTAAGGTCTGTGTGCATACCTGTATCGGAGACGGCAATGGCAACCCGCTCCAGTACTCTTGCCTGGAAAATCCCATGGATGGAGGAGCCTGGTAGGCTGCAGTCCATGGGGTCGCTAGGAGTCAGACACGACTGAGTGACTTCACTTTCACTTTTCACTTTCATGCATAGGAGAAGGAAATGGCAACCCACTCCAGTGTTCTTGCCTGGAGAATCCCAGGGACGGGGGAGCCTGGTGGGCTGCCGTCTCTGGGGTCGCACAGTCGGACACGACTGAAGCGACTTAGCAGCAGCAGCAGCAGCAGCATATCTGTATGTTGGGCATTTGTGTGCCAACATGGTCAGGATGGGATTCAGACAAGAATCTTCAAAAAATAAGAGGTTTTGATTTTGCTATGAAAATTAGTGAATCAGAAAAGGGAAACTGTTCTCAGCAGACCCATCAATCTTACATAGCTTGGCCACTGAACTATGTAAGCATCCCATTAATTCAAGTTCTTACATCCATCTCCTGTTCTATCTGACCCTTCATGGCACATTAGCATAACTTCCTCCCCCAGATTTCTTCCTTCCCTATCTAGTGTATTAAACCCTTTCTCTTTGTGTATCACAATGTTCTTGGGAGAACCAAGAAAAACACAGCATGAATTAAAGGGTGTTTTGTAAACTATGAAGCTTTGTAATACTTCCAACTATGATTATTTATTCATATGCTGAAATATACAAAAGACAGGGTGGAAAGGAAGGCATGAGAAATGGTAAATGCTTAAGAATGCTTACCTTTAAAAATTATGTTCAAGATCATTTAATAATCACATTTAAGTACATTAGGAATTATAAGACTAAGGAGGCTTCAAATTAAATGTAAAACAGGAAAAAAAATTGGAATGACTTCAATAATAAGAAATTTCAGTAGTCTGAGTTGTTGAGTCCTGATATGGATGAATCATTAAAGGAGACTGTGGACTGACTTCCCAGGAATTGTATAAGGAGCAGAATGGTCACCCTCTAAAGTGGTTCACATTTTGTAACCATGCAAAAGTAATGAGAATATTTTTGTCACCCCAATCTTGTTTTCCAGCTCCAAAATTTGGTCAAAATATTAATTTTTTAAAACTCTTATGCAAAGTCCCTATAACTTTAATATAAACATCTACATTTTAAAAAGCAAAATCTCCTAAATATTGGAAAATGAGTTTAAAATCCCAACTATTATGCTAACAAACAATAAAAATATTTTTCAAATAAAACATGCACTACCCAATACATGGAATTTTCCACAGTGGCCATTTCTGATGAGACTTCTGTTTATAAGACACCCCCAGAGGTTCAAAAATCACAGAGGTGGTAGTAGCAGCACAAGAGCAAGTTTCTCGGTTTTTATTTGTATTCCCAAGAAGTCTTTATGATCTGAAGTGTCCAGGAAAAAAAAAAAATTCAGCCATATCAAAAACGTCCAAACTTTCAGTGACTGGTCATTATAAACACTGTCAGAGACATTCCACACACAAGTTAATGACATCCTTGTTAGATGATCCTTTAGCTACCCTTTATGCACATCTGTATGAATATGTTGATGCACATATATGTGCATTTTAGTTATTAATTTTATATTTTTAATTTCTTTTTTTTTTTTTTTTTTATTTATTTATTTTTTTTTATTTTTATTTTTAAAAAAAAAAAAAAATCACATGCTCCCCATCCTGAACCCTCCTCCTCCCAACCTCCCCATACCATCCCCTGGGCCTTCCCAGCGCACCAGCCCCAAGCATCCAGCATCGTTTTGAACCTGGACTGGCATCTCGTTTCATACATGAATTTCACATGTTTCAATGACATTCTCCCAAATCTTCCCACCCTCTCCCACAGAGTCCATAAGACTGTTCTATACATCAGTGTCTCTTTTGCTGTCTCGTAACAGGGTTATCGTTACCATCTTTCTAAATTCCATATACATGAGTATACTGTATTTATGTTTTCCTTCTGGCTTACTTCACTCTGTATAATAGTCTCAGTTTCATCCACCTCATTAGAACTGATTCAAATGTATTCTTTTTAATGGCTGAAATACTCCATTGTGTATATGTACCACTGCTTTCTTATCCATTCATCTGCTGATGGACATCTAGGTTGCTTCCATGTCCTGGCTATTATAAACAGTGCTCTGATGAACATTGGGGTACACGTGTCTCTTTCCCTTCTGGTTTCCTCAGTGTGTATGCCCAGCAGTGGGATTGCTGGATCATAAGGCAGTTCTATTTCCAGTTTTTAAGGAATCTCACACTGTTCTCCATAGTGGCTGTACTAATTTGCATTCCACCAACAGTGTAAGAGGGTTCCTTTTCTCACACCTCTCAGCATTTATTATTTGTAGACTTTTGGATCACAGCCATTCTGACTGGTGTGAAATGGTACCTTAAGAAAATTAAGGAGGAAATTTAAGAATCTCTTCTGATTTCAAGGTTTTGTGGTGTGGTATTTTCACTTCATTCAGATTTTACTCTGAAAAGAAGGGAATTAAAGTAACCAGACAAGAAGTCTAAATTTTTGTTCACTGCTCACTGGAAATTGGCATCCTGAATTTTGTTTGCATGCCCATAGTTTTATTATGTGGGGTATGTGTATGTATGTGTGTGTGTGATGGACATATGTATGCATGCATAAGACTACCACTGCTGCTCAAGCAGCCTAAAAAATTTCATGTACCACCACTCTAGTCTTGACAGGAGGAGTCCAGCTTGGAAAACAAAACCTCTCCTTCAGCGCTACTTCAGCCTTTTGGATTTTCTCAAAAACACAAGGGATACAGGTGTGTGCATGCTAAGTCCCTTCAGTTGTGTCCAACTCTTTATGACACTATGGACAATAGCCTTCCAGGCTCCTCTGTCCATGGAATTATCCAGACAAAAACACTGGAGTGGGTTGCCATGTCCTCTTCCAAGGGATTGGGGAGGCTTTTATTCATTGCAAGCTATTTCAAGTGATAAAGGACTTTGTCACCTCTGGGGACCAAGCACATAGTTAAATTTGTATGGAGGCTGTCGTATTAATTGGTGCTTACTTTTGTTGTTTTGGAAGGAAAGCTTTCTGTGTTTCTCATCTAGAGTCTAATTTCAGATTTATCAAAAGAAAGAGTAATCTTTCTATACTCATTCAAAAATTTGGGTTGCCTTTTTGCTATTTAGTTGTATAAGTCTCATATATTTTTGGTTATTGAGTGAAATAAATCAGAGAAAGATAAATACTGTAATGTCTCAGTTATTTGAAACCTAAAAAATATTGGAACTCAGAGACAGAGTAGGATGCCAAATATGTGATTTTCTCTCATTGCATAGGTTGCCACTTGCCATTTGCTTTTGTTGATGGGTTCCTATGCTGTTTAGAAGCTTTTGAGTTTGATATTATACCACTTGTTTATTTGTACAGATATTGCCTTTGCTTTTGATGTCAAATCTAAGAACTCAGTGCAAAGATCAGTGCCAAGGATATTATCCTCGGTTTTCTTCTAGGAGTTTTATGGTTTAAGATTTTGTGTTCAACTTTTAAATCCATTTTTAGTTGATTTTCATATATTATATAAAAGGGGATACAGTTTCAATTTTTTGCATAGGACTATCTAGTTTGCCATGAAATTAAAAGACACTTACTCCTTGGAAGGAAAATTATGACCAACATAGATAGCATATTCAAAAGCAGAGACATTACTTTGCCAACAAAGGTTCGTCTAGTCAAGGCTATGGTTTTTCCTGTGGTCATGTATGGATGTGAGAGTTGGACTGTGAAGAAGGCTGAGCACCGAAGAATTGATGCTTTTGAATTGTGGTGTTGGAGAAGACTCTTGAAAGTCCCTTGGACTGCAAGAAGATCCAACTAGTCTGTTCTGAAGGAGATCAGCCCGGGGATTTCTTTGGAAGGAATGATGCTGAAGCTGAAACTCCAGTACTTTGGCCACCTCATGCGAAGAGTTGACTCATTGGAAAAGACTCTGATGCTGGGAGGGATTGGGGGCAGGAGGAGAAGGGGACGACAGAGGATGAGATGGCTGGATGGCATCACTGACTCGATGGATGTGAGTCTGAGTGAACTCCGGGAGTTGGTGATGGACAGGGAGGCCTGGCGTGCTGCGATTCATGGGGTCGCAAAGAGTCAGACACGACTGAGTGACTGATCTAATCTTATCTGATCTAGTTTTCCCAGTACCACTTATTGAAGAAACTGTCCTTTCCCACCTGAATATTCTTGGCTTCTTTTGTCATAAGCTAACAGATAATACATGGTTGTGTGTTTATTTCTGATTTCTCTTTTCTGGTCTGTTGATCTATGTGTCTGTTTTTATGTCAATACCTTTCTGTTTGATTACTATAACTTTGTAATATAATTTGAAATCAGGAACTGTGATAGCTCTAGCTTTGTTCTTTCCTTCTCAAGATGGTTAAGAGGTATATGACAAGATGCTTAGCATCACTAATTATCAGGGAAATGCAAATCAAAAGCACAAGGGATATAACCCCATACCTCTTATGATGGCTATTACCAAAAAGGCAAGAAATAATAAGTATTGGTGAGGATGTGGAGAAAAACAAACACTTGTGCACTGTTGGTGGGAATGTGCATAGGTCCAACTCCCATGGAAAACTATTCTGGAAGTTTCTCAAGAAGTTTACAAGAGAACTGTTATCTGAACATTAATCCCTCTTCTGGGTATGTATTCAAAGGAAATGAAATCATTATCTCAAAGTGAGATCTGTACTCTCATGTTCATTGTAGCATTATTCACAGTAGCCTAGGTATAGGAACAACCTAAGTGTCTGTCAACAGGAGAACATATTTAAACAATGAGACATGACATATATATGTGAATGTTATTTAGCCGTTAAAAACAGAAAGATATACTGCCATTTGTAGCAACATGGATGAAAATGGAGGGTATTATGCTAAGTGAAATAAGTCAGAGCAAGACAAACAACACATGATTTCAATTATCTGGAATCTTAAAAAAAAAGAAGTCAGAAACAGAATAGGAAAGTGATTGCCAAGGCCTGGAGGATGGGGGAAATAGAGAGAGGTTTGTTAAAGGTTACACATTTTCACATACAAAATTAAGGATCTATTATAAAGCAAGGTTACTATAACTAATACAACTGTGCTGTGTAATTGAAATTGTCGAAGAAAGTGGAACATACCTGCATTCTCTTCAAAAAAGTAGAGGTAAACATGTGAGGTGATGAATGTGTTACTGAAGTCAACAAAATCTTTTATAATACATACATAAATGGGGATCAGCAACATGGTGGAGGGGTAGCTGGACATGTAATACTTCAAGAATACATCTACGGATGCAGCAATTATCACAGAACACCAGCGGACTACTGGCAGTGGAAAGGAATCTATGGATCCAGGCACAACTCAGGAGGATGAAAGAAAGAAGGAAGAAGGTGGAGGAGAGCTAGCTGGAAAGGACTTGCACCCGGCAGAGGGGGAGCTGAAACAGGGGAGAGATCCATGCATTAGGGATAGGGTTAGGTGAGAAGGGAGCATCTGAGGTTGTCAGAGAGTGAAGCAGGTAATCTGTGACAATCTAAATAGAGTGAGAAACACACAGAGAATCTGAGCCTTGGCCATATCTATCTCAGACAGGGTTGGGAGTCCACTGGTGTGCATGGCGGCTGGGAGCTAGAGCCATGGGAATTGAAGAGCTTTCCCAGGGTAAAGACTGCTGTTGACTGTGGCAAGATGGTCTGAGGGAATGGGAGGGTGGAAATCCATTATGCGGAATGCATTTGGAGGAAACCTGGGTGGTTGTGGAAGCAGGTTGCTACTGCTGAGTCACTCCCAAGTATGGCGTTATCACTGTAGTTTCCTTCTTTCCTCATGTAGGTGCCAGCAGCTGAGCAAAAAAGACCCCAATGAGACTGTTCCTTTTAATGCCTGATGTGGCAAGCAATAGCAAAGGAGCAACCAGGGAGGCACTTTGAGTACCAGCTGTTAGAAAATAAGCCTAATAGAGCCATATGTCCTGAACCTGTGGTAGCTAGCTTCCTCGTATTGAATGCAATTGGGGTCTCTGAAATCCCAGCAGGAGCATCACTTCCCATTTGGTACTCGTGGAGGCAGACCCAAGTCCTCCAGGGGCAAACTCTTGTTGATGATCCACAGGCTACCGTGGGAATGAAACCACAGCTGAGACCCAGAGATGCAGTGACTAAGGAGTATCAAAAATCTTTCCATCAGATGTATAAGCTACAGAAAAAACTCAAATGGCAACTAGGTAGACTCTTAGCCCATGGAATATATAAAAGGGCCATGAATGTTCCATTAAGGAAATGCTCTAGATTTAGCAGTTGTGGACATTGGAGGCAAAACATATAGAGTAGGGCCAAATTAAAGTATGAGCTCTCCACACAGCAGGTCCAGAGAACCACAGTTCACGTCCACAGTTCAAAAGCATCAATTTTTCAGTGCTCAGACTACTTTATGGTCCAAATCTCACATCATACTTGACTACTGGAAAAACTATAGCTTTGACTGCTGCTGCTACTAAGTCGATTCAGTCATGTCCGACTCTGTGCGACCCCATAGACGGCAGCCCACCAGACTCCCCCATCCCTGGGATTCTCCAGGCAAGAACACTGGAGTGGGTTGCCATTTCCTTCTCCAATGCATGAAAGTGAAAAGTGAAAGTGAAGTCACTCAGTCATGTCTGACTCTTAGCGACCCCAGGGACTGTAGCCCACCAGGCTCCTCCATCCACAGGATTTTCCAGGCAAGAGTACTGGAGTGGGGTGCCACTGTCTTCACCAATAGCTTTGACTAGATGGACTTTTGTCAGAAAAATAATGTCTCTGCTTTTTAATACGCTGTCTAGGATTGTCAAAGCTTTTCTTCCAAGGAGCAAGCGTCTTTTAATTCCATGGCTGCAGTCACCATCCACAGTGATTTTGGACTCCAAGACAATAAAATTTGTCACTGTTTCCCCAAATATTTTCCATGAAGTGATGGGACCAGGTGTCATGATCTTAGTTTTTGTGAATGTTGAATTTTAAGTCAGCTTTTTCACTCTCCTCTCTTCTTCATCAAGAGGCTCTTAATTCCTCTTTGCTTTTTGCCATTAGGGTGATGTCATCTGCGTATCTGAGGTTATTAATATTTCTCCTGGCAATCTTTATTCCAGCTTGAGTTTCATCCAGCCTGACATTTCACATGCATGATATACTCTGCATATAAATTAAATAAGCAGGGTGACAAAATACAGCCCCAATGTACTCCTTTTCCAATTTTGAACTAGTCTATTTTTCCATGTCTGGTTCTAACTGTTGCTTCTTGACCTGCATACAGGTTTCTCAGGTAATGGCGTCTGGTCTCATCTCTTTCAGAATTTTCCAGTTTGTTGTGATCCACACAGTCAAAGGCTTTAGTGTAGTCAGTGAAGCAGAAGTAGATTTATTTATTTATTTATTTGAAATCCCCTTGCTTTTTCTGTAATCCAAGAGATATTAGCAATTTGATGTCTGGTTCCTCTGCCTTTCCTGAATCCAGCTGTACATCTGGAAGTTCTCTGGAATATGGTAAGATACATAATAATACTGAAATTCTCTACTGCTCAGTTCCTCAAGGGCCACCAGTACTGGGGTCTTTCTCCATTGCTCATCTGCAGGCACCAGCATTGGCAAGAGAGAAGCTACAGTGGTTGCTCCATCCCATGGGTGTTACTCAGCAGTAGTGCCGAATATGTAAGGCCAACTTTCCTCCCAAGGTGTTACCCACCACAGACTTCCTCCATCTGTCCCGTCAGGCCATTTCCCGATAGCCAGAAGCAGTCTTCACCCTGAGATTGCTCTCCAACCCACGTAATTCCAATTCCCAGTCGCCCTGGACACCAGTGGACTTGCCACCCTGTCCAGGGTGCATAAGATTGTGACATGCTTGTCTGTGTGGTTCTTACTCCATTCAGACTATCACAGGTCAGCTTCTTTACTCTCCAATGGCCTCAAATGCCTTCCTCTGTCCCAACAGATTGCCCAGATGTGGGGATCTCTCCCCTGCTTCTGCTCCCCGACTCCAAGTACAGGTCAGTCCCACTCACTTTCCTCCTCTTTCCCTTTCTTCACTTCATCCTTTCAAGCTGTGGAGTGGATCCATATATTCCTTTCCAGTGGTCAAGGAATCCTACCCCTATTTAGCTGGCATTATGTGAGAAATGCTGCATCTATAAATGTGTTTGTGAGGCATCCATGGTGAGAGATGGACTCCATGTTCGCCTACTCCTCTGCCATCTTGTCGACCCCAATTTATGTATGTCTTAGAAAAAAATTTAAATTTCTATTGACTTTAGTAACACCTCACATGTTTACCTTTTTTTTCTTGAAAAAAAAAAAAAAGTTCCACTTTTTTAGACCATTTCAATTCTGCAACACAATCTTATCATTTATAGTCACCAGGCTATACATTAGATTTTCAGACCTTATTAATTTTATATTAGAAAATGTGTAAATTTTTACAAACCTCTCCCTATTTTCCCAACCTCCAGGCTTTGGCCTCCAGACTTTCCTACTCTGTTTCTGAGTTTCTCTCTCTCTCTTTTTTAGATATTTATGGGATTTTTAAAATTTCAGATATTTATGAGATCATATGGAATTTATCTTTCTCTGACATTCACTTAGCATAATGCCCTCCAGTTTCATCCATGTTGCCAAAAATGATGGGATATTTTTTCAATGGCTAAATAATATTCATATATTTATGAATACTCACACATACACAAAACATCATATTGTTTTAACCTGTTCACCTGCTGACAGATACTTAGGTTTTTCTTATACATTGCCTACTGTGAATAATGCTGCAATGAACATGGAGTACATATCTCAATTTGAGATAATGACTTCATTTTCTTTGAATATATTCCCAGAAGTGGGATTAATGGATCACATAGCAGTACTCTTTTAAATTTCTTGAGAAATCTCTCCAATGGTTTTCCATGGGAGTTACACAAATACACATTTCCTCCAACAGTGCATAAGAGCTCTGTTTTCTCCAAATTCCCATCAACACTTGTTATCTCATACCTTTTGGTAATAGCCATTCAAACAGGTATGGGGTGATATCACTTGTGCTTTTGATTTGCCTTTCCCTGAAAATTAATGATGCTGAATATCTTATCATATACTTCTTGACCATCTGTATGTTTTACTTGGGGAAAAAATGTCTATTCCATAGTGCTGTAGAATACATTTTGTATACTTTATGCTAATATACAATACTCAGTTGCTTACCCATATAGGAACAACAAACTATCAGAAAGAGAAATAAAGAAAACTATTCTGTTTATAATTGCATCAAAAAAAAAAAAAGGATAAAGTACTTAGGAATGAATTTGAATGAAGTGTTAAAAGATCATGAAAACTTTGAAGACACTGATAAAGAAATTTTAAAAAAGGCACAAAAGAAGGAAACATATTTCATACTTAAGGATTAGAAGAAATGATGGTTAAAATAGCCATTCTACCCAAAGCTATCTATGGACTCAGGGCAGTCCCTTTTGAAATCCCAAGGAATTTTTCACAGAAACAGTAAAACAAATCTAGAACTTGTAAAGAACTACAAAGGACACTAGTCACAAAGATCTTGATCTAGAAGAACAAAGCTTGAGGCACACAGTTGCTGATTTCAAATTATATTACAAAGCTATCCTAATCAAAATAAAATGATGTGTGCATGCTAGTCGTTTCAGTCACGTCCAACTTTTTGCAAACGTATGGACAGTAGCCTGTCAGGCTCCTCTGTCCATGAGATTCTCCAGACAAGAATACTGGACTGGCATGCAAACAAGCACATAGGTCAAAAGAGCATAACGAAGAAATCCGAAATAAACCCACACCATGTATTGTCTGTTAGCTTATGACAAAGAAGCCAAGAATGCCCCATGGGGAAAAGACAGTCTATTCAATAAATGGTACTGGGAAAACTAGATGGTTCTATGCAAAAATAAAGAAATGAACTGTACAGAAAATGAATTAAAAACTTGAACGTAACACCATAAACCATAAAACTACAAGAAGAAAGCATTGAGGGTAATCTTGACACTGGTCTTCACAATGAGATTTTGGGTTTAACATCAAAAACAAAGGCAAGATCTGCAGAAATAAACAAGTGGAACTACACCAAAAACAAAACTTCTACACAGTAAAGGAATCCATCAACAAAATCAAATGAAAACCTAAGGAATGAGAGAAAATATTTGCAAATCACATGTTTGAAAGGGTTTTAATACCCATGAATATATGAGACTCCTATGTCTCAATAGCAAAACCCCTAAATAACCCAAATTTTAAAATGATCATAGAAAGAGTAAGGGTTTAGATAAATCTGAAGATTAGACTGTAGATTAGAGACATGGCAAGCTTTTCCTTTCAGAACAACAAAAGCTTATGTCTTCCTTGCTTTGCTTTCTTTCATCCCCATTCACTTGTTTGGTGACTATAGTTCACAGTGTACATCCTTCACTCAAAAGCAATTACCCCACAGTGAGCTATAATATGTGGTAAGAAAAGTCCCACCGGACAAAAACTAATATTAACATATTTACTAATGAAGCATATAAAAAGCAGTGCAATTGCCAGAGTTTAATATTCCATTCTTCTCTACATTCCAAGCCAGGCTTCAACAGTATGTGAACCATGAACTTCCAGATGTTCAAGCTGGATTTAGAAAAGGCAGAGGAACCAGAGATCAAATTGCCAACATCCATTAGATCATAGAAAAACCAAGAAAATTCTAGGAAAACATCTGGAACATTTATTGACTATGTCAAAGTCTTTGACTGTGTGGATCACAACAAACTGTGGAAAACTCTTAAGGAGTTTGAAATACCAGACCACCTGACCTGCCTCTTATGAAATCTGTATGCTGGTCAGGAAGCAACAGTTAAAACTGGACATGGAACAACAGACTGGTTCCAAATTGGGAAAGGACTGTGTCAAGGCTGTATATTGTCACCCTGCTTATTTAACTTATATGCAGAATACATTATGTGAAATGCCAGGCTCCACGAAGCACAAACTGGATTCAAGATGGCCAGGAGAAATATCAATAACCTCAGATATGCAGATGACACCACCCTTATTGCAGAAAGAGAAAAAGAACTAAAGAACTTCTTGATGAAAGTAGAAGAGTAGAGTGAAAAAGTTGGCTTAAAACTCAACATTCAGAAAAGGAAGATCATGGCACCCAGTCCCATCACTTCATGACAAGTAGATGGGGACACAATGGAAACAGTGACAGATTTTATATTTTGGGCTCCAAAATCACTGCAGATGGTGACTGCAGCCATGAAATTAAAAGACGCTTATTCCTTCGAAGGAAAGTTATGACCAACCTAGACAGCATATTAAAAACCAGAGACATTATTTTGCCAACAAAGGTCCATCTAGTCAAACCTCTGGTTTTTCCAGTAGTCATGTATGGATGTGAGAGTTGTACTGTAAAGTAAGCTGAGTGCCGAAGAATTGATGCTTTTGAACTGTGGTGTTGGAGAAGAGTCTTGAGAGTCCCTTGGACGGCAAGGAAATCCAACCAGTCCATCCTAAAGGAAATCAGTCCTGAGTGTTCATTGGAAAGACTGATGCTGAAGCTAAAACTCAAATACTTTGGCCACCTGATGTGAAGAACTGACTCATTTGAAAAAAAAAACCCTGATACTGGGAAAGATTGAAGGCGGGAGGAGAAGGGGCCAAGAGAGGATGAGGTGGTTGGATGGCATCACCGACTCAATGGACATGAGTTTAAGTAGACTTCAGGAGTTGGTGAGGGACAGAGAGGCCTGGTGTGCTGCAGTTCATGGGGTCACAAAGAATTAGGCACAACTGAGTGACTGAACTGAACTGAACTGATTCTGTACATTCTATTTAAAAATTGAACCACCTAGTAAAGGAACATGAGTTAGGGAATCTCAATAGCATACGGATAGAAAATAATTTAAAATTGGAACATTAATGGATTATAATTTGCAGGGAGTTTATTTTTACCATTGTAATGTTATTCTTTTTAATTCTCTGGTACATCAGGTTAATATTTTATTATAAATATTAATACCAACACATAGAGACATATAGTACTGAAGTTATAGTGGATAGAGAAAGACAAAGACAAAATATGAGGCAGGAAGTGAAATTACAAAA
This sequence comes from Bos mutus, assembly GCF_027580195.1. Taxonomy (NCBI): domain Eukaryota; kingdom Metazoa; phylum Chordata; class Mammalia; order Artiodactyla; family Bovidae; genus Bos; species Bos mutus. The sequence goes on from NC_091639.1 coordinate 17,485,683, forward strand.
AGTCAGCAATGGTATTAAAATAAAGGGCTGTACTCCCTACAGAGAAAGCGAAGTTCTCAAAGTTGTTTGAGGTACCAAGAACAAGCCAGATGTGAGGAAGCAGCTTAAGGTGCATACCAGAAACTACATCAGAAAGAAAATTAAGTTCATAGAAATATGTTGATGCTAAAAGTCAAAATTTTAGCATGAGAATAGGGTAGGGTAGGTTAGATGTAGATATGGAAATTCAGGATTAGAAGTAAATATGAAAGCCAATACACTAATGAACCTAGGGAAAAACAAATGACAAAAAGGTCTGAAAAACAAATCATCAAGAGACTTGGTAGTCTAGTCAAAAGAACAAGAAATTAAAATTTGAAAACCAAAGTAGAAACACGTGTGCAAATGGTGAAACCAGAGTATGCTCAGGAAACAAAAATTGGGACTTAGTGGACCAGGGAACCAGAGACCCCAGCATCAGGAACAAAAACTCTGGAGCTAGGCTCCTGTCTATAAATTTTGGGAACAGCCTCAACTTCAATACTTGAGCACTACAGAACCTTAAAGTTAACGTAGGTAGGTGTTATAGCTTGCTATGATATCAAGTCAAAGAAAGTGGTGTTTAATAGTTTACTTTGCTCATTAAACTATAAAGTTAATGGATAGTTATCCAGGGATAATTGATGCCATCAGTTTACAGTGTGAATGACTCACTAAGACTCTCTTTGGTCATCTATTGGATATTTGGATATATGATCACCAATCACCAAATTATATTTTAACAGAAAAAAAACATATAGTTAGCCATCTACCAATAAATGATCTATTACATTAGGACTTAGGATATTCTGCTATACTTATTGCCTCCTATAAAATCTAATTTTGATAAGGCCCAAAGTTGCATGTAGGAATTAAGTATACGTCTATATTTATGCATAACACATGTATACATACACAGAAGTATATGTACACCAATATGTCGATGTTATACGAGCTATTATTCTCCTTGATTGTTGCAATAAGCTCTGAAATGTTGAGAGAAATAGCCTCAAATTTCTCCAACATATTTCTTCTCTTTAAGAGCCTTCTTTGATTTTCATCACCTAATTTTAAGTAACCATTTTATTCTTAGATACCATGCCTCTTTATAGCTAAGAGCAGAGAAAACTAAGAAAATTCTGATATCTTATCCTTAATGAAATTACCCCTCTTCTGATAAATTAGAAAAACAATATCATGTTCAGAGCTCATTCAAAATGATAAAATCTCATTTGTCAGTCCTTGTCCAAACTAAAGTTTGCTCACTTCAGTCTTGAATCCTGATTGATCACAAAGGTCAACAGGCATATTATTCTTTTAAAATCAGGTTTTCAATATAACTATATTTTCAGTTTCATGGGCAAAAACACATTTTAGTAAAACTTGATGGCAGCATGAAAGTTAGAGCAGCTCTGACTATGGTTAATTTTATAGAGATATTTTTAAAATTCCCTTCTCAGAAACATTTTTATGAGGTATTCAAAATAAAATAATTTTAAAAGAAAGAATATTAGCATATTTAGATGAAAAGGGTATTTGCTAGTCCTCTGATATTCTTCTTATACTAAGGCAAATGCATAACCACTTTTGAAAATGAGAGTTATTTTATGCAACTGAAATAACAATATATAAAATAGATCATGGTTCAACTAATAACCATGGGGTGTTTATATTTTTAGTGCAGGATATCAGAAGATTTGAGTTTTGTTAAATTTCAAAGGAGAATTATCATCCTCAGTTTACATACACTTGAAGCTTCTACTATATTATTTCCTTCTTCTGGTAATAATTACGATCACTAAGGAAAGTAGAAAGTGTGTGTGTGTGAGGGAGAGAGAAAGGAAGATAGGATGAGAGGAAGGAAGGTAGGAATGCAGGAAGGAAAGAGGGAGAGATGGGAGGAAAAAAAGAGGCAGAAGGAAGGACAGAGGAGAAGGAAAGGAGAAAGGAAAAGAAGACAAAGGAAGGAAAAGGAAAACCAGCAAATCCGTACTTGAACATAACTGAAGAGTAACACTAAATGACATTAACTCTAGAGGACAAGTAAGGTCAAGAAAAAAATGATAAGAATGATAGTTCTGTACCATATGGCTCTTAGTCTAAGAGAAGAGTAGAATAATATTCTGTTGGGTGGACAAAACTCTGTTAGGAACTCGACCATCATTCTAGGCAAACCCTGTTTATTTAACTTATATGCAGAGTACATCATGAGAAATTCTGGGCTGGAGGAAGCACAAGCTGGAATCAAGATTGCTGGGAGAAATATCAATAACCTCAGATATGCAGATGACACCACCCTTATGGCAGAAACTGAAGGAGAACTAAAGAGTCTCTTGATGAAAGTGAAAGAAGAGAGTGAAAAAGTTGGCTTAAAGCTCAACATTCAGAAAACTGGATCATGGCATCTGGTCCCATCACTTCATGGCAAATAGATGGGGAAACAGTGGGAGCAGTGGCTGACTTTATTTTCTGGGGCTCCAAAATCACTGCAGATGGTGATTGCAGCCATGAAATTAAAAGATGCTTACTCCTTGGAAGGAAAGTTGTGACCAACCTAGACAGCATATTAGAAAGCAGAGATATTAATTTGTCAACAAAGGTCCATCTAGTCAAGGCTATGATTTTTCCAGTGGTCATGTACGGATGTGAGAGTTGACTATAAAGAAAGCTGAGTGCCAAAGAATTGATGCTTTTGAACTGTGGTGTTAGAGAAGACTCTTGAGAGTCCCTTGCACAGTAAGGCGATCCAGCCAGGATCCAACCAGTAGATCAGTCCTGGGTGTTCACTGGTAGGACCGATGTTGAAGCTGAAATTCCAATACTTTGGCCACCTTATGAGAAGAGTTGACTCATTTGAAAAGACCCTGATGCTGAGAAAGATTGAGGGCAGGAGGAGAAGGGGACAACAGAGGATGAGATTGGTTGGATGGCATCACTGACTCCATGGACATGGTTTTGGGTGGACTCTGGAAGTTGGTGATGGACAGAGAGGCCTGGAGTGCTGCGGTTCATGGGGTTGCAAAGAGTCGGACACGACTGAGCGACTGAACTGAACTGAACTGAAAGGGAGGGGAGACTCTCAGAAAGGAAAAACACAGAGAAAAGGAATCCCAAATTCCATGGAAATTTCTGGCTGACCTCTGTGTGTGTGGCAGACTCCACACAGCACAGCTAAGGATTAAATAACTGATCCAAGGTTTGAATTGCCATCTAAGAAATGGAGTTTAAAGTGTGAGTCTTGTTAAATAACTCACTACTAAAACAAATAAGCAAAAGGCAATTATTTGCAATAGATTATAACAAAATCTAAACACAATGATATTTACAATGATGAGTAGAAATTGTCATTATGAAATTACTTGACATATGAGGAAACAGGAAAATGTCATTGATTATCTTTTCAAAAAACAATTAGCAGAGATGACTGTCTGTCTGCTGAGATAGAAATTGGTGACTAAATCATCCCTGATAACTGCCAGACTTTAAAAGTGAGTGTTTTATAGATAGAGCAGAACAAGTAGATAATGTCAACTTTCTAGGGTCACTGCTGTCATGCAAAGACAAAATACTTTTCTCTGCTAGTAATGACAATGACCTCTGCAAGCATGGGAGCGTCACAGCTACTGATGTGGTCCCTGTTACACACATGCAGACCAAGAGCTCACATATTTGTGTGATGTGACATGAGGAAGTGAAAAAAGGACAGTCTTGGTGCCTAATCACTTTCATCTGCTAATCATGGGACTTGGGAAAATCACTTACACACTCTAAGTCTTGTTATTTCATTAATACAATTTCATGATTATAATGAAGGTCATTGAAAAGGACCCTGGTGCTGGGAAAGATTGAAGGCAACAGGAGAAGGGGGCAGCAGAAGATGAGATAGTTAGATAGCATCACTGACTCAGTGGACATGAATTTGAGCAAACTCCAGAGTAAATGACAGGGGAGCCTGGCATGCTGCAGTCTATGGGGTGACAGTCAGATAGGACTTAGCTATGTTCAGCAACAACAGCTCAATGAAGGTCAAGGCTATTTCAAAGGGTTAGTGTGAAACACAAATTTTACAAAATTTTTAAAGCTTTTGGCAAAGTATCAGGAAATGTATGTGGATTCAAGCTACAGTATCCTTTTATTCTTAGAATTCTCTTTGTACTTTATAGTAGCAATCAGTCAAGTGTTCATTCTTACCCAGTGTGATGGTAAAATCACAGAGATCAACTGTGCTATTCTTGCCATTTTAGTGTCTAAAATGCAACCGTAGTCAATACAGAGTGAAAAAATTACGAACTCCTAGAGAGCTTCGCTGCTGAGAGTCTGCAGAAAGTCACAAGACATTAAACTCTTTTACGAAAATGACCTAAACACTCTGGCTCAGGATTAATTTAAGCTCCAAAGGTTTGCAGAGCACCAGAGCACTTCTGGGAGCAATACAAAAACGCAGGGAGTAACCGACTTCTCCAACTATGTATCTGTGCAAATATCATCATGCATCTAAATTACACAGTGGAAGCTTCTGCCTCTTCCCCGTCCCAGCTACTCCAGCACCAAATACTGCTCAGAGCAACGGGGAGAGAGAAGTCTCCCCTGGACAGGATGGCTTTTGCTAACCAAGGGTGAATAGATCATCTCAGAGTGGCTCATGTTTTTATTTAAGCAGGGCCGCACCTGCTCCTGCTCCTGGTGATGTCAAATCTGCTCTTGCGCCAGAGTGTGGTCTCCACGCCCACCTGTTCCAACTTTGACAACTGTGAGATTCCCCTTCCAAAATGATTTACCTTGTAGTCGCAGTGTCCAACTATATCCATTACCTCTCCAGGGAAATATTCCACGAATTTGTAAGTGCTGTACTTCTTGCTTACTTAGAGAAGGAACCTTTGTGTAAGTGACTGGGCTATATTATCCTTTAAACAAGAAGGCTGCATCAGCCAAATTTCATATAATACAATTTCTAGGTCAAAGAAGGCGTCAGCTCCTAAGATAGGGCAATGGAAGAAGGGATCAGTTTTGTGAAATCTCAAAGATTCTTAAAGAGTGAAATGGCTGTTTCAATTTCCTTTCATTCATTTTAATTTTTAAAGTTCCAAAATAAATTTAAAGCACCTGTATTTGTCAGCTTGGACTGCTTTAACAGATACCATATACTCAGTGGATTAAACAACAGAAATTAATTTTCTCACAGTTCTGGTGGCTGAGGGTCCCAGATTAGGGTGCCAATGAGGTTAGGCTCTGGTAAGAACTCTCTTCCCACTTTGGCTTCTGCCTGTATCCTCACAGGGTGAGGGGGTGGGAAAGAGAGACAGAGGCAAAGACAGAGACACAGAGATGAAACAGAGATGAACACAAGAGAAAACTCTCTTGTGTTTCTCTTCATAAAGACACTAGTCCTACTGGATCAGTGTTCCACCCTATGAGCTCATTCATTTAACCTTAATTAATCTTCATAAATGGAGAAGGCAATGGCACCCCTCCCCAGTACTCTTGCCTGGAAAATCCCATGGATGGAGGAGCCTGGTGGGCTGCAGTCCATGGGGTCGCGAAGAGTCGGACATGACTGAGTGACTTCACTTTCACTTTTCACTTTCATGCATTGGAGAAGGAAATGGCAACCCACTCCAGTGTTCTTGCCTGGAGAATCCCAGGGACGGGGGACCCTGGTGGGCTGCCGTCTATGGGGTCGCACAGAGTCAGACACGACTGAAGCGACTTAGCAGCAGCAGCAGCAGCAGCAATCTTCATAAAGGCCCTTTACAACACACTACGCTGGGATTCAGGGCTTTATCATATGAATTTGGGGGAGACACATTCAGTCCATAACAGTAGCTGACATAAAGGACTCTTAGGTGGGGCTGGGAAAAGGAAGCATGTTAATCTTTTGCTCCTTCAGTGTCTCTCTGGGCATTCTTCACCCAGCCCACAGTAAATAGCCAATCAATGGGAACTGCATGGCAGTGAACTGCGTGGATGGAACATGTTAGACAAAGCTGAATTCTTGTCATGAAAACAAATAATAGCCATTTTTTAAATGCTACAGTATATTATTGTAAGATGTGCAGTGAATAGGTTTAGAACTAAAATAAATGGGTGGGTTTAGAATTGGGAATAATTATTCTCCTTCTGATGAAGTTACCCTGAAGTAGTGTGTGAACTCTTTTAGATTAATCAAGGAGCGCACAGTACAGCAGACACCTTAAAAAAAAAAAAAAAAAAAAAAAAAAGGCTGTGCTCAATGTTTCTATTAAACTCATGTAGTTCTTTTTATTCACTAGCTTTTCTCTCATCCTCCATTTTTGACTGTCATCTTTTTTTTTCAAATCTTCCAAGTAATCTCTTTAAATGTTCAGAGATTTGTTTAGTTTTTTCTCTATCAGCATGTTAGCCAGTTTTGTATTCTTATTCTCAGTCCATTGCTTAGTATTTCTTAGAACTTTGAGAATTCATGTTTTTCTGACTATCATTCTGTCACCATCAACAACACTGTATTCTGCATCTATAATGAACACTAAGCTATAGGTATATGGATTCAGAGATTAGTCAAAGAAAAGTTTAATTTTATAACTCCTTTTAAAGGAGTATATTGGTTCCAATCAACAGTAAACAAGAGATTGAATGGCAACATGTAGGTATACAGGCACTACATTTGGTTCAAATACTAAAAAAATGGTATTTAATAAAACATTTACTATTTCATATTTGTGGCATTTTTATTGTTTGCTATCCAAAAATTAACTGTGAGAAGGATAATATTAAACAAGAAGAGTAAAGAAGGGAAGAGACTAAAATTTAGAGAGCTAGATGAAAAACTGTTTATAGAGATAATGGGGAAAAAAAGTAGGAAAAAGAAAGACTTTCAATTTTTATGTGCTTCTCATTAAAAAAAACTATACATCTATCAAATGTGTTAGTATTCTAGTAATGGGTTTGCTTATTGAATGCCCATATAACAGTGAAAAGTGAAAGTAAAGTCACTCAGTCATGTCCGACTCTTGTGACCCCATGGACTGTAGTCTAACAGGCTCCTCCGTCCTTGGGATTCTCCAGGCAAGAATACTGGAGTGGGTTGCCATTTCCTTCTCCAGGGGATCTTCCCGACCCAGGGAGTGAACCAGGGTCTCCAGCATTGCAGATGCTTTACCGTCTGAGCCACCAGGGAAGCCCCATATAACAGTAACTCTTTGAATTTGTTCGATCATTTCTAGTATACAGTGTATGCCCAGGGAAAAGACTTCAATCTCTTCAATAGCTGCCACACTTCCTCCCTCTCTACCTCTGAGAGCAAACAAGAAGCTGCACAAAATTGAGTCTTTTATCCAGATTTTCACCTTAGCAACTGAGACAGTACACTCGTGTTACCAGGCTTCAGATTATTAGAGTAATGGTAACAGCTCTTGCAGAGAAAGGTAGAGGAAGAATAAGCAATCAAAGAGAAATTATATTATGCAGTTGATAAAGTTTGAGTAAAATCGAGTGATGACTAAAGATCTGCAGCAGCAAAATAAATAACAGATCTATAAATTGTCCATGCAGACAACTTTATTTCAGCCAATGCATTAGACCCAGGATTGCAGTTATTACTGTGTGAAAACATGAACTGACTGGAACTTCCATGTATAAAATATAAGATTTGCAGAATCCATTGATATTTAAGAAACACAACCCCAGTTTTGAGTATTCCCTGTTACTAGTGACTCCTAGGTGACTCCTACCTAGGAGTCACTCTTATACCTTACCACTTGAGCCATCGCTTCTGAATTTCTAGGCTCTCATTCTGCTTCTGCCTCTCTGACACCTCCTTCATTCTTCATTCTCAATGACTCTTCTATCATCTTTTATTCTTAATCATAAGTCTCCCCACCAGTGGCCTATAAAATTTTGTCTTGCTTCTCATGGCTGCAACAATTGCCTCTGTTCTGATGACAACACAATCTCTATATCAAGCTTCAATCATTTATTCCAACTTTTTATCATTATAATCTCTCCTTTTTGATTCCCTGCACTAATCTCAGTCCTGACATTATTTAAAATATTTTCACATGCATCCCTACTTAAATACAATCTGTTCTCTCTACAACATTGTAATGATACCAGCATTCTTTCTATCTGCTAAGCTCCTTAATAACGAGGATGACAAAATGAAGGAAGAGGAGGAGGACTTTTTAAAATAAATTTAAAAGTTTTTTGAGAACTCTTACATTGCCATACAATTTACAAAGTGCTGTGTTTATTATTGTGTTTAATCCTCACAAAATATCCTATAACACAGTGACTGTTATTATGCTTCCTGAGATATGGAAATCAAGACTCAGAAAAGTTATGCAAGTTCTGCCAGTCACACAGATAGTGAGTCTGGGTTTCATTCAACTCAGAGCTCTCACTCTTCCTCTTTAAGCTACAACACCCCCAGGAAAACTATGCTGCCACTCACCCTCGAGTCTGAATTTCATTTCAGCTCCCTTCCTTGCACATCCCATCATGCTTCCATTGCAATGTCTATCTGATTCTTCTCTGCTCTTCATTTGTTGTACCACTAAAGCATTTCAAGACATCAAGAAATCAAGCCTTTTAATTAGAGATACTCAGCCCCTGGAAGTTTCATGCTCAATCCTGGTAGAAGTGATTTAGGGGAGAAAACCCTCCATTGTGAATCCCACTGATGCTGTTACTAAAGACAATACTGTGCCAGTTCCATCCCTACATAGGTCAACAAAAAGACTGCTCTGATATCAGCATGGAGGCTGCTGTTGGGATCATTTGAGGAAAGCCTGTTTAGGAATGTCGTGTCTTCTTCCTTGTCCCTTTGTTGTAATATCATAAAACAAATTACCAATCAGATAATGAATACATTAGTGAGTGATTTGATTCATTAATACAAATGAATCCTTGGGTGAAAAAGATGTGGGCACAGGTAGAATTCGTGTTTTCTGGATCAGGTACTCCAGGCACATTCTGAGTTTCAACAAAATACTTAGATTTCTCTCCCTGGACAAGCATAGCATTCAAACATAAAAGAACTCACTGAGTGGATGGTAGAATTTCAGAAGGAAAAAGGAAATTCTTCATGTTATAGATTAGAACTTATCAGAAGGATTAGGTACCAAAATAAATGAGATTTTAAAAAATATTTCTGCAGAGTAGAAACTAATAGTTTTCATTTTATCATGTTACAACTTTTACCACCTTCGGGAACTTTTGCATACACAGATGAATAAGAAAGTTTTTTAGTTCAGTTGCTCTGATGAAAAATCACATGTTATGAAACCCACTGAATTATGTGTATTTTAATGAGATCATTTCCTATGGTTGCTTAGGATAAAATCCTTCTGAGGTGAGTGCTCATTTTGCTGGGCTCCCAGAATGGCCCTCTGCATCATCTAGTCACAAAGCCAAGAGGTATGGAAGGAGCCTCAGATGCTCTCCTACAGAGGGCCGGAAGAATTGAGAATGTACACAAAGTATTTCAGAAAGGCATGGAAACTATAACTGACCAAGTGAGCAGACTCTTAAAGCTTCTTTGCTTTTCTCATGAATGAAAGAGGTGGCCTCTGTAATGAGGAATGAGCTTTGAAATTTCTCACACTACAGAAACAAGATTCAGGCCTTCTGTATTTTAGATTTCTAATACATAAAGCAAGAGCATAGTCATTCATAGCGATAGATTCTAGTGTAAGTGAATCGGAATTCAACTGCAACTTTTGACGTGTGCAGCCTTCCCTGCAATGCACACAATTCCACCAAAAAAAAAAAAAACTTGCCTCTTCCTGGGCACAGGAGATTGAGATATTGTAAAGGGTAAGAGAACCAGAGAACAGAATTTTCAAGATAAATGTTTTCTTCAAAGTATATCCTGGTACACTTGCTAGTGAAAGTTTGCTCATATATTATCTTTGTTCTCTTCAAACCAAAGGACAAGAGTGGGAAGGAAGAAGAGAGAAAGTCAAAATTGAATTCATACTTAAGTTCTGCTTCTAGTTTTTAGATTACTAACAGATTTCTGGTATGCTGGCTTCAAAACCCATGTCTAGAGACTTTGAAGTTTCTTTCCCCAATCTTAATTTGATAATTAGATGGAAGAAGAGAAAATACTAATACAACTCATAATAACTCATTATCTTTCAGGTGCTTAGATTCATCCTGGAGTCAAGGAGAATGTCACTTATCCCTTGTGGTCAGGACTCCCATTCCTGCAGACAAATGAAGATGCATGCCAAACTGCTTTCTATAACCTGCTCCAGTGCCTGCAAGTAAGCAATCCAAGTAAGATTAGCACTTACCTCAATCACCTGAATTGCCCAAATCATCTAAAAACAACTGCTAGTCCACATCCACCCCATTCATCTCTGAGATGATTTTTAGTGATGAATCCTATAACAAGCTCCTTGAGTTTTACAGCTTTTTAATGCATGCTTGAGTGTAAAGGGTCTTGTCTTAAAAAATAAAAAGACCATATCTAAGAAGGCAATTTGTCAAAGTTTCTTGTTTTCATTTATTAGAAAAGCAAAAGAAAATCCATCCCTACATTTGAGAGAATGAAGTTCCGATTAAAATTTGTCAAAAATAGCAGAAGCTATCATTACACAGAAGACCATTAAAAGCTTACTTTAGAATTATAGCAAATTATTCTGGGTCAAGTTATTAGAATCAATGAATTAGATAATTATTCATTGAGCTGGTTATGCTAACAAAAAGAATGAATTCTCATTCTTTATGAAAGCCAGCCATGTACTGTCAGCCAACTTTCATGGTGTTATTATACCAGACAATATAAGTGCTGTGCACCTTCCTACCCAAATAGCATGAGGTTTACTGAAATATCTAGAGATCATTAGACTTCTGTCTTAGTCCTGCTGGGGTGCTAAAATAAAATATCACAGACTTATTAACAATGGAAATGGATTTCCACAAAAGCATCAGGCAGGGCCCTCTTGCAGTCACACACTTCTTACTGTAGCCTCACGTCGGGATACGGCTACAGAGCTCTTTGTGTCTCTTACATTTGTAAGTAGGATTGATTTCCTTTAGGATGGACTGGTTGGATCTCCTTGCAGTCCAAGGGGCTCTCAAGAGTCTTCTCCAACACTACAGTTCAAAGCATCAATTCTTCAGTGCTAAGCCTTCTTTATGGTCCAACTCTCACATCCATATATGACTACTGGAAAAACCATACCTTTGACTAGATAGAACTTTGTTGGCAAAGTACTGTCTCTGCTTTATAGTATACTGTCTAGGTTGTTCATAGTATTTCTTCCAAGGAGCAAGTGTTTTTAAATTCATGGTGGTGTGGCGGATTCATTTTGATATTTGGCAAAACTAATACAATTATGTAAAGTTTAAAAATAAAATAAAATTAAAAAAATAAAATAAAAAATAAATTCATGGTGGCAGTCACCATCTGCAGTGATTTTGGAGCCCAGAAAAAATAGTCTCTCATTGTTTTTCCATTGTGTCCCCATCTATTTGCCATGAAGTGATGGGACCAGATGCCATGATCTTAGTTTTCTGAATGTTGAGTTTTAATCTAGTTTTTTCACTCTCCTCTTTCACTTTCATCAAGAGGCTCTTGAGTTGCTCTTTGCTTTGGGCCGTAAGAGTTGTGTCATCTGCGTATCTGAGGTTATTGATATTTCTCCCGGCAATCTTTGATTTCAGCTTGTGCTTCATCCAGTCTGGCATTTCACATGATGTATTCTGCATATAAGTTAAATAAGCAGGGTGACAATATACAGCCTTGATGTACTCCTTTCCCAATTTGGAACCAGTCTGTTGTTCCATGTCCAGTTCTAACTGCTGCTTCCGGACCTGCATACAGATTTCTCAGGAGGTAAGTAAGGTGGTCTGGTATTCCCATCTCTTTCAGAATTCTCTACAGTTTGTTGTGACCCACACAAAGGTTTTGGTGTAGGCAATGAAACGGAAGTAGATGTTTTTCTGGAATTTTCTTGGTTTTTCTATGATTCAATGGATGTTGGCAATTTGATCTCTGGTTCCTCTGCCTTTTCTAAATCCAGTTTGAACATCTGGAAGTTCTAGGTTCACATACAGTTAAAGCTTAACTTGGAGAATTTTGAGCATTATTTTGCTGGCATGTGAAATGAGTACAATTGTGTGGTAGTTTAAACCTTCTTTGGCATTGCCTTTCCTTAAGATTAGAATGAAAACGGACCTTTTCTACCCTACTGCGTAGTTTGTTTGTTTGTTTGTTTTTTAACCAGGGAAAATGTTCCCATTCACACAGCTCACCACCTGCAAGTGTTCTCCACAGCCTGTTTCCCTCACTCTGCAAGCACCCTACAGGAGAAAATTTATTATCTTAAGGTTCGCTGATGACTAGCTGACCCACAGGAAACCCGTGCATCATAAACACTCCAAACAATTGAATGGCATAAATACTGGTGTGCATCTGACACTCTCTGAAGTCTATGGACAATTCTCCACCTGGTCACATAGACACAGAGTAGATCAGAAAGTTGGATACATAAAGATACATTATCTGAGGAGTGAGATTCCTTTATCTCCTCCTTTCAGAACCATGAGTAACTATCCTTGTCAATAGTGATTTGGTCTTACAAACCTCCCGGGCTAGGTCCCTGAATTGCAAAACCCTCTTCATAGACATAGTCTCTATTGAGACTGGAGCCATGTGACTGGATTAAGGTTGCTCAGCGTGTTCAACTGCCTCCAACAACCTTTGATGAAGGCCAATCTCTTGATCAGCTCACCTGAGAAAGCAGTGGTGTTACTGGACTGGTTCTGCAGCATCCTTAGGGCATTAGCAGGAATTCCTAGACAATATACAATGGGAAATATTTCATCCAACATCCTGATAGTGACAAAATAAAAAGTCAAAGGGAAGGGGGACGAAGAGTAAAATAAGAAGAAAACAATATAAGGAAAGAAAAACAGAAGAGGAAAAGTGAGTAAAAGACTTGGATTATGAAGACTGAAATGCTATTAGAACACTATAATTGGTGAAGACCCAAATACATATGTTTTAACTTCTTTTGTACTCTGAGAGCAAATATCATCACTGTTTCCCTGGTAGCACAGTTGATAAGGAATCTGCCTGCAATGCTGGAGAACTGGGTTCAATATCTGGGTCAGAAAGATCCCCTGGAAAAGGAAATAGCAACCCATTTCAGTAATCTTGTCTAGGAAATCCCATGAACAGAGGTGTCTGGCTGCCTACATTAGAGAATTTGTATTTATTCTAAAGGCAACAGGAAACCAGGAAATTTTATTGCAAGAGAGCAATATGTCCAGAATTAAATAACAGAAATCTTAACCTGGATTGAGGGGTTGTGAGTGTTGGGGCTAGTAGAGAAAAAGAAGCATCCCAGAAACAGCTGGGAATATTATGACACTAAAGGAAAATCAAAGAGGGCTCTGCCAAGGGAAAAAAAGTAAAGGATGTGAGAGATGCAGGAAAAGAATTAGGCCTTGACCACCCAGAGGGAATTAGGCAAACATAAGAGTCAAAAAGGCATCCAAGAACATGAGACTAGATGAGTAAATAAATGACTGAAAAGTCAGAGAGAAGGGAGGAGATAAATTAAGCTTTTGTCCAAAAGCATCTGAACTTTATTTTCCTGTATTTCATCAATGGTACTGACTTAGAAGCAGAAGTCATCAAAAAATGTTAAGTTACTACAGCAAAATCACAGAAATAACTACACTCAAGAGCCTCAGCTACATTCTATCAAATACCAGAACCAAAGCATCACTTGCAGTGATAACAAGCAGTAAGTCACTAGTCACTTTCAACACTTACATAAGACATACATTGTAAAGCATAGAGGATCGATGCAATAAAATGAAAACAACCCATTCCTTTACAGATCCCGCCTGTTCCAAAACCTAAACAAAGCAGAAGTAATGCTCTCCTTAAACATATGTCCCCTTCCTCCAAGAGTTCCTCAATCCTTTTGCTATAATCCTACCTTGTTTACTGTTGTCCCTCATTTGTCTTACTCTCAGCAGATGGTCAGCTAATACTTAATCAAATAAATAATTTTAAAATGTTAACTCCTAAGATAATATTCATTTTGAGATTCTTGAAACTGAAAAACTTTCTAATCCCCTGGTCCAGCAGAAGGTCAGGTGAGAAGATGTGAATTCTTTTAGTGTTGAAGCTTTTTATTGTTGCCATGTGGCAATCTTAGATGCATAAAAAGGCAGCATTTGTTGGACAGATCCAGAAATTCCAGAGTAAAGGATGCAGAACCCCATTTGAACTATCTAAAGCCAGAGCTGCCATTGGATGTTTTCAGTCATCTAATAAATGCCTTATGTTTTCCACTTGTGTTTGAGTTTCTGTCAATTGCAATAGAAACTATTCTTAGTCATGTATCTGAAATGCAAAGTGTAATAAATGGCATGCCATTTCAAAAGTTATCAGTAGAAAAAAAATGATAATATCTGATTTAAAATTTTTTCATAAATTAAAAATCATCATATATTTACTCCTAACTTAAGTGGGTTTAAACTTGATTCCTGTTAATTATAAACTCTGAAACAAAATAAAAATTTCCCAGTTGCATAGTTAGATGTTATTAGTATGGTAACTCTGAAGAAACTCTGAAGAAAGACAACCGCTAACTGCCAGATGTAAAAAAAAAAAAAAATCTAGAAATAATGGGATGAGCATAGTTTCTAAAAAGAGAAAAGTTAGGATGAATTTACTGTATAATATAATATTATCTTATCTATAAAATTCATCTGAAATAGTAAGAAAAATAAGATATCAGTTGCATCTGCAGAGATGGATACTCTTGCCTAATTATTTAATTTACTATGGAGAAATTAGAGTTGAGGAAAAGATTAATATCAGTCCAAATATATTTTCTAGTTTCTTCAAAAATAGATTCTTATAAGAATTGTTTCTCTTTCAAGTCCACATCTAAAATTGAGTTCAGGCAAGAGACATATTTCTTTATTATTTCTGCCACTAAAAATTATTCTAATTTGGCTAGACTTCCATTCTTTGAAGTCACATGCCAATACTGTTCAAAGAAATGCCCAAAGTGTCACCAGCTGAATCCCAGATGAACTGCTAACTCTTTACCTGGAAAAGCTATGAAATAATAACTACCAGAATCTACTGCCTAGGACAATAAAACAGAATTCTGAGATCATCTTTATTGTATTAAGTAATTTCCATTTATAAGGGGAAAAAAATAATCAGTTTCTACTGAAAGAGAAGAGGAGCTATCCCCAAGGCCACCTTGTAAAGGAGACTCGAAAAGAAAGGTATTACTGGATGCACAATATGTATAAAAATCTCAATAGCAGTAAGGTGGGAATCTTTATTCTACACCCTGCTGCTCCAACAATATGACACAAATACACCCTACAAACTTACTTTTAATATCCTATTAAAAAATAGTTTTCTTATCCTTTACTTTGTATTTTTCTCTACCAAACTGCTCTGCTTACTCATAGTTTCTATTACCTCATAAGTTTGGCAAAGTTCCTCATATCTTTCCAGCTGATTTCTATCACATTCAAATTTGGTTCCTGCTGGTAAATGACTCATTCTCCTAGAATTTTCTAGCTCAAGAGAATCTCACTAACTGAGTTCATATTTTGTGAGTCAGACCACATCACAGCTTCCTCATAAGCTTTTGAACTGACTGCCCTTGAGTCCAGTTGAGGATGACTAAGAAGGTAGCAAACGGTGCAGTAAGATTTTTATGAGGCAGCTTATCCTGGTAAGGGGATAAGCTTACCAGGATAAGTTCTCCATGAAGATACTTAGATAGTTTAGCTTTAGATAGGTTAGCTCTTGCTAACCAGTAAAGCAAACTGTCTATGTCCTCCACAACATAATTGCAAAGTTTCCCCTGTCTAACACATTCCATCTATCACATGTATTTATATTCATCCATATCATGCAAATTGAATGCTGTTCATTTTGTGTCAGTTCTATCTCCTGCCTCTGGAGGTGTTGTCAAAAGGTTCTTTCAAAAGTGACTCAATGAGTTGGAGTGTACTGTATAATGGTCAAGACCATTGATCTGAAGCTAGACTATGAAATCCAGCTGTGATATTTAATATCTAGGCAACTGAGTTTTCTTTATTTCTTGATCTCCTAGTCTACAAAATGAATATGCTTCTCATCTACACTATGAGACTTTGGGGGAGATTCAACAAATCAACAGAAAAGCACTTGAAACATGGAATGTTAGCTATTTTTTAAAGGGTGTTATTGAACTATATTCAGTTTTTATCTCCTCTCTAGGTCTGTAAATTGTACACTTCGGTTCAGTCACTCAGTCATGTCTTACTCTTTGCCACCCCATGGACTGCCACACGCCAGTTTTCTCTGTCCATCACCAACTCCCAGAGCTTACTCAAACTCATGTCCAATGAGTTGGTGATGTCATCCAACCATCTCATCCTCTCTTGTCCCCTTCTCTTTCTGCCTTCAATCTTTCCCAGCATCAAGGTATTTTCCAATGAGTCAGTTCTTCTCATCAGGTGGCCAAAGTATTTGAATTTCAGCTACAGCATCAGTCCTTCCAATGAATATTCAGGACTAATTTCCTTTAGGATTGCAGTCCAAGGGACTCTCAAGAGTCTTCTCCAACACCACAGTTCAAAAGCATCAATTCTTTGGTGCTCAGCTTTCTTCAGAGTCCAACTCTCATACCCATCCATGACTACTGGAAAAACTATACCTTTGAGTAAACAGACCTTTGTTGGCAAAGTAATGTCTCTGCTTTTTCATACACTGTCTAGTTTGGTCATAGCATTTCTTTGTACACTTAAGCACCACTAAAACACTACTATAATATAACAGTAGACTCCTAGAACTGTTTTAACATTTGGCTGTTATAAATGAGAGAAATGAAAAGAAACCTTTACTTCTCAGGACCTAGAACTATGTACCAGTCATTTGTTCTGGTCCTGAGAAAATATTTATTTTTCTAGGATAGTTCATTAACTTTGAAACGTGTGATTCTCATGATTTGACACTATAATGTCATTTCTTTTTAGATGGTAAGACATTAATGGACTAAGTAAATAAGAATGACACCCTCTATATTGTACAATCATAATTTAGTATAATTCAGGTTTTAATGGTAAATAGAATAGAGCACTCAATTTTATAATCAGTTAGACACTTCCCTAAATGCTCCAAAATTAGGTTTTGTGTGTGTGTGTGTTTGTGTGTTCATTCAAAGAGAAACACAATAACATTTAATGGCTTATGTGTTTCCACATGGTAAGGCCTTTTGGTTTGTCCCAAATGACGTAAGGTCAGATAACCACACTTCTAGTCGAGCATTATAGAAGAATGAACAATACTTGCTTATAGGTCTCCTATGGATACTAATGCAATCATTAGAAGGTCAACTTGACCATAAATACCAATCCTACTAATTTCCTGAGGAGTGAAACCTACATGCAAAGGTAACAGAAACTTGGCACCTTTCCTTTGCCCCATCTGATGCTAAATGTTGCTAAAATTCACAAAGGTTCCAAGGATTCACATGTGATGCAACTATTTGACTTCACTTAACTTATGGTTTCATGAAGCATTGAAAGCACAGACACAAAACGGTTGGCTTACTGCCCTCCTCATACTCACAAGAAGATATTTTTACTGCACCTTGTATCCTCAGACTCTCATTCAACAGAATTAAGAATTTATTCTTTTAAGCTCTGATACTGTCAGGGACAGATTGAAGCAAAGATACAAAAAAACCCCTTGATTACAGTCGATACATCTCATGCTCAAAAACCCAAACAAGACCTGGATTATCCCCATTCCTTGTTTTTTGTTTTTTTTGTTTTTTTTTTAACTGTATGTCTCAAAAAAGATGCCAAGGATAAAAACAAAGACACCTCTAGTTCATTAAAAATATTAAGTAGTCATCCAATGCCAATAGTTCCTCTTTGACTACTGATCAAGACTATGTTATAGGAAAATATATTGCTAATAAAAATTCACTGACATGAAATAGATTGAGAAGAAAAATAAAGCTATACCCACTCAATCTGTATTGAGAATACATCAGATTAGAATACAGTCTTAATGACCTTTTCACTATCTCTGTTGAATTTACTTCTATATGGTTCCTTTCATCTCATGTAGGAATGAACAAACCACCTCCCATGGAGGCTAAGACTTACAAGAGGTCTGTCCCTTGCTAAGATCCTTAACCAATAGAAAGGTCATGAAAGCTGCATAGTTGATCACATTCTACACCTTTTCACCCAAGCTCCAGTGGAAGCCAGGATAAAACACTCCATTGTGATAATTCAAGGCCAATTGAAGAGGCCATGACTACCCTCAGCTCTCTTAACTGGCTATTGTTCCAAAGACAATTTTGACTCCAAAAGGCAATGGCAAATGTGCAAACATTCCTTTCTTTCACTTTCCTGGAATCAGAAGGGGAAACCATCAAAGGTCAAAATTTCCAGAATAAAGTGACAGATCAAGGTTATTGGAATGTTATGTTTTTAAAACTTATTACCGATAATATATTTTTATCCATATTCTCATTGGGACAATGTCATGTTCAAATGACCCATTTATGTTTCATTGTATCTCTAATGAATGGCAATGTCATAAAATGTTCAAAATATTTGAGATAAAGAAAAATCCCAGTTTGACAGAAACCCAGTAGATGTATGTTGTTTGTTCATAATGAGAAAAGCATTTGATATAGGAGAAAAATGGCTCCCCAAAAATGTCCATGACCAAATTCCTAGAATCTGTGACTATGTTATCTTCTATGGCAAAAGGGACCTTGCAAACTGTAACTAAATTAAAATTCTCCAGAGATGAACCCAGATTTACTACATGGCACCAATATAATCACAAACTCAAGCCTTATAAATGAAAAAGAGTGGCACAAGAGTCAAAGGCAGGGGAGGAGATGTGACAAGAGAAGAAAAGTTGGGAGTCATGCAAATCCTGGCTTTTAAGATGGAGCCAAGGAAGGATAGGAGCTTCTAGAAGTTGGAAAAAGGCAAGGAATTCTCCCCTACAACCTCCAGAAGGAATGCAGCCTTGTCAACACGTTGACTGTAGACCAATGAGACCCACGTGGACTTCTGACATCCAAAACTGTAAATTAATACATTTTTCTAGTTTTAATCCACCCAAATCTGTGGTGATTTGGTACAGTGGCAGTAGGAATCTAATACATGGTCTAATAATTGTATTATTAAACCATTGTAAAGAATCTATGCAACAATAGGTAATGGGCCAGTTTATAGCCCATTGTTAAAATGATTATTAACAAATCTTAACTGACAACCCCTTACTTTTCAAAGAACAAGGCTATCTTTGGACTCAGTGAAGACCCATGACTAAAATATCGAATTATGGCCCACTTATAGTCAACATGATCCACGTTATCTGTCCGAAGAAAGTATTTACAACTTTATCATTTTGGAAAAAATCTAGTGATCTAAAATTAAGCTTTCTTTAATATATTACTGAGTTCATTGTTGGCAATCAATAAAATGATATTAAAAAATAAAATGTAATGTCAAAATTCCTTCTTTATTTTGAGATAGGCTATAAAAATGTTCTAAGCCTTTGTGGTTTCTAAGAACTTAAACAAGTAAATTCACATTTTAAAAAAAGATGATTTTCTAAATTCCTCAAAAGTGAGTGAGTTATTTAAAATAAGCAGTGGGGGTAAATAAAATTGATCAAATAACTTTGTTTGTAGTTTTATTTTGAAAGATAATAAGATTGAATTATTTTATTATTGCATCAAACAGAAAATTGTAAATATTGCTTTTAAGCATCATGTATAGGAACTCAGAAATATTATCACTGTTAATTATCACTAGTTTACATACAAAAGATTTGGTTTTGTTTCTTTTTTAAATCAGGAGAGACAAGGCTTTTAATTCACTTGCATTTGTTCAAAAGAAAGTCTAACCTCAGACTATATCTGTGCTTTTGGAGATAGCAGTAATATTCTTCCTAATATCAAGTACAAAAAAAATATGGGAAATTTCAGATGGATACTGAATTCATAAATGTATACACTTTCATGGGGGCTTAACATGGGAAAAAAGCATGCTGGTTTTTTTTTTTTTTTATACTATCTGACTAAGATGGTCAGTAAGTCTTTGCTAAAACTTAGAATAATAATTTGGAAAATTTTAGTATGAGACACTTTCAAAAAGAAAATCGATTGGGTGCAACCAGAATATCTGACCTGGGTCATGTTTGTAACTGAAAGAAACCTGATAGACATCACACTTTCCCAAGTGGGCAAACTACCTTCAGGACTACAAGTGTATCCTAGTTGGCTGTATAATTCACTCAAAATTAGCAACTATAATTTAAAAAAAAAAACTAAGGTATATGTGCCTAGAGTAAAATGTCAATTATTTCTAGGAAATTTGTGTTTTTTTACATGTTTCAGATCTTAAAGGGCATAATTCATAAAAATTATGATCATAAACCCTTTCATGGATCACAGCCTTGAAAGGATTGTCTAACTTGAAGAAGCTATGAGCCACGCCGTTCATGGCCAACCAAGATGGACGGGTCATAGTGGAGAGTTCTGACAAAACATAGTCCACTGGAGGAGGGAATGATAAACCACTCCAGTATTATTGCCATGATAATCCTATGAACAGCATGAAAATGTAAAAGTTATGACATTGGAATATGAGCCCCCCAGGTTGGAAGGTGTTCAATATGCTCTGGGGGAAATGTGGAGGGCATTTACCAATGGCTCCAGAAAGAATGAAGCGATTAGGCCAAAGCAGAAATGACGCCCACCTGTGGATGTGTTCTGGTGGTAAAAGTAAAGTCCGATACTGTAAATAACAATGTTGCATAGAGACCTGGAATGCAAGGTCCTTGAATCAAGGAAAATTGGAAGTGGTCAAACAGGAGATGGCAAGAGTGAACATTGACATCATAGAAATCAGTAAACTAAAATGGACAGGAATGAGTGAATTTAATTCAGATTACCATTGTATCTACTACTGTGGGAAAGAATCCGTTAGAAGAAATGGAGTAGGCCTCATAGTCAACAAGAGTCCAAAAGCAGTACTTGGGTGCAATCTTAAAACCGATAGAATGATCTCAATTCATTTCCAAGCAAATACTTCAGCATCACAGTAATCCAAGTCTATTTCCAAACACTGAGCCTGAAGAAGCTGAAGTTGAATGGTTCTGTGAAGACCTCCAAGACTTTCTAGAACTAACTCCAAAAAAAGATGTCCTCTTCATCACAGGGGATTCGAATGCAAAAACAGGAAATCAAGAGATGCCTGGAGTACCAGGCAAGTTTGCCTTTGGAGTACAAAATGAAGCAGGGCAAAGGCTAACAGAATTTTGTCAAGAGAACACAGCAGTCATCACAAACATCCTTTTCCAATAACACAAGAGACAACTCTACACATAGATAAGACCAAATGGTCAATATTGAAATCAGATTGATTATATTCTTGGCAGCTTAAAGTGGAGAAGCTTCTTCCCTTCAGCATAAACAAGACCTGGAGCTGACTGTGGCTCAGACCACGAACTCCTTATTGCAAAATTCAGGCTTAAGTTGAAGAAAGTAGAGAAAACGACTATGTTATCCAGGTATGACCTAAGTCAAATCCCTTATAATTATACAGTGACAGTGACAAATAGATCCGAGGGATTAGACTTAAGTTACACAGAGTGTCTGAAGAACTACGGGCAGAAGTTCAAAACACTGTACAGGAGGCAGTGACCAAAATCATCCTGAAGAAAAGAAATGCAATAAGGCAATGTGGTTATCTGAGGAGGATTTGAAAATAGCTGAGGAAAGAAGAGAAGTCAAAAGCAACGGAGAAAGGGAAAGATATATACAATTGAAGGCAGAGTTCCAGAGAACAGCAATGAGGGATAAGAAGGCCTTTTAAATAAACAATGCAAAGAAGGTGAGGGAAACAATAAAATGGGAAAGACTAGAAATCTCTTCAAGAAAATTCGAGGTATCAAGGGGACATTTTCTTCAAGGATGGGCATGATAAATGACAGAAATGGTAAAGACCTAACAGAAG
Source organism: Bos mutus (assembly GCF_027580195.1). Lineage (NCBI taxonomy): Eukaryota > Metazoa > Chordata > Mammalia > Artiodactyla > Bovidae > Bos > Bos mutus. The sequence continues at coordinate 17,507,715 of NC_091639.1, forward strand.
CAGAAGAGAATAAGAAGAGGTGGCAAGAATACACAGAAGAGCTATTCAAAAGATTTCTTAATGACCCAGATAACCAGGATGGTGTGGTCACTCACATAGAGCTAGACATCCTGGAGTGAAGTCAATGGGCCTTAGGAAGCATTACTATGAACAAAGCTAGTGGAGGTGATAGAATTCCAGCTGAGTCATTTCAAATCCTAAAAGATGATGTTGTTAAAATGTTTCACTCAACATGTCAGCAAATTTGGAAAATTCAGCAGTGGTCACAGGACTAGAAAAGGCCAATTTTCATTCCATTCCCAAAGAAGGGCAATGCCAAAGAATGTTCAAACTATAAAACAATTGTGCTCTTTTCACATGCTAGTAAGGTTAGGCTGAAAACCATCAAGGTAGGCATCAGCAGTACCTGAACCAAGAATTTCCAGATGTACAAGTTGGGTTTAGAAAAGGCAGAGGAACCAGAGATCAAACTGCCAGCATCTGCTGGATCATAGAAAAAGCAAAGGAATTCCAGAAAAACATCTACTTCTGCATGATTGACCATACAAAAGCCTTTGACTGTGTGGATCACAAAAAATACTGTGGAGAATCTGAAAGAGATGGGGATACCAGACCACCTTACCTGCCTCCTGAGAAATCTGTATGCAGGACAAGAAGCAACAGTTAGAACTGGACATACAATGGTATGGCTCCAAATTGGGAAAGGTGTAAGACAAGGCTGTATATTGTTGCCCTGTTTATTTAACTTATATGAAGACTACATCATGCAAAATGCTGGGCTGGATGAATCACAAGCTGGAATCAAGATTGCCAGGAAAAATATCAACAACCTCAGATAATTAGCTGATACCACTCTAATGGCAGAAAAAAAGTGGAACTGAAGAGCCTCTTGATGAGAGTGAATGAGTAGAGTGAAAAAACTGGCTTAAAACTAAACTCAAAACACTAAGATCATGGCATCCAGTCTCATCATTTCATGGTAAATAGATGGGGAAAAATGAAAACAGTAACAGACTTTATTTTCTTGGGCTCCAAATCACTGCAGATGGTAACTGCAGCCATGAAACTAAATGAAGGTTGCTCCTTGGAAGGAAAGCTATGATAAAAGAAGAGCAAGCCAGTCAATTCTAAAGGAAATCAACCCTGAATATTCATTCAAGGACTGATGCTGAAGCTGAAACTCCAATACTTTGGCCACCTGATGAGAAAAACCGACTCTTTGGAAAAGACCCTGATGCTGGGAAAGATTGAGGAGGAGAACGGGGTAATAGAGGATGAGATGGTTGGATGGCATCACCAACTCAATGGACATGAGTTTGAGCAAACTCTGGGAGACAGTGAAGGACAGGGAAGCCTGGTGTGCTGCAGTCCATGAGGTCGCAAAGCGTCAGACACAACTTAGTGACTTAACAAACTAGCAAATGTGTGCTAGGTTATTGTTCTCAGAACTCTTCCTTATCACATTCAGTAACAAGGAAACACAATAAAGAAAAAAAAAAAGTTTCAGTTCAGGACTTCCCTAGTGGCACAGTGGTTAAGAGTCCACCTGCCAATGCAAGGGGCATGGGTTTGATCCCCGATCTGGGAAGATCCCAAATGCCATGGAACAACTAAGCCACCACAACAATTGAGTCTTTGCTCTGCAACAAGTCACTGCGATGAGAAGTTTGTGCACTGCAACTAGAGAGTAGCCCCATCTTGTAGCAACTAGAGAAAATCCGTACAAAACAATGAAGACATAGTCCAGCCGGAAAAATAAATAAATAAATAAATAACAGTGCAGAAAGTGAAGAGGAACTTAAAAGCTTCTTGATGAAAGTGAAAGAGGAGAGTGAAAAAGTTGGCTTAAAGCTCAACATTCAGAAAACGAAGATCATGGCATCCGGTCCCATCACTTCATGGGAAATAGATGGGGAAACAGTGGAAACAATGTCAGACTTTATTTTTCTGGGCTCCAAAATCGCTGCAGATGGTGACTGCAGCCATGAAATTAAAAGACGCTTACTCCTTGGAAGGAAAGTTATGACAAACCTAGATAGCATATTCAAAAGCAGAGACATTACTTTGCTAACAAAGGTCCGTCTAGTCAAGGCTATGGTTTTTCCTATGGTCATGTATGGATGTGAGAGTCGGACTGTGAAGAAGGCTGAGCACCGAAGAATTGATGCTTTTGAACTGTGGTGTTGGAGAAGACTCTTGAGAGTCCCTTGGACTGCAAGGAGATCCAACCAGTCCATTCTGAAGGAGATCAGCCCTGGGATTTCTTTGGAAGGAATGATGCTAAAGCTGAAACTCCAGTACTTTGGCCACCTCATGCGAAGAGTTGACTCATTGGAAGACTCTGATGCTGGGAGGGATTGGGGGCAGGAGGAGAAGGGGACGACAGAGGATGAGATGGCTGGGTGACATCACTGACTCGATGGACGTGAGTCTGAGTGAACTCCGGGAGTTGGTGATGGACAGGGAGGCCTGGCGTGCTGTGATTCATGGGGTCGCAAAGAGTCGGACACGACTGAGCGACTGACTGAACTGAACTGATACAAAGGCAAACTTAACTTTATCCCTATTCTCAGTTGCATCCGTATTCTCCTTCTCCTGCAGTTAACAAAGCAATATATACCTCTGATACTCTGCATAAATACAGCATTGACTATGTTTTGTTTTAATTATGAACAAATGAAGTCTTTCCCACTTATTATCATATCTTTTTGGCATATATTTGTTTTGGAAAAAAAAACAAATTAAATAATTTCTAGATCTTTTTCCTTATTGATCACGAGAGCTGAAAACTGATCATTTTCTGGTGATAATTATGAATTAATAACATCTAATATAGGACAACATGTGCAAATGTGGTATTTGTTTTCCACTGAATGACATGAATGCACATATCTAGTCTCACTGTGAGCTTTATTTTCAATTGTTTTATTTCTTACAGTTTAAAAGGTGCACAGTAAAGATGCCCTCATCATACTGTAAATTTAATACACTAGGCACATTCTAATAATTGTCTTCAAGGTTTCATTGTTAAACAAATGCTACTGACATGTTTATGTTTGTTCTAGTTAAAAGTCATTATTAATGGGTTATAACGTGCTTTAAAAATGTCTCTGGCATAAATTTCAGAGGTTTGGTTTTGCGATATGTTTTCCACATTATTTTTCATTTAATTAAAAGGATGTGACTCCCATTCCCTCTCCAGTTCAGTGATATTTTAATTATTGAAGATTAAAGTGAAAATGTTCATTTGCTGGGTTAGAGTTATTATTTGGATGAGGCTGACAGGGCATTTTCAGAGTTTAAGTATCTAGCACTTAATCTTCAGTGAGGTCACATGTGTTTTTATGGAGATATTAGAAAGCATGGCTTATTCTTATTACTTCCTGAGGAGTTAAGTCAATGCCTTGCACAGTTAGCACCCTATAAAAGATTGCTGGATTAGTGAGTCATGATCATAGTCATTAAGAATATCAAACCTTTCCTATCCTTTGGTTGTCATCCTGTCTCCCATCAGATCACCAGAAATGGTGTGTTTCTTCGCTGCTTAAACATGCAACTCTGCTCACCCAGATGGTTGTACTCATGCAGATAAATCCATAATCTATTCACTCCTTAAATCCATTTTTAATTAACAATTGTGAGTATTTAATTTTCAACAAAGCCTTGGTGATGCTCAAAGAACCCCTTATTATTGAGAAACTCAAATGGTGGTAAGACTGCTGTATCCATTTAGTTGGAAATTAGTGCATTGATTAGAGGTGTTATTTAAATAAACAATCATTCCATGGCACAGCATGGAAGAGCATCAGCTATAGAATCCATGATTTATTCCTGCCGAGGTCCAGCCCTGGCTGATCCAGGGAGTTCGAAGCGGGAGGACGTCGGCGAGGATCAGGATACAATAGCTTCAATTAGATGTTAATTAGAGATGTAAAGAGTAATAGAATGAGGATACCTCAGTAGGAAAATTCAGTGGAGAAAAGAGGCTGAGTAGCTTGGTTTACGCGGGAGACCAATAAAACTTCAAGACAAGAAATTTGCACCACTTACGTAGGCCACAGGCGTCCTTCCGTTCTCCCGAAGGAGAGGAGACACTGAGGCCTCCCCGTTCGGATCTTAGAAGCCCAGGCAAAATTAGTAAGCTGGTGGGTTTTGTGCTCCAGATGGAGACTTAGCCAGAGTTTGAGAGAGAGAGCGACATGGGGAGACCAGTACTTCGAGAAACTGATCCCAATTCTTTATTTTCCATGGTCTACTTTTATACACTGAGATGTTATTATGCAAAAGTGACGCAGGGTCAGCAGTCCTGACTTTTATCAAAGTCAGGTGCTTCATACAAATGTATACAGAGGTCTTAGGGGTGTTACATCATCTTCTGGCCAGGAGGCCTGCTGACAATTTATGACCCTCTCCTTGTGACAGCTGTCAGTCAACCAGGACACTTATTTCTCCAGGGGTGATTATTCTTAAAAAAGACTCCACCTTCCGAAGGTACCAGATAAAGTTACATTCCTATAGGGTGAGGTGTAGTGGGTTTTAATTAAGGAAAGAATTTACTTAGCCTAAGGTCTAACGTGATTAATATCAAAGGTTAATACTTATTTCTTCTATATATTCATTAATGTGTGTAAGGGCAGGGGATGTGGAGACTTAGCAACAAACATTGGCTCAACAAATGAAAAACCCTTCACCAATACAATTTCTAATCAGCCCACTATACTTATACTAATGGTTTCCTAACTTTTCTAAGGAACCTGTTTTTAGAAGGTTTTAAGCATCTCGTGCCTCTCATGGTTGGGAGGCTGTGAGCAATCACATGTGGCCGGACAAACCTGTCAGGCAGGCTAGAGAACATTTAGGGGAGTTTGTAAGTTTGGAACACTCCTGTCACGCCCAGGAATTATTATTAACTGGAGCTCTAAGTTAACTCCTTCTCTGAAAGAGGTGGTGGGGGACAGCCCCCTGTAAAATCAGAGGTGTAGGTGAGAGCACAAAGTAGTAAAGTAGGCAGGCTCTGGTTATAGGGGTAGATGCTTGAGAATTTCCAGGGGGACTCCTGAGGCTCAATCCCGCCTTTGCGTATTTCGAGCCTCCTTCCTCATGACCATTGCCATGGGTGGAGGTCCTCCTGGCGGCTCCCCGCATATTCTCATCAGTGTTTTCTTCTCATGAGATGCTATGGGTCACACAGAAAGTCGTGAAAACCCGTGTCCATGCAGCCAGGCTCCATTATGATTGCAGCACAGTTACTACAACCAAGGCACTTCATCTGTTTTGAAGACTGAAAAAGCCAGGATGTGGTGGATTTTCAATGAGCCCATCTGTGTGGTGTTTCGTTCTCAGTCGCTGGTCTCTCCAACTAAATCTCCATAACATGCTAGATGGCACAGGCTGGATTACTTGTATTAGAAGTCATCTTCTAGTGACCCCACAGGTGGCTGAAGCATAATCAGGAAGCAATGGGTTGATTCTGAAAGGATTTTGACAGGTTAAATATTAACCATGACTTAAACATGGTCAAGGTCAGGGGCGGCAGCCCAGAGGAGCTACTCCACGTCAATGGAGCTGCTGCTGCGTGGGCGCAGGAGGTCCGAGAGGAGCTACTCCACGTTCAAGGTCAGGAGGGGAGGCAGTGAGGAGATACCCCTCATCCAAGGTAAGGAGCAGCGGCTGCACTTTGCTGGAGCAGCCGTGAAGAGATGCCCTGCATCCAAGGTAAGAGAAACCCAAGTAAGACAGTAGGTGTTGCAAGAGGGCATCAGAGAGCAGACACACCGAAACCATAATCACAGAAAACTAGCCGATCTGATCACACAGACCACAGCCTGGTCTAACTCAGTGAAACTAAGCCATGCTGTGTGGGGCCACCAAAATGGGTGAGTCATGGTGGAGAGGTCTGACAGAATGTGGTCCACTGGAGAAGGGAATGGCAAACCACTTCAGTATTCTTGCCTTGAGAACCCCATGAACAGTATGAAAAGACAAAATGATAGGATACTGAAAGAGAAACTCCCCAGGTCAGTAGGTGCCCAATATGCTACTGGAGATCAGTGGAGAAATAATTCCAGAAAGAACAAAGGGATGAAGCCAAAGCAAAAACAATACCCAGTTGTGGATGTGACTGGTGATAGAAGCAAGGTCCGATGCTGTAAAGAGCAATATTGCATAGGAACCGGGAATGTTATGTCCATGAATCAAGGAAAATAAAGTGGTCAAACAGGAGATGGCAAGAGTGAACGTTGACATTCTAGGAATCAGAGAACTAAAATGGACTAGAATGGGTGACTTTAACTCAGATGACCATTGTATCTACTACTGTGGGCAGGAATCCCTTAGAAGAAATGGAGTAGCCATCATGGTCAACAAAAGAGTCCAAAATGTAGTACTTGGATACAGTCTCAAAAACAACAGAATGATCTCTGTTCGTTTCCAAGGCAAACCATTCAATATCACAGTAACCCAAGCCTATGCCCCAACCAGTAACGCTGAAGAAGCTGAAGTTGAATGGTTCTATGAAGACCTACAAGACCCTTTAGAACTAACACCCAAAAAAGATGTCCTTTTCATTATAGGGGACTGGAATGCAAAAGTAGGAAGTCAAGAAACACCTAGGGTAACAGTCAAATTTGGCCTTGGAATACAGAATGAAGCAGGGAAAGGCTAATCAAGTTTTGCCAAGAGAACGCACTGGTTATAGCAAACACCCTCTTCCAACAACACAAGAGAAGACTCTACACAAGTCTACAAGATTTCCTACTTTTGCATTCCAGTCCCTATAATGAAAAGGACATTTTTTGGGGGGTGTTAGTTCTAAAAGGTCTTGTAAGTCTTCACAGAACCATTCAACTTCAGCTTCTTCAGCATTACTGGTTGGGGCATAGACTTGGGTTACTGTGATATTGAATGGTTTGCCTTGGAAACGAACAGAGATCATTCTGTTGTTTATGAGACTGTATCCAAGTACTGCATATCTAAGACTATATCCAAGTACAACACCAGATGGTCAACACCGAAATCAGATTGATTATACTCTTTGCAGCCAAAGATGGAGAAGCTCTATACAGTCAGCAAAAAGAAGACCAGGATCTGACTGTGGCTCAGATCATGAACTCCTTATTGCCAAATTCAGACTGAAATTGAAGAAAGTGGAAAACCACTAGACCCTTCAGGTATGACTGAAATCAAATCCCTTGTGATTATACGGTGGAAGTGAGAAATAGATTTAAGGGACTAGATCTGATAGATATAGTGCCTGATGAACTATGGACAAAGGTTCGTGACATTGTACAGGAGACAGGGATCAGGACCATCCTCATAGAAAAGGAATGCAAAAAAGCAAAATGGCTGTCTGGGAGGCCTTACAAATAGCTGTGAAAAGAAGAGAAGAGAACAGCAAAGGAGAAAAGGAAAGATATAAGCATCTGAATGCAGAGTTCCAAAGAACAGCAAGAAGAGATAAGAAAGCCTTCTTCAGCGATCAATGCAAAGAAATAGAGGAAAACAACAGAATGGGAAAGACTAGAGATCTCTTCAAGAAAATTAGAGATACCAAGGGAACATTTCATGCAAAGATGGGCTTGATAAAGGACAGAAATGGTATAGACCTAAAAGAAGCAGAAGATATTAAGAAGAGGTGGCAAGAATACACAGAAGAACTGTACAAAAAACATCTTCACGACCAAGATAATTGTGATGGTGTGATCACTCACCTAGAGCCATACATCCTAGAATGTGAAGTCATTCTAAAGTGAAGTCATTTCTAAAGTGGGCCTTAGAAAGCATCACTATGAACAAAGCTAGTGGACGTGATGGAATTCCAGTGGAGCTCTTTCAAATCCTGAAAGATGATGCTGTGAAAGTGCTGCATTCAATATGCCAGCAAATTTGGAAAACTCAGCAGTGGTCACAGGACTGGAAAAGGTCAGTTTTCATTCCAATGCCAAAGAAAGGCAATGCCAAAGAATGCTCAAACTACTGCACAATTGCATTCATCTCACACGCTAGTAAAGTAATGCTCAAAATTCTCCAAGCCAGGCTTCAGCAATACGTGAATTGTGAACTTCCAGATGTTCAAACTGGTTTTAGAAAAGGCAGAGGAACCAGAGATCAAATTGCCAACATCCACTGGATCATGAAAAAAGGAAGAGAATTCGGAAAAACATCTCTTTCTGCTTTATTGACTATGCCAAAGCCTTTGATTGTGTGGATCACAATAAACTGTAGAAAATTCTGAAAGAGATGGGCATACCAGACCACCTGACCTGCCTCTTGAGAAACCTATATGCAGGTAAGGAAGCAACAGTTAGAACTGGATATGGAACAACAGACTGGTTCCACATAGGAAAAGGAGGACATCAAGGCTGTATATTGTCACCCTGCTTATTTAACTTCTATGCAGAGTACATCATGAGAAACGCTGGGCTGGAAGAAGCACAAGCTGGAATCAAGATTGCCGGGAGAAATCTCAATAACCTCAGATATGCAGATGACACCACCCTTATGGCAGAAAGTGAAGGGGAACTAAAAAGCCTCTTGATGAAAGTGAAAGAAGAGAGTGAAAAAGTTGGCTTAAAGCTCAACATTCAGAAAACTATGATCATGGAATCTGGTCCTATCACTTCATGGGAAATAGATGGGGAAACAGTGGAAACTTTGTTCTTCTGGGCTCCAAAATCACTGCAGATGGTGACTGCAGCCATGAAATTAAAAGACACTTACTCCTTGGAAGGAAACTTATGTCCAACCTGCTGCTGTTGCTAAGTCGCTTCAGTCGTGTCCGACTCTGAGCGACCCCATAGACGGCAGCCCACCAGGCTCCCCCATCCCTGGGATTCTCCAGGCAAGAACACTGGTGTGGGTTGCCATTTCCTTCTCCAATGCATCAAAGTGAAAGGTGAAAGTGAAGTCGTTGAGTCTTATCTGACTCTTAGCGACTCCATGGACTGCGCCCACCAGGCTCCTCCGTCCATGGGATTTTCCAGGCAAGAGTGCTGGAGTGGGGTGCCATTGCCTTCTCCGATGTCCAACCTAGATAGAATATTAAAAAGCAGAGACATTACATTGCCAATAAAGGTCCGTCTAGTCAAGGCTATGGTTTTTCCAGTGGTCATGTATGGATGTGAGAGTTGGACTGTGAAGAAAGCTGAGCGCCGAAGAATTGATGCTTTTGAACTGTGGTGTTGGAGAAGACTCTTGAGCATCCCTTGGACTGCAAGGAGATCCAACCAGTCCATTCTAAAGGATATCAGCCCTGGGTGTTCTTTAGAAGGACTGATGCTAAAGCTGAAACTCCAATAGTTTGGCCACCTCATGCGAAGAGTTGACTCATTGGAAAAGACTCTGATGTTGGGAGGGATTAGGGGCAGGAGGAGAAAGGAACGACAGAGGATGAGATGGCTGGATGGCATCATCAACTCGATAGATGTGAGTTTGTGTGAACTCCGGGAATTGGTGATGGACAGGGAGGCCGGGAGTGCGGCGATTCATGGGGTCGTAAAGAGTCGGACACAACTGAGCGACTGAACTGTACTGAACTGAAACATTAAAAAAGTCCAAGCTGATATGGTTATTGTTACTGTTGTGACTTTTTTTTGTGGGAGGGGGGAATTAGGGGGGAGGTCACAATCCATTTCCTCTGTTTCATGTGTGTGTCTGTATTGTACTGCCAGGCAAATACAAGTGACTCTGGTGGAAACTAGCAATTATAGACGTTGTTAGATTGCAGAGAATTAAACATTTTGAATTGTATGATTATCAGAACCTCTATTCCTATTCTCCATTTCAGATCCTTAAAGACTATTAAGAAAAAGATATTTTCAACTCATTCATGGTCTATTACTATGAGGTCAGGAGAAGTCTAATTGCAAAGATTATGGGATTTCAGTTGTAAGAAAATTAATTGCAAAAATAGGCCTCTATCTTCAAAGAGTGTAGAAGGGAAAAAGTGCTCGGTTTGGTGCTTCAAAGTCACAGGAAATGTTCTATAAAAAGATCTCGCTTTTGCCATATTTGACAAAATGTAATTTTTTGGAAGTTAGTTTTTTTGAGGTCTATATTACATGCAAAGTGCACATTTCTCTGAAATTTGCAAATCCATATAGTCACGTCATTACCATAATAATAATAACAGATCATTTCCATCACATTAAAATGTTCCTGGGTCTTCCCTAATAGTCCAGTGGATAAGACTTCTTGCTCCAATGCAGGGGCCCAGGTTCCATTCCTGGTTGCAGAACCAAGATCCCACATACTGCAACGAAGCCCACATGCCTCAACCAAGAGCCTGCATGTCACAGTGAAGATCCAGCACAGCCAAAACAAATAATAAAAATAAATAAATTTTTTAAAAAGTAAACGTTGCCTTATGCACCTTTGTAATCAATTTTCTCTTCTTACTCCCAGACCCTGGCAATCAGTAGTCTACATTCTGTCCCATTATTTTGCTATTAATATTATCAGAATATTATACAAATGGATTTATATAGTATTTTGATTTGGTGTCTGGTTTCTTTCACAAAAGTCAGTGCATCTGAAATTCATCCATTTCTTTGCATACATAAGAAGTTTGCTTTATTGCTGAATTACATTTCATTATTTGACTGTAACTATATTTGCTGATCCGTTGTATAGTTGATGAACATTTGAGTTATTTTCGGCTCTTGATGACTATTGCAAAGTTGTCATAAAAATATGAATACAGGTTTTTGTATGTATGTATATTTTCATTACTTCTGGATAAGTGGAATTGCTAGGATGCACAGTTAGTGTATGTTTAAGTTGGTAAGAAACTGTCCACTATTTTCCAAAGTGGTTGTGCTATTTTTCATTGCCACCAAAGATTTACAAAGTTTCTGTTGCTCCATATTTTAGCAATACCTGATACTGGTACTTGCTTTTTTTTTTTTTTTTTTACTATTCTTAGAGGCAAAGTGATATCTCACTGAAGTTCTAATTGAATTTTTCTAATAACTAATTATGCTGAGCATCTTTTGACTTGTTTATTTGCCATCCATAGAGGTTATTTGATGAAGCATTTGTTCAACTCTTTTCCCTGTTTTAAAATATCTCATGTTTCATTTTCTTATTAATAAAATATTAATTAATTAATTATAATGGTTTTTTTCGGAGAAGGCAATGGCATCCCACTCCAGTACTCTTGCCTGGAAAATCCCATGGGCGGAGGAGCCTGGTAGGCTCCAGTCCATGGGGTCGCGAAGAGTCAGATACGACTGAGCCACTTGACTTTCACTTTTCACTTTTCACTTTCATGCATTGGAGAAGGAAATGGCACCCCACTCCAGTGTTCTTGCCTGGAGAATCCCAGGGACGGGGGAGCCTGGTGGGCTGCTGTCTATGGGGTCGCACAGAGTCGGACACGACTGAAGCGACTTAGCAGCAGCAGCAGCAATGGTTTCTTTAGACATCTGGAAACCAGTTAGCTATCATCATATGTTTTTGTAAATAGTTTCTGCCAGTGTGTGGTTTTTTGTTCATTTTTTACACTATATTTCAAGAGCAAAAGCTTTTAATTTTTATAATATCCTATTTAACAAATCTTTCTTTTATAATTCATGTGTTTTGACTCCTAAGAGATCTTAAAGCTTTGCTTAATCCAAGATTTCAAAGAGCTAAGAAACATTAATATTTGATGGTTTAAGGTGAATTTGTAAGGCATGGCGATCGTGTATGAACAGCAGGCATGGAAGAGGCAAGCTCTGGAGTCTGGCCCTTGTCACCTCTTAGATGAAGAGAGAATGCAGTGGAACTGACCAGCTCACAGAGTCTGACTGCCCAGGAGTAAACAGACATACAGACACAGGGTTCAGAAAACCAGAGCAAGTTCGTCTGCAATCCAGGTAATTGTCAGCAACAACGGGTCACAGGACAGGTGGCTGGAAAGGGGATGAATGTTTTGAGGATCAATAGAGTTGAGATGTCATTACTTTGAAACTCTGCACCTTGGTGTCAAAAATCCAGCTGAAATGATGATTATTTCATTCATAACATGACAATATTCATTTATGAGAGAGAAAATCAAGAATCACAAGTTCTTGACTCTCTGTTCTGGGGAAATTTCATTCTAGGAAAGTTGAGATGCAATAGGAAAGCCTGTTATTTCCTTCTTTATATAAGATCATGGATCTTATAGAACTGCTTTGCCAAGAACCATCTGCATTAGAGCCACCTGTGCGGTCATTTCATATGAAGATTTCTGGGCCTCAGCTCAGGCTTGTCAAAATTAGAAGTATTTGGAGGATGGCCAATAAGGCTCTGGACTTTTTATAAGCTTTCCAGGAGACTGCTTAAAAAACTCTGGAAAACAGATATCAAACACCAAAGGACTGGGATGGGGGGAAGATATGAGGAGAGGCAACTGCACTTTCTCTACAATTCCTACTTTTGAATGGATGGTTTGAGAAGCTGGAGACAGCTGATTCTAGAAGCAGGAAAATTCAGCAGTATTTCTGCAGAGGTAGAAAATGGAAAAGGACAATGAATATATCAATTGGTGATATGCTACATAATATGTAATATAATATATTACACATAGATAAATAGGCAGATGGATAATTCAGGCAAAGTAATTTGTACCAATATGCTTCAGTTAATATGGAAATAATATAAATATAATAATAAGAACAATATTTTAAGTGAAGAATTTAGGGTTTTGTTTTGAATAAAACACTTTATTTCATCATTTGAAGTGGCAGGAATCACCTCTAATGACATATCAAAAATATATTAGACATTTCACTTGTATATAATATTTGATTTCAATAACATGAAAATAAAGGCATTTAAGTAGCTGAAACCTGGGAAGTCATTCGATTGTAGATGGGCATCTGCATTAATTATTTATCAAAACTCCTAAAGATTATTTCTTGATTTTTCTCTCTTGTTTTAGGTATTTTACAGCGCTTATTTATCTCAAATTGGTTTCTAATTCCCTGAAAAAATGAATACAATGCAAGTGAAAATTTAGTCTGCAAATATAAATAAAAATAGGAATAGAAGTAGGTCTTACGGAATAAAACAGCAAGTTACTATTTAAATGGAAAATTGAAACAAACCATAGATGACTCTCTTGAAAGCAGAAAGCCATCAGGCCAGGAAGACTGGCTTCTGAGTTGCTTATGTTTATTTCACAAGTGACAAAGAGACCTTTGCGTTTGTGGGCTGTTTTGTTTCTATGCTCTACTCCAGTAACTCGCCCAAAATGAAAAGCAGACTTTGGTTCTGTTATAGCATTCTTTAAAAAGAATAGGTCTTATTACTGCATACAAGTGAATTTGGTTTGGTTTGATCTGGTTGCAGCAGAAGTGAACAAGGTGTCAGATGATCATCATGACCCCATTTTTATCTCAAGCAGACTAAATTCAAAACGGAGAACAGAGCCTCTGTCTGCAGCTCAGTGAAGCCGGATTGTGGAGCATTTCATGAGCTCAGCTGGTTCTGGGGGACCGAGCATCTCCTGTATCCTGACTCTCATCTGGTAAGAACATTTCCACACTTGGGGACTCACGTGAGCCTTGAGTTCAGGGTGCTTTCACTCCCCGCTAATCATATTCCCAACCTCTGCCTCCTCCACCGGACGGTGGAGAATCTACATAAAGAAAGAGCCCTTTCAGCTGTAGCTTTTCTCCACACAGCACTACCCTGAGTTTGGAAAGAACTCAACTGTTCGTCTCCCCTGGGCACACAGAACAGCAGAATAGAAGAGTGAAAGCTGCCAAAATGCTAATCATGGGGAAAAAAAAAATAACAAGATCCAGATGGGAAAAAAAGGACATATTTCATTTATCCTGGGAAACTTTACAGTATATCATTTGTGATGCATAATACACCCAGCCCTGGCCCTTTATAAACAAATACTACAGAGGCATATGCCACGAGATTATAAACAGAGTTGTCCATAAATTTGATGGGACCATACACTCAACGTTGCGCATATGACTGTGGCTTATTCAGCAGTATCTGGGGGCTACAGTCTGTTCTCTTGGCTGCTGATCAACTGTGTAATCTCAGCTCACCCATCAGGACAGAATCCCAGTGGACCAATTCACCCGAATGAAACTCAGAGGCATTTCACACCAGAGAAACTAGGGCTCATTTTGACTTGGTCCATGCTTGCGCTGGAAAACCTTGTTTAAGGCAGCCTGGTTTCTGAAGAGCTAGGAAAGCTCTTAACTTTTAGTGGGAAGAAGCAGGTTGTTTAAAGAAAAAGCAAAGATTCCTACGCCCCCCCCCAGTTCTCAAACTCAGCCCACCTCTACTGATTCTATAAATTTTTCTTTAAATTGGAGTATAATTGATAACGGCTTCACACTCACCTTTTAACAAGGTAAAAGGTAGGTCTGAAATAACAGCTCCAGGAAATGCTCTGAAAATGCTACACTAGGTAAATGGTTAGGTATCTGCATACAAGAGCATGAGAGATATTTCTAAGAGTCACTCTTTTAGCTTTATTTAGGAAGGAAACTGCCGTCCTCATTCTAGAGGAATATAATAGGGGTGTGGTTGTTGTTGTTCAGTCTCTAAGTTGTGTCCGACTCTTTGAGACCTCATGGACTGCAGCACGCCAGGCTTTCCTGTCCTTTACCAACTCCTGGAGTTTGCTCAAATTCATGTCCATTGAGGCAGTGATGCCATCCAACCATCTCATCCTCTGTTGCCTCCTTCTCCTCCTGCCCCAATCTTTCTCAGCATCAGAGCATCAGGGTCTTTTCCAATGAGTTGGCTCTTCTCATCAGGTGGCCAAAGTATTGGAGCTTCAGCATCAGTTCTTCCACTGAATATTCAGGGTTGATTTCCTTTAGGATTGACTGGTTTGATCTCCATGCAGTCCAAGGGACTCTCAAGAGTCTTCTCCAACACCACAAGTCAAAATCTAGTGTTGGAGAACAAGTGTGATAGGCTGTAACTAACCATTGAGATGATTGTGATTGGAACACCCTGAGCAATGTATTGCAAACCACTATATCCACTAAAAAAAAAAAAAAAAAAAAAGGCATGAAAGGGATTTTCAATGACCACTTCCTTTCCCCCCCCCTAGATTTCTTTCTTTCTTTTCTTTTCTTCTTCTTCTTCTTTTTTTTTTTTTTTTTTTTTTTTTTGAGGACCATCTTTAAAGCCTCGGGAACTTCCTTGTAGCTCATACAGGAAAGAATCTGCTGCAATGTGGGAGACCTGGGTTTTATCCCTGGGTCAGGAAGATCCTCTAGAGAAGGGAATGGAAACCCACTCCAGTATTCTTGCCTGGAGAATCCCATAGACAGAGGAGCCTGGTGGACTACAGTCCATGGGGTCACTAAGAGTCGGACACAACTGAGTGACTAAGCACAGCACACATCTTTAAAATCTTAATTGAATTTGTGACAATATTGCTTTTGTCTTTTGTTTTGGTTTTTGGCTGCAAAGCATGTGAGATCCTAGCTCTCCAGCCAAGGATCAAACCTGTACCCACTACACTGGGCCACCAGAGAAGTCCCTCAGTGACCAATTTCTTATACTTTATGTGTACCACTTCACCTCTGCACCCCTGACCTGTGGCTTCCATGCAGATGAATCTTGTGTATGTTAATACCCAGGATCACTTCTGTCTGTCTCGACTGATTTAAGAAAAAGCAGAGCTGTTGGACTTTGAAGGAGCCAGACTTGGGGTAAGTGAGTTGGACATCTGACTTCATGTAAATTACTTCAACACACCCTTACAGATCAATCACTCTAAAACTCAAGGCCTATATAAAACTGTTTGCAAGTTGGAGTCTAACTTGGGGAAACAGGAGGTATTTGGAAATCCATCAGGCTAAATCACTGAGTCTGTTGCCCTTGATGGCAAAGAACACAGGGCAGAAAGTATCTGGTAGAAGGTGTTTACCACCTTTTCCCCAAGAAAAGTCAGAACTGATGTATTCATGGAAGCAAAACAAAGATGGAATTAAAGCAATGTCTTGCATCTCTATACTATTTATGCTTTGATCATGCCTCTGCTGCTTCAGTCATTTATGATTCAAGTTTTTATTTAAAAATGATTCTTAGTCTTGCAATATCCCTTTATTGTACCTACTATGTATTGTGGTTTGAGCTAATAGAAGAAATTGCCTACTTAGATGTCTTCTGACTCTCTGCTCTTGAGTCTTCAATCCTGTGTGTGTGTGTTGCTAAGTCGCTTCAGTAATGTCCGACTCTTTGTGCCTGGAGCCCACCAGGATCTTCTCTCCATGGGATTCCCTAAGCAAGATTACTGCAGTGGGTTGCCATACCTTCCTCCAGGGAATCTTCCCAACTCAGAGTCCGAGTCCACACCTCATATGTCTCCCACATTATCAGGGTTCTTTACCACTGCACCACTTGGGAAGTCCATGCCCTTCCCTCTTGATGATGGAGAAGATAGGATGCAGGATGCCTTGGTCTATATCCGTATAGAGCTATCTGAAACCTCAACAAACAGGGCATGATAATCACATAGCATCATGATGCATCCCTTTACATTTTCTTGGCTTAGCCTTTTTGTTTTTTTCTGAAAATGTTCTATAAACAGTTATCATAGCACCTCACAGGAAAATCTAAATGTTAATAAATCTTGATATGTTTGTCTAGATCTACAATGGGTATAATGTTTGTGTCCCCCCCCCAAAAAAAACTCATATGTTGAAACCTTAATCTCAATGTTGGGAGAAGGCAATGGCAACCCACTCCAGTACTCCTGCCTGGAAAATCCCATGGATGGAGGAGCCTGGTAGGCTGCAGTCCATGGGGTCGCTAGGAGTTGGACACGACTGAGCGGCTTCACTTTCACTTTTCACTTTCATACATTGGAGAAGGAAATGGCAACCCACTCCAGTATTCTTGCCTGGAGGATCCCAGGACGGGGAGGCTGGTGGGCTGCCGTCTATGGGGTCTCACAGACTCGGACACGACTGAAGCGACTTAGCAGCAATCTCAATGTGATGGTATTTGCAGGTGGGGCTTTGAGGAGATGATTATATCTTGAGAGTGGAACTTCCAAAATGAGATAAATGCCCTTTTAAGAAGAGACCAGAGAATTTGCTAGCTCTCTTTCCACCATGTGAGGACACTAAGAGAAATCAGTAATCCACAGCCTGGAAGAGGGCTCTGGCCACACCCCAGGCCTGCTGGCACCCTGGTCTCCCAATTCCAGGCTCCACATTCTGAGAAATAAATTTTTTGTTGATGTTTGTAAGCCACCTAATCTACAGTGTTTTGTTATAGCAGCCCAAACCGACTGAGACAAGACCAGAGTTTGGAACTGAGGCAAGAATTACTTGATGTCATTCTCTAAAGCCTTTCATTCAATATTCCCAAAGCTCTGAGGCTTAACAAATAATATATTTTAATTTTTTCTTACATTACCTTAATTCTCACTTTGTGCCTGCTTCCTTGTTGGTGGAAAAAGTGAAGTGGTTGGATTAGGGATGGGAGAGTTTCCCTATCCCTATTTTCTCTCCATGGCATCTAAATTCCAGAGATTTCATGGTTTCTTGCTTGGGGATGAGGAGCATCTGATTCTGACTTATTGTCACTGCAGGCTGACATCTCTTGAGCCATATTTCGTCTCGCCTAGTCCGTAGATTCCAACTCATGCAGAGCTGTGGGGACGTCCCCTGCCTCTGACCACAAAACCCTTCAGGTCCAGCTCTCTACACCTGCCGTCATCTACCTATCAGGCCCTGGAGGCATCTATCTGGATACTTCCACTACTGGACTGGGACGTGGGGAACTCTGTGAACTTTTCGGGGGCAATGAAAGACTCTTTAACACTTCTTTGTTCCTCTCAGGTACACAGAATATTTCTTTCCATAAGAGAAAGAACTTGCCAGTTTCCTAGTAAGCGACTCTGTGGTTGGAGGGCATACTTCTGTGCTCTTAGAGTTCTAAATGAAATTCAAAGATTCTAATATTCTTCCTGCCCTCAAATGAATTGGAGGAGAGAAGTATGGTGCAAGGACCTTCTCACAAATTTTTGTTTCTTTCTTTTTCTCCTACCAGTTTTTCTCATTTTCTTGTATGTGGCAAATTTTATCCAGACCTTAGGGATTAAAAACACTGTTCTGGTTTTGTATTCTTGTATTCTTTCAAATTTAGCTTTTCCTTGGTCTATGTCAAAAGCCAAGATTTTTACTCTGTTCATGGCAATCTTCAGAAGCCAATTCTAGCAGAATGTCTTGTTCTACTTTGGTTAGGGCTAGAGTAGGGCTGAGGATGGGGTAAGAATAAAAATATAGAAATAGTAGGAAAATCATATGGGCTAATTTTCTCACCATATTTATTTGTGACCTCATATAAACATATCTTTAGATTTAATCACACAAGGGTACAAAGGATAGCAGAGTTGACAGGATAGGGTCAATGAATGCGTGTGAACCAAATTAATGAATTTGATTTTTAAAATGTGCTTTGATTTTAGGCTTTTGTTTAGTTTCCATAAGCCAATTATATTTAATTTCACAGAGGCATAAACTCCATGGAACACTGAGCAGACTAGATAATGAGTACAAGAAAAAGTGCAGGTCTCTTTTGTTTTGGAAATTTCAAGGTTTGAAAGTATATAAATGACACTTGAAGACCAAGCATGACTCTTAATAGTGAACATTTGTCTTAATTTGTGGTGTCCTCATTCATTTTGGTCACAGGCATAACAATTTCTTTTTATTTTCTTTAGAAACATTTTCCTCTTTGTACAACTTCTTTTCTGCACTGATAATTAGGGTCATTAATTGCCTTTTACACTGGCTTTATTTAAATCTAAGTCCCCTAGGTCTTACTAGCCTAGAGTTTCATTTCCTCCATGATGAAGCTCTTGGGGTGAGTATACAGGTTGACAATATGTTCAATGTCACAGAAGACACAAGGCTTGGTGAGAGAGGGAAAACCAAAGTTGAGATCTGGGACTGAGTTTCCCCAAAGCTCAGAGGGTCAGAAATAGAAGCAATTATATCAAGAAAATAAGCTTCCCATTCCACAGTCTATTTTTGGCACATTCGAATTGGAGAGGGAAATTCCAAGAGTTACTATGTAATTTCAATTTTTTTCCTTCAAAGTTGGATAGCTGAATATCTGGAATTTTGCTGATATGCATTGATTAAAATAAATACATGTGCTATGTTGTGCTTAGGGATAAGGAAGAGGGGAAAGAGGCAATTAAGATGTGTTGAGTGCTAACTATACAAAAAACATTCACATTCATCCTTTCAGGAAATATTTATTGACTTAAATATGCACCACATACTTTTGAGGGTGTCTGGTATAATTTGATGTGAAAAAGTAGATATAATGCCTGTCTTCACTGAACTTACAATCACAGAACTTGTAAAAAGTTCAATTAAATCATTTTACAAATTGAAGTAAAATAATTGTGCAAAATGTAATATAGGAGGATACTCAGGGCTATTTATTCTGTAACAAGATATTCTAGGACTGGAACTGATTGAAAAAGCTGCTGAAATCTATAGGTAAGTTCCATGTAAGTCTAAATACCGTCATGAATCAATGGTAAGTAATAATCATAGGATAGTAATTTGGGTTACTTTCAGCAGCCATAGTGGTTTTAAATTATTAAAATACTTAGAGATGATAAATAGTTGCTTTTCCAAGACTCTCAGTGCCTACCTTCTCTGACTACTATATTATCTCCCAAGGAATATCCTGAATAATCCAAACCAAGACCACAACACAATTCAAGAACTAATGAGTTGACACTTTATAGACTAGGGTCCCTAGGATGCTTCTCCAGTAGCTGGCTTGTAGTTTGGTTGATTAATTTCCAAGTCTTAATAATTAAATATTTATATGTTAATCCAGCCATATTGAAAATTTATAAATTTTTCTGAAAGATCATTATAGCTTCTAAACAAAAAAACCACAGCTTAACTACAGCTTCTAAGCAGAATAACTATAATTAGAAGTTAACTCAGAAAATTGTATGGTAAAAAGAGTACATAGAATAAATATGCACAGACGCTGTGATATAAGGGATCATTGCTTTTAGATCATTGCTGAATAGAAAAGTCGACATGCTCAAGCACACAGAATATGCAAAATGGTGAAATATGGCTTGAAAGCAGACAAGAGTTAGAAAACATGAGGCTTTAGAAGTAATGCCAAACTTTTGTACCTTAGGAGGAAATGGTTATAAGGACTATATGTAATGGACAGTACAATGGCAAATTCTATGCATCAACTGGAATGGATAATGGGGTGCTCATATAACTGGTCAAACATATTTCTGAGTGTATTTTGGATGGAATTAACATTTGAATCCATAGACTGGGTAAAGCAAATTGCCCTCTACAATACTGGGTCAGCCTCATCCTATCTGTTGGAGGCCTGAATAGGACAAAAAAGGTGACTTTCCTTGCAACTGCCTGCTTTTGGACTTGGACTTATGTCATCAACTCTCCTGGTTCTCAGGCCTTTGGACACAGACTGGAACTTATACTAGCACCTCTTCTAGGTCTTTAGCTTTCTGATTGCACATCTTGGGACTTAGTTTCCATAACTGCATGATCCAATTCTTAACAATAAATTTTTATGCTATCTCCATACCCTATTGGTCTGTTTATCTGAGAGAAAAACAAACAAACAAAAAAAATCAAATACAGGTAAAATAATCAAATTTGGCTTTGCGAATCAGCTCTAACTAAGCTAATGCATGCATACATGCTAAATCACTTCAGTTGTGTTTGACTCTTTGTGACCCTACAGACTATAGCCTGCCAGGCTCCTCTGCCCATGGGGGATTCTCCAGGTAAGAATACTGCAGTGAGTGATCATGTCCTCCTCCAGGGGATCTTTCCAACACAGAGATGGAACCCTCATCTTTTACTTCTCCTGCATTGGCAAGCTGGTTCTTTACCACTAGCGCCACCTGGGAAGCCCCCATAACTAAACTAGATGGAATAGCAATGAAGCTGAAAAGACTGTTAGGAGGATAATGAATGAAGAACAAAGGTAACTTAGTCCATCGCATCAGTTCTCAATGGAAGTGCTATGCACTTTCCCAGACAATTTGGAAATTAATGACAGTGCTCTTATTCTGTTTTATTTTTTGGCTACTGGCACTGATTGGTAAGTGGAGTCCGGGTTTACTAGGTGTATTTTGCAATATGCAGAATATGTAAAGGGACAATTGTCTGGGTCTCACAAAGCTTGCAAATGGCCCTGGATAGAAGCATATACTTTCATACAAATGAAAAAGCTCTCTAGAATCTAATTCAGTTTGAGATATAAACACATAGTATTTTTGCATGATTTAAGTATACACTAACATTTCCAGGAATGAATCTACTATGTAAATGGAAACATGATTGTACTTTATTTTTTTCAGAAGTTTCTACATTTTGTCAGTTTGTAAAATCTGGCTGAAGAGAATGCTGCTCCTGGTTTTAGAGTCCAATGCAAGGACCTGTATCTGCCTGTCTTTTTACCTTTCAAATCTGGAATGATTCTTTATGTAGGTGCAAATGTCTGACAACATTGTGAGGCTTTTTTGGTCTAGCCATCCCTGATTTTTACATGTTGAAAGACATATTGTTATTATATAATTTCCTCTATTTCAACTTCATATTACAGTTAAAATATTTTTATTTTATTTACAAATTTTGTGTGTAAGTTTGGTTATATTATATGTGAATTTGTTCTGTATACTGAAGGAAGTATTATAAAATATTTTGTAGGATACATTGATCTGAAACAGTTGGGAATCACTGGCCTTGGATTCATGTTCCTATCAGTAGAGATGGAAAAAGTGAATAGAACCAAAGATATTTAGGAGGTGAAATTAACAAGAAGTGATAAATGATGGAATATGAGGGTAGGATGGGTTGAGAGAAAAGGAAGACTTAAAGATGAGTCATGAATGATGACTTGCACAAATAAATGAATGAAAGTGTCATTTACTGTGTTAAGGGAAACTGAAAGATGACCCAGTTTAAGAAGAGCAACAAAAATTCAGTTTTGGTGCTCATGCCTATGAGGTCAGAGAGAACAGTAGAGACTAAGTACCCAGACCTTTTTTTCAGGGCTAGCAAAATAAATTTGTGAGTCACATATGGTCAAAGTGAGACCTGAGATGAGACTCCATATCCTGTCCATGGAGAATTCCAACACATATAGATTTGTTGTTGTTGCTGCTGTTCAGTTGCTAAGTCATGTAGGACCCTTTGAGACCCCACGGACTGCAGCATGCCAGGCTCCTATGTCCTTCACTATCTCCTGGAGTTTCCTCAAATTCATGACCTTTGAGTCAGTGATGTTATCTAACTTGTCCTCTGCTGCCCTCTTCTCCTTTTGTCTTTAGTCTTTCCCAGCATCAGGGTCTTTTCCAATGAGTCGGCTCTTCACATCAGATGGCCTATTAAAAGCTTCTGCAAAACAAAGGAAACTATAAGTAAGGTGAAAAGACAGCCTTCAGAATGGGAGAAAATAATAGCAAATGAAGCAACTGACAAACAACTAATCTCAAAAATATACAAGCAACTCCTGCAGCTCAATTCCAGAAAACTAAACGACCCAATCAAAATATGGACCAAAGAACTAAACAGACATTTCTCCAAAGAAGACATACAGATGACTAACAAACACATGAAAAGATGCTCAAATTCACTCATTATCAGAGAAATGCAAATCAAAACCACAATGAGGTACCATTTCACATCAGTCAGAATGGCTGCTATCCAGAAGTCTACAAGCAATAAATGCTGGAGAGGGTGTGGAGAAAAGGGAACCCTCTTACACTGTTGGTGGGAATGCAAACTAGGACAGCCACTATGGAGAACAGTGTGGAAATTCCTTAGAAAACTGGAAATAGAACTGCGTTATTACCCAGCAATTCCACTGCTGGGCATACACACTGAGGAAACCAGAATTGAAAGAGACACGTGTATCCCAATGTTCATCACAGCACTGTTTATAATAGCCAGGACATGGAAGCAACCCAGATGTCCATCAGCAGATGAGTGGATAAGAAAGCAGTGGTACATATACACAATGGAATATTACTCAGCCATTAAAAAGAATACATTTGAATCAGTTCTAATGAGGTGGATGAAACTGGAGCCTATTATACAGAGTGAAGTAAGCCAGAAAGAAAAACACCAATACAGTATACTAACACATATATATGGAATTTAGAAAGATGGTAATGATAACCCTGTATGCAAGATAGCAAAAGAGACACAGATGTATACAACAGTCTTTTGGACTTTGTGGGAGAGGGAGAGGATGGGATGATTTGGGAGAATGGCATTGTAACATGTATAATATCATATAAGAAACGAATAGCCAGTCCAGGTTTGATGCATGATACAGGATGCTTGGGGCTGGTGCACTGGGATGACCCAGAGGGATGGCACGGGGAGGGCGGTGCGAGGGGGGTTCAGGATGGGGAACACGTGTATACCCGTGGTGGGTTCATATTGATGTATGGCAAAACCAATACAATATTGTAAAGTAATTAGCTTCCAGTTAAAATAAATATTTATAATTTAAAAAAATAAATAAATAAGAATTATTTTTAAACATCTTATTTATTTGACTGCACCAAGTCTTATTCCAGCATGCAGAATCTTTTAGCTGTGGCATGTTCCCTGACCAGGGGTTGAACCAGCACCCCTTCATTGGGAGCTTGGAGTCTTATCCACTGGACTACCAGGGGAGTTCTTACCACATGGCATTAGGGAGGCGTTACTTACTACTCTCATTTTATGACTGAGGAAATGAATGTGGAGATAGCTGACTGAAGTCAGAGCAAGCCGGAGATTTGGGGATTTCAGATTGAAACAAACATGATCTAAATTATTTTTTAATGCCTATTGAGTACATCTGTGAAGAAATAAAATCCCTCAGGGAATTTACATTGGGGAAAACATATAACGAACTGTAAATATTATAGTTGGGAAGTCCTTCTTCATGGATCTGTTTTGTTACTGCACATCTTACTAATAAGGCTTTGACTGTCTTTTATTCTGGTTGTCATTAATAAGAATAATGATACCATGAACTACTTTGGAAGATAGAGATAGTATCTCCCCCTGGAACAAAGGGTACACATGCTTATTGCACACGGTTCTCTAAGCTCACAGTTCATCTTTTATGTCCAGTGGGTGTGCAGGCATCCATCTGGTCCCATCCATGTCACCCCATGGGACTTAGGGCAAAGAGAAATGATGCAAATATGCTGCTGTTCATGTGACTTGTGTCCTGTAAATAATAAAACTCTTTTTCTCTGACCCAGTTTGATGTGTTCTGCAGCAACCATACAATGCCTGTAGGCTGACTTGTGAGCTTGCAAGTAACATAAAAGCTTAAAAATTCTTGAGAATTATTTGGTACACTATTCATACAGCATGCCAAAAGAAGATAAGGGCTATCGAAGAAAAGAAGAAAGCAAATAGTATAAGGCAGAACAGATGTCCTGAGGTGGGATTGAAGATAAATAGCGTGGCAAAGTATCTCATGTTAAGAGGTGAACAAAGACTTGAAGGAGTTGCTTTGAAAATGCAGAGCAGGAGAATATACCAGACTGTACACATGCGTGCACACACACAAAGTCAGTGTAAGTGCTCTAAGGCCAGAGAAGCAGTCAGTAAGGAGTAGGTGGGTGGGGGTTAGAGTGGCAAGGTCAGTGAAATAGTAGGATCAGAAAGTCTTTGTAGGACATTTGAAGACTTTAGTTTTACTTCTAAGTGAAATAATCACTGTTGAGCACACATTTGATTTATATGTTGAAACACTTGTGTTCACTGCTCCACTGAGATGATAGTGGAAGGAAGCAGTAGTCAAAGCAGAGAGCCAACTTAGAAGACATTTGTACTTTATTATCCAAGGGCTTTATTATAGTGTGTACTGATATATATTCAGATTGCGGTAAGGCAATCCTGCTTTTAAAAGTAGATATTAATGGAGTATTTGTTCCCTACTGTTCAACTTAGTGTACATTTTAAATCCCCTCTTAATAAATACATTATTATGAGTATCCGAGACAAGGACCATTTTTCTGGATTCTTAGATTAATTCATGACATTCAGGAGAACAATAAGGCCATAGGCAACATAAATTAACAGCTTTGTAGAGGCTGATGATGGTGGAGTAAAAAATAAACAGCATTTACCAACTAAGTTAGTGTTAACTATACCAGGGATTGGGTCTTCATTAAAATACTAATGATTTGGGGATGCTAATGGACCACATTAACTCGGCAGGTGCAACAGATGATTGTGAGCAAGGGAATTGTTTTAATACAATCTACTTCTTCATTTTTTTTTTTGCCTATTCAGACACAATATGATTGGAATTCCATTTGTGCATGCTGGCACCTGCAACATTATCTTTTCTAAACACCTCAAAATAGATTTTCTACCCTCCTCCAACCAGGAGACTTCATTATGCTGCCTCCAAGGAGCTTGAAGAAGAAATGACTTTAGTCACAGCCTCAGCACTCTGACAACCTCTGAATAGTTGGTTCACTGACTAATTTGAACCAGAATTTCATCAGAGTCTCACAGCAGATTTGGATAGAATGGTTATTGTTATTAAATCAGGGCATGTTCTAAATGCAAGTCTGACTTTACCACAGAGACAGAGCAGGTGGCCACTCCTCCCCTCCCCACACAAAACATTACTGGGAACAAAATGCAAAATGACCGGTGTGTGAGTCAACGGATGGGATTTGGAAAGAGTAGGCAATTTCCAGTTTGCCTAAGGTAAGCAAAAATTCCAGTCAACTGCTGACTAAATGGATTAACAAACTCAAACATTTTCAGGTTAGGGAGAGGGAAGAATTTGCAAATGAACTGACAATGGATTTAACAGGTTTTAGCCTGAGGTAGTTTAAAATTTTGAACAGCACTTGCGTAGGACATGGGGCAATCTTGAGGCAAACACCAGTATTGAATCAGCTTTGCTATTACTTACAGATCCCTTGGTTCACTGACTCTCCAAATTACTGTTGATTATTTCAGCATATTTCTAATTGGGTCACCAGAATGGGCATACTTCATCTGAGAAAGCAATATACACGCATAGCAGGCTCATGCAAATCAAATATTCTGTTTTCTGTCCTCTGTTATTCAAAATATTGAAATATGCCATATTCATGACACAATGGAAATATTCAAACTGCAAAGTGACGCATATTCAAATATGGCCTAAAATCTGTTTACGCTGCAAGTATATATTTCATAGGGAAATATATATGTTCAAATATTAATAAAGCTAACTGGATTTTCTACATTCTAGCTCAGAAGCTTTTCAAGGTATATTGCTAGGCATAAACTATGCATTGAACACTTTGGCCATTATATTGTATTATAGGCAAACGTTCCACCCAAGTGATTTGAATAAGGGAGACTCAGGACAATTTTTTTCTTGATTAAGCTTGTGTCACCCCCCCAGAAGAATGTGCTTTGTGCCTTCCACCTCTAAAGCCAGCGCATCATGTACCAAGACACACATGGCCAGAGCTACAAGCCATGAAACTAGAGAAAATAGGCCCTTATGCTACATCTCATTCAAACTTCCACTTTGATATATATCCCTTTTTACAGTGAAAAAAGTTACATCTTTTAACTTCAAGTGGAAGAAGTACTTTTTGGTCAGCAGAACAAGATGCATTGTGTTTCAGTCGGGCATGGGTGAAATGGATCAGTTTGCAGAGGCAATGAAGCTTGCCTGGGTGGAGAGAGCATGAGGGACTTTCTCCAGCAGGAAAACCTCTCATGTTACCCTCTCTGTCACTTACAAAGGTAATAGGAGACAATAAAAATGGTTTGAGGTGAAGTCTCTTATATCGTCTCTTAAGTTACCTATCTGGAGGGACAGTCCTTATGTATATATGTAAGCATTGACTCTTAATTAAAAAAAAAAAAACTAGGATATTACATCTTTTAATAATGCCAACTCTGGTAATTACATGAAGACTCTTGAGAGTCCCTTGGACTACAAGGAAATCCAACCAGTCCATCGTAAAGGAGATCAGTCCTGGGTGTTCATCGGAAGGACTGATGCTGAAGCTGAAATTCCAATACTTTGGCCACCTGATGCAAAGAGCTGATTCATTGGAAAAGACCCTGATGTTGGGAAAGATTGAGGGCAGGAGAAGAGGGAACGACATAGGATGAGATGGTTGGATGGCATCACCAACTCAATGGACATGAGTTTGGGTAAACTCCAGGAGTTGGTGACGGACAGGGAGGCCTGGTGTGCTGCAGTCCATGGGGTCGCAAAGAGTCAGACACAAATGAACAACTGAACTGAACTGAAACCTATGTAATGAAATGGCATAGAACGATAAAACGATCATACACATCGCACCAATAATATCGAATTCCTAGTTTAGATGTTGTACCATACTTCTGTCAGATGTAAACCATTGGGTGACACTAAGAGGCACACATGCTGCCTTTGCAACTTCTTTTGAATCTATAATTGCTATAAAAATAAAAAGTAAAATCAAAACAATACAGAAACACCCTCCTCTTCACAGAGCTGGTCATATTTTTTGGTGTTTTATGCAAGAGAACAGGAAGCTGTGGACTAAAATTGAAAATGACATCTGTTTCCAAGCTTTCTGTCAACCTTTTAAAAACAAATACTTCAATGATATTGAAAATGAGAACTCTATAAGTTCTATGTTAAAAGCATGGTACCAGGCTTTTTGCCAACAGCCATCTACAGTTGTTCCAGAAGGAAGTACATCACCCCACTTTTACCAGAAAAGGCTTGCTTTATTCATCACAAATCATAGAACAAGGCCCTGAAGCCACTTTTAATTGATTAAAAGGGAGTTAAGAATGTTATTTCAGTGCACAAGGTACAGATGAACATATAAATTGTTGCCTGAATACCAGGAACAACTATCGATCACTAACTACAATTTGTGTTTTTGAACATGAGAAAGGCCGAGAAGAATATAGCCAAACAGCAAAGAAGTTTCGAGTCATCTTGCCATAGTTGGTCCCCTCCAATTCTAAAGAAATAAAGTTAAGAAAGCTGAGAAGGTAATATCACCGAGATTTCATCTTTGTATCATCAATTCTACACATAGAAGCCCAGAATAATACACTAATGAGAAACGTATGTGTGACTCTTTTAAAATTCAAATCTCCTAGAGTATGATAGAAAAGGTTTCTGTTGTTTATGTTGGATGGTTAACCAAATTCAGCTTTCATTATAATTACTGCTCCAGACCCAAATCGATACAAACACTGTTCTGTGTCTATATCTTAGACACCTTTCAGACTATGTGATGTTTTCGAAGTTCTAAAGTCTTCTCTGAAGCACAAAATGGTGTCTAAAGTTGTCTCAAAGAGCCTGGTTGGAAGGAATGTTTAATCATGTAAAAATATGATTCTTTTACATTCTTTTAAATATATTTTTCTCAAAATTCAAAAATCTTTTACAATTAAAAATTATAATTATTTGGATTTCCCTGGTGGTCCAGTGGTTAAGAATCTGCCTGCCAATGCAGGGGACATGGGTTCCATCCCTGGTCTTGGAAGATTCCAAGTGCAGTGAGACAACTAAGCCATAAGTACTGAGCCTGCACTCTAGAGGCCATGAGCTGCAACTACCAAGCCCATGTCCCAGAATACTAAAGCCCATGAGCCCTAGAGCCCATGCTCTGCAACAAGAGAAGCCACCACAATGCCCTGAAACTAGGGAGTAGCCCCTGCTCGCTGCAACTAGAGAAAGTCCTCACTCAGAAATGAAGAGCCAGTCCAGCCAAAAATAAATAAAATTAAGAGATTAATTAATTTTAAAAATGTGCTGAGTTGGCAGGGTGGTCAGTGTCATTTTATTCTCATTTTCTGATTTTGAGAGAGAGGAAGATACTATAAGTAACAGGTGGAATGTCAACAGATATAATTGCTGATAAATTACCAAGCAGTATGTATATTTCTATGAAGTGGTGGGTAAACTGCAGAAGTTCCAAAATGTAACGTAGAAAGACAAAAGCCCCTAAACTTAGCGTGAGCATAGAATGAAGCAGTAATATGGTTGTATAGCTTTAAAGCAGAGTTTATAGTCTACATACCAATGATCCTAGTAGCTGAAACCTCACCTCTGAGCTTTAGATTCATGAATGCAGTGCCTACTCAACATATTCACTTGGATTTCTTTCTGAAACTCATCTTATGTCTAAAACATATTTCCTGACATGCTCCCCAAATTTTCTAGAACTGTACTCTTCTCAGTCTCAGTTGATGGGAAATTGGTTATTGAAGGTAAACCCCTTGAATCAACCATGTTTCTCTTCTTTCTTCTGTAACATTTCAGTTCCATTAGGGCAGCATGCTGGTTCTCACTTGGTTGTCACTGCTGCTGCTAAGCCGCTTCAGTCTTGTCCGACTCTGTGCAACCCCATAGACAGCAGCCCACCAGGCTCCCCCGTCCCTGGGATTCTCCAG